>NW_008235964.1:436547-572403 GCF_000691975.1 Corvus brachyrhynchos | reverse complement strand
AGTGAATAGGGGTATCAGCAGGGGAGGGGAACTTTATTCCTTCTCCTGTTTGCATTTGTAACTATTTCAGAAAATCTTTACACTGCATTATTTTCCTGATCTGTCATACACTCTTATTTATCTGATATCTTACATAACATAGCTTTTTTGACATCAGACTTCGTGATATTTTAGACAGGTAAATATAGACATTGGAAAGAAAGGTTTTCTTCTCTCTCCTGAAGTGTTGAAATCCAAAACAAAATTAGGATGGAGCTGAACAAGTCAGTCACATAATCTTGTTTGTGGAAATCCAAACGTATCTTGGACACATGCACACACATATACAATTAGAGCAATTTTTTAGGAAAGTAACTGAAAACACAGCTTGGTTTCTGTTTCTTGGGCATTCTAGAAATACTTAGCTACTTTGACAATTGCATGTGCATAGAGAGAATAACTACAAAGAGCATCAGGTAATAAAACAAACATCCCTGACTCTACAGTGAGGATTTTTCCACCAGTACTTGGTCTTGGGGAAAATGCAGTCAAACACAAGTCTGAACAGTTTCAGCCTCCCTTCCCTTTTTTCTCTCCAGGCAGGATATGAAGCTGCAGTTTCAGTGCTCAGAACTCCCTGGAGCATCTCACCCACTGACTGGGAACTAACAGCAGTGGTAGAGGTGGTAAAAGTGGCAAAGGAAAGGGAACATATGGCCAGATGTAGGGAAGAGTGCTGCACCAAGTCAGCCTGACACCTTGTTGGAGATCACATGATAATGGAGATCTGCTGACGCTGTGTAACATCGTTTTGCTCTCTCAGAGCCTGCCCTGTTCTCTGTAACTGAGGAGAAGGAAAGACAAAGATGCTGTTACTGCCAGTAAGTATTTCCCACAACAATGGAAATTCTTGATTCTGGACCAGAATTAGCTACTTAGTGACACCTTAGGGACTTGTGATCAGACTAGGAAGGAAAAAAATTATATTCTAATAAGCCAGCTTTTCTGTGCATGCAAAGTAGTTTAACTAAAAGATATACCAAAGTAGTCATGGAAAAAGGCTGGACTCATATAGGCACACTATGTATCTATATATATATACACATAAAGACAATACATGTTCCATATTGATAGTATAACATAAAATTAGCATAATTAGCCATTTTCATTTCCCCTGGCTTTTACAGTGTCTCACAGATTAATCCCTCAGGTTTTCTTTTTTGCTGGTTTTTTTTTTCTTTCTGTTTAAATCTTACAGCATCATGTACTAGTTTCATGAATCTCTCAGCCAAATTCTTGAATACCTTAATTATTTCTTCAAGTTTACCTATCAAGTTTTTAAGCTATAAATGTGTCTGTGAAGGTTGCTTTTTGCTTTTCTTCTTTTTCTTTTAATGTTTGTCTCTACCTTCAAGTGAAACAGAACAAAAATATGTCCATAAAGACAAAAATTCCATTGTTTATACTGATCAGCACAGTCTAGGCAGTGAGTGGGAAAAAAATCGAGACATCTGTTGAATACAAATGAAGGCAGCAGGTTGGGGTGTGAGGTGTGTGAGTTCTTGTGTTCTGAAGCTACTTGTCATCTGCTTTTAGTGACTGAAACCTCACTCTGCTCCTCTCCCCCCTCCACCACAGGACAAAGCTAAGGAAAATACTGTCACTCCAGGAAGGTTACTTTACATGAAATTGCAGAATGTGATGCATGCAAAAACTCAGTCTTTACCCATTTGCAGCAGTGTTCCATGTCAGACTTAAGTTTGCCAATGACAATTTTGTTCTAAAAACACACTTTTAGCTGCTGATAAAGAGCCTTGGAACTACTTATGTAATGTTGCTAACAGAGAACAGTGTGCCTAAGCCTAGAATTAGTGTCCTTAAAGGTTTTATTGTGGTGGCAGACCCAACTGTTAGGAGAGCTGCCTTGTGCCCAAAAGGTCTATTTTGTGCTTCAGCCACAGGGGCTTTCACAATAAATTGTGAAAATTGGAAGGACAAGAGGAAAAAAACAGGACGCCATACTTCAAACAAATCTTGCTTCCCATTTTTCTTCCAAAGTGTTGAACGATACATGACATCATATGATGTTTGGTAATTCTCCCTTCTCTATTTTGAAGGGAATAAATGGGTTCTATTTCTGAGAAGATGTATTCAAGCCAAATTTTACTGTCAGTTACCCTGATGTCAGTCCCTAGCAAAAACAATTCAAATGCAATTCCTCTGGATTCACACTGATGTAACGGAGAGCAGAATGTGGTGCTTGAAAAAGCAGCTGTCACCTTATGGAAAACTTATGAAATATCTTATTTGGAAACAAGTGCTCTTCTGTGCAGTTTATTTCCCCGTACTTCTTTTCTTCTGGTCGTTTTTTCTGAAGACAATGTTTTAAAACAGAATCACTGTTGTTTCCTAAGAATTTATCTGCTTCTGCACTTATTCCCCACCTGACATCATAATCCTCTGGTTGTGATATAATAATCACTTTTACAATGACCAATTGTGATTCTACAAGCTGGGCTTAAAATCTGATCCAAAAAAATGCCTTTTACTCTGATATCTTACATAACGTCATATCAAATTTTGTCTCAAGAGATAATAATTTCAACCAAGTGACATCAATTAAGTTTTCATACAAGGGAGTGGTACACTTGGCATAACCCCCTAGAGATAAAGTCCTCCAGGCTTTACAGTTTTATGATTTGACCTTTAAAAATATTTCTACTTTCTGCCCAATGCTTGGTGATACAAGTCTAATGATTCTGCTGAAGAAGAAAGCATTACATATACAGTTCAGTCCAGTCTCCCACAGGAGTTAAATGTTGCAACAAACAGAAGCTTAAGGAAAGGAAAATCAAATGCAAATGTATTTCTCATGAATTGTTCAATGAATCTCAGATACCATAGTGATTTATGTGAATAACTTGAAAAGCAACATCCTTCTTGACAAGCGCTGAGTGAGTACCCTTCTAAAGTTTGCAGTCTTATGTTTGAGGATACAGTTTCATCCAGTATTTTTGCTCTGAAATTCAGTGGTTTCTCTGTTCATCCTACCATCTTTGGCAGCTTTAACCGGAGTTATTCATGGGTTTCAAATTATGCACATGCTTTGCTGGATCTGCGCCCATGTGTGTTGAAATTTTGTAAAGAGTAGGACAGACAGCACAATCCAGAATCAGGGAGAGCCAAGTTTTGTTCTCTAGCACACTTGAAACTTTAAGGAAGGACCTCCGGGAAAAATAGGTGTCTAGGGAAGCAGGTTATCAGATGCTGCATAAACTAAATCTTACCTTTTTGACAGCTGATTGCACTTGAAAATTGAAGACTGTGCTTAAAATTAAGCCTGCTGACTAACTCAGCAGGATGCAGGACTGAGATTTCTTGAGTCTCGAAGTTTCATGTTTAAGTACACTATTATACTGAGATTTGAACTGTAAATTATTTTTAAGAAATATTAAACTCTGGTTTGTTTAAATGACTGGATTTCAATGTTTTCTTCTATAACAGATATTTCTAAGGAAATTACTTCCTTAATTAAAATATTCTGCTTTTTATAAGACATTAAACATACAAATGAACACATGAAAGAAGTAAACTAATATTTTGTTAATAGTCTCTACTGCAATTGTTCTTTTAAAGTAATTATTTCTCATTAAAGATCTCAGAAGTTTCCACCCTTCCACAAATTTTATCTTGCAAAGTCCAGAGAACTCTGGCTTGTGAAGAAATTATTTTCTTCTTGGTAAAATGATGGAGTGCCCAGCTATAGAACTGTAAATTTTTCTGTGCTATCATCTTCATGAAAGCCATGTGCACACAAGATGAGTCTTGTACACCGGAAGATGGATCTCTGATGACATGAATTAGTACATAGCATGTGTTGCTTTGGAAAACTTTGTTTCATATTGAACACTGGTTAGTGATACTCTCCAGTAATATCACATTACGAAACTGATTATAAAAATACCACAACCACATTATGGATAAAGTTATTATCCATCCTGTATGCCACACCAATGCCTTACCATGCAAATCCATCCTAGATTTATTGACCGCAAATTATTGTATATGTGAAATAAATGAGTTGGAGAAAGAAGCATATCTTTATGGCTTTCAGCACATCTCCAGTGGAATCAGCATGAAAAACGCAAAAGCTATTTCACTAATCTCTTCCAACATTTTTTATCTGAAACAACCACTGCCTCAAAAGCCATATTTCTTCACTGATCATGTTTTCAAGACTCCTGAAACAAAGGTTTCAAAGTATAGTTTAGGGTAGAGATTAAGTTATTTGCTTGTTTGTATGTTTCCTCTTTTTTTAAACATATTGTATAGTTCAATTACTGGAAAGGCAAAGTTTGAGATGGTTACTGATGTTACTGCATGAAATTGATCTGGGCTCCAGCCAAACTCTAGTCTCATTCTCGTTAAGGCGGAGACATTCAGATGAAAATTAAGATCCTTCTAATGAAATACACTGGAGAATTAAGTTACAAGTGGCAGGACACATTACCTTATTTATCTAGTTGTGCTTGCGTGATTTGCTATACCAGCCATTATGACAAATGTTCCTTACGCAATCTATTTTCAAGACTATTTCCATTAAAAGTAACATGATTGAGTACACTGCTTTGCTCATAGTTGAGATATGCTCCAATGTTTATATCAAACCAATTAAACTGTGTTGTTTTAAAGCAATAAAAATGGTTCTGTAATTGCCACATGTTCTTCTCTGCCATTTTCAAGTCTGGAGGCTAGGAAATAGTTTGCAAGTTTCTGTGCACGCTATTTCTTCCCTCACGCATTTGACCTCAATTTTATCTTGCACTGATTTGTGTTATAAAACATTCTAGATATTTTGTGTGTGTGTGATGGTAGTCCTTATTTATCTTTTCCTAACATTTGGAATAAAGATACCGAAAGTGATACTATTATTGTTACTGCTATTGTTATTTCAAGCATTTTTCTTGCTTAACGTTATCAGGGTTGTACCCACCATGTTACAGGTAAAAATCCCTGAGCAGCTACATTAAAACAATGTAGTTGCTCACAGTCACATCATTGATGTATGATACTCTTGCTAGCAGTTGAGAAATGTGTTACATAGGTCCCTTTGACACATCTGCTCTTGTGCAGTGTGTGCCATCATGTTCAAAAGCATGTATTAATTCTGAGTGCCTCCATCTGAACCAAATTAAAAGATCCTGAGTTTGAAATAACGGGTGTCCTAAGAACTGTTTTTCATAGAATGTTACATTTGGAGATAAATAAACTTAGATACCATTTCTGGAAACCTCTTGGAAAGCCTTAATTGTGGGTTTAAATTTTGAGAATTAAGCTATTTAAAATTCTGTCCTGTGGCGTCTCTGTATGCAAGCAGACAAATAAGGAAGGGTCTTCTTTTCAATACCTGAAATTACAAGGAACATATTTCTCTATGGACTTTTGATACCTTCTGTGGAAACCTTTCCTTTGCATTCATAAGTTTCCTTGTGTGGGGTTTGTGAGACCCCACCTGGAGTGCTGCATCCAGCTCTGGGGTCCTCAGCACAAGAAGGACACAGACTTGTTGGAACAGGTTCAGGGGAAGGCCATAAAGATGATTAGGGTGATGGAGCACCTCTGCTATGAGGAAAGGCTGAGAGAGTTGGGATTGTTCAGTTTGGAAAAGTGAAGGCTCCAGGGAGACCTTATTGCAGCTTTCTGATACCTAAAGGGGCTACAAGGGAACTGGAGAGGGACTTTTTACAAGGGCATGTGGTGATAGGACATGGGGAATGGCTTTAACCTGAAAGAGAGCAGATTTAGGTTGGATATTAGAAGGAAATTCTTTACAATGACAGTGGTCAGGCACTGGAACATGTTGCCCACAGAAGTTTCAGATCCCTGAAGGTGTTCAAGGTAAGGTTGGATAGTGTTTTGAGCAATCTGGTGGAAGGTGTCCCTGCCCAC
The DNA here is from genome assembly GCF_000691975.1 of Corvus brachyrhynchos. Lineage (NCBI taxonomy): Eukaryota > Metazoa > Chordata > Aves > Passeriformes > Corvidae > Corvus > Corvus brachyrhynchos. The sequence goes on along the minus strand of NW_008235964.1, from coordinate 566,475 downwards.
AGCAGGTGCATTGGAACTAGATGATCTTTTAGGTCCCTCCCAACCCAAACCATTCTATAATTCTATAATTCATGCAAGCTAGAGAACCAAAGGCCTATTCAAAGCTAATTTGAGGTTAAAACAAGACATGGAAAGATTTAGGGCATGGAGCTATCTTCAAGGCCATCAGGAGTAGTTTTTCACCCTAAGTAGGGTGTAGCAAGCTCCTTTGATCATCAAGCTTTAATGGGACTAACATTACCTGCCTAGGAACAGCTCTGGGTGTATGGAAACAGCCTGGGGAGCAGAACAGGTAGCTTAGTACATGGATAGTTATATATAGGGGATTCTTCTGCCATATGGAACTTCTTAAGGCTACTCAGCAGGTTGCATGTTTTGGGGCTTAGGCTGTAGGGCTGAGGTACAGTCCTGTGAGTTGTTAGGCATCATCTGACTATGTGAACAGAGCCTGTGCTTAGTTCACAGTAAAAATGTGTGAGCTCATACTTCTGCCACCAATGCAAAAAGCACCTCTGGGTCTACTTCTTTTGCCTCCACTGTGCAGTAACTATTCACTGCTGAAGTCTTACTCTTGTCAATACAAAACAGTGCAGAAGCAATTTACCCTTCACTGAGGATTCTAGTTGGAAATCTCATCAGAAGCAGAAGGGAAGATGATGCAGGAAGGACTTGATAAAAATCCCCAAAACCTTGCTTTCTAAGTTCAGAGACCATGTGATGGGAAAAGAAATTAAAGCTCTTTTTGGAGAATGTTACGGTTCATAATGGTATCGAGCTGATACTTGTACTATATCCCATACATTTTCTAAGAGAAAAAAGTCTGACAGAGCCAGATGATGGGAGAAACAGAGAAGAAGAAATGAGATGCTATAAAGTCAAACCAATGTGAATATTCTATACATTGATCCATCTGGTGTGTCTGAGAACTCTCAAGTTGATGGAGGAAAGCACAATGTCAGGACACATACCTGCAAAGGAGAGGGCTGCTGCTGGTACTGTGCTTTGTATACACCTAGAGAGTGAGGAGGAAAAAGAGAAAAAAAAGGGCATACATTTTTACCGGCTGCCATATTATTTTGCAAAAAACCTATATTCGTGGGCCATACTGGACTGCAAACTCTGCTTCTGTCCCTGTTAAGAGCCTAGCTTTCGCCAGTGAAGACCTGACAGCAGATATCTACAATCATACAACAGTAAAAGGAAGGCTTTGAACTCATTTGCTTGCATGAGATAAATAACTTTAGGAGACATAGTTAATGGCATACTTATCTTGTGCACAAGTGGAAGAGTTGGCTGTGATCCACTTCCGACTTTGAATTTTTATTACCACAGTTAGTATCAGATAAAAGCTGAAAAGCTGATTTCAGGAACCAAGAAAATTGTGTTAGAGAGAAAAGGAGGGTTCTGCCTCCTTCACAGTAGTTGGGAGTTAGTAGACATGCTGCAATTTAATTTCAGCAATTTATGTTGGGACACCTCTCATTCCAGAAGGGAGCCTTTGTTATACACATGTAAAGCAGAATATCAGCAGTGTCTGGAACAGGACAGGTTAATGTACTGATAAAGAGGTAACACAAACTTCAACTCAGAGCAGCCAAAAGTATGGGTTACAGATCATCAGTCAGCTAAGGAGTCTGGCCAAGGCAGATGGAGTTTATAATTTAAATTATTTTCTTCTGCTTTTTCTGTGACAACAATTCATGCTACAAGAAAAATCTGTACAACACTGATTGTCAAAGGAGAAAAAAATCTGCACAAGCCTAAACACTGTCTTATGCTGTATTAGCAGAAGGTGATGTATCCACAACACACTTGGTGAACAGGACAAGATTTAGTGTATACACTGCTGTCTACATCTCTGCTGCTTCTTACGACATATTTAAAAGGATGTTATTCTTCGGTGAGTAATAAATTCCCTTTCAAAAACTACCCTAGATTTGTTTTTAGGAAGAACACTTCACACACTCCATTTCACGTATTATTCAAAAGGAAAAATGTTTCCCCAATGTCTCTGGGACATGAAGAGTCAGTTCAGGAGAAAGAAAATCATATCTAGATTCTCTTTTCCTACTGTTACCATAGCTTCTCTGTTTCTGCTCTGTGTTTCTACTGACCAGAGGTGAACAGCCTTCAGGTCTGGGGAGGTAGATGGTTAAAAAAATCAACAATAAAGAACTATCTCTGTCTTCTACTAACACGCTTTGGAACCTGGGCTGTTTCACAACAAATAAAGTTCTTTAAGTAGTAAAAAGAATTAGTCACTATTTTTTTAGGAGTTTTGTATGAATTTCTGTCTTTAGTTACCTGTGTTTAGAATGCATATGATATAGTCTCTGTAACATCTTTTTAGCAGCAGAGCAAAAAGCTGTGTGAACTGTTTGCTGATTCTATGGAAATGTAGCAAGAAGGAATACTACTGTCGGGTGGCATTTCTATGTATCACCTTAATGCAATGAATAATAGTAATTAATAATGTATATCAGGGAAATCTGATTGCTTGAGTAAAAGTTGTCTTACAGTTTTACTTTGAAAAAACAGATGGATACTCTGTTCATTTGTGTGTGGAGATGGCTCTGAGATATGGATATAAAATATAGCAGAATTAGAAGGTTGATCCTATTTATGCTCAGGAGAAGTAATGCACCTGCCATGTGCAAGAGCAGTAACCTTAACAGGAAACCGTGATACCTGAAAAGGAGACTAAAAACATCAGAAAAAAAATCAAAGTTGTGATAAATAGTGTCATCAATATGCAACCTGTGCTCTGCCCTCTCAATCACCTCTAATTTTTGAAGGTAGAGGTGGAGGCCGCCTCCTGGCCACCATGGAGCTTCTGAAGCTGCCCTGAATAATCTGTTTTTGCATATACTTATACCCTAAATCCCATGACATAAAACAATCATGTGCAGTAGTGGAGCCAAAGAAATGTGGATTAACTGTGAGCAGTATAGCTACAGGAGCTGAATAAATCTGGGGGTGGGTAAACTTAGGAAGGAAGAGTTCTTAAACTGGCTTCACATTAAATGCTCCTACACAGTGAGACTCACAAATCATTTGAACATGTATATCTAAGCAAAAGCACAAAACTTTTAAATTTTAAGTCGATAATCTTAATAATTTTAAAATGAGGGAAGATTCCTCAATTTAAACATAGAAGGAAAGCTACATTTTTAACTTTAGTAGAATAATCAACACTGATATCAGAGTTAATGTATTTTGGTTGCTTAAGGCCTGGGTCAATATTTCCTCCCAAAAGTGCCATGGGGTAATAAAAATCAAGTTTTTAGTGCAAAAAGAGTGATTCCCCTATCACCTTTGCAAGCAAACTTTTGAGAAGGTGGCATTCATGGAACTCTCTGCCTGCTTCCCCTGCTGTCTTCTTGGGTATATCTGAATATATGTCCTGTCACCACTGAGCTGATGTAGCACCAGCTCCTAAAAGATGAGCAATGAGAGGCCTTGGTGTGCTGTGCTCATTCTCCAGATAAACTGTACAATCTTCCCAGGAATATCAGACTTATTATGCAAGTGCAGAACCAAAGCACAGTGCACCCTCATTAAAACTGGCCTTCCTGACCAAAAATGGATTTACAGAACACATCTAAAAAATTCACTATGCACATATTAAATGAATGACAGAGAGAATGACCTAAGAGACTCTTCAGGAAGGTAGAGACCTGAACCAGTGCATCATCTGGGAAATCCTTCTGTCTCATATTAGACTTTTTCCAGCTTATCCTGGAAAAGAGAAAACAGAAAAAGTGGCCAGGGACTAAATGATATATTTCTTTAGTCTGTACATAGCTGTTTATATAATACAAGTTGTACATCTAGGCTACAGACAATACTCAAGCCTGTCGGAGTAATATTTGCTTTAGAAAAACAAAACAAAACCTTAGCCATGACTAACAGCTCTGAGCTGTTAGAATTTTGAAAAGAAGCAGAGATTTAGGCCCAAATCTGAATACTCATAAGCAGACATAACATATCTTAACACAACTAGATTTTAACACAACTAGGTATATGTGCAGTTTATAATAAAGCTGAAGTCATCACTAAAATGCCTGATGCCACGTAAAGTTTTCCAAGTTCTTCTCAATGCTAAATCATACCAGGACATTTATGATAAATGTTCCTGCCTAAGTCAAAGTGTACAAAGAAAATCTAATGACTATCAAGGACAAGCTTAAAGAGGTTCTAAAACTGATGGGTTTGTTAAAAGACACGGTAATACATTGTTACTATGCCAGAAAGCAGAAATCTAATTTATTCTATGAAAGTTCTAAGAAGGGCTCTAGCAAAGTCTATTTACAGTAGTGTGATTGAAAATGATCAGCAATGGCTCATGTATCACACTAACCACACTAACCACTAACCAAAACTGAGATTCAGCCTGCTTAAAAGGAGGCATTGACCTCAAGCAATGGAAATAAGAAGCTTCAACTTGCTCTTTCTGACTCTGTATGCGCTTTTAAAATGAAATTGGTCAGACATTATTTATTGCTATCAGGAGGGGATCTGGCAAACCATTCCAGTGTATGAGAACCTGAAAATTATTCATTTTTTCAGGTACAAAATTACATATTCAAACTTTTAAAAAAGGGGGAAAGATTTAATAACTACAGTAACACTGTCTGGGCAAATATGCAGTGGAACAATGTCTGTTACTAGGGCATGGAGTTGCCAACACATGAAATCAGGTCTCATTGAGGTAGATGAGGACTGAAATTGCCAGAACTACATTTGAGATTAGAACTGTGGGAAATCATCCAAGTTACCAGCATGGGATGGTAGAATCAGAATTTTCCAAGAGCTTTTCAAGGGGGACTATTCAATCCTAGATAGGCTTTTGGTTAGAGGAAACAACCTCACAATTTCTAGGATGTTTCAGGAATATATGTATTCAAAAGGATACATAAAAGTCATGTTATGGTCCAAAAACACCTTGGACAAAGGGCAAAAATATTTTAAAACAACCCAAAGTGAACAGTGAAATAAAGAACATTGACAGGGACTACCACATGAGACAAAACTAAGTGAAAGAGTGATAAATTCCTGCTAATGACAAAGGAAAATATGCACCTTGAAGGAAAACACACACAGATGATAATTCTTAAATTGGCAAGGACAAATATACTTGTGTTAGAATATAATTCTGACTCTCAAGAGATGACTTTCACAGAAAATATGGCAGCTGAACATGTAGCCACATGTGCTAAATAATTTTTTTGCTAAACCAGCTCTACGTCTAATAGAAACCTATTACATAGTAAATTCTGCCAGAATTTAGCTAATGTTATTTTAAACAGTTTCATTACAGGTATAGAATGCAACCCCTAATAGATGTTATCCCTAATGTTATAGGTAAGCAAGAAAATGGTGCCAAAAAAAACTCCAAAAAACCAACAAAACCCAAAAACCCAAACTGAAACACCAAAACCCTGGAAACTAATAAAAAACATGTGGAGTCATGCTCTTAATGATGCTAAGCATGACTAACTTGTGGAGGGCTGCAATGAGTCTGCCATGAGGTGCTATTTGTTCCAGCGAGAATAGAAAACATTAATAAGCTGTCAGACCCAAAACTAAAGGTAGAGACAGGAAAAAAAAAAAACTTACTTTGACCTGGTGCCACCAAAAGAAATGACCATTTCATTAAAATGAAGTGAGAATATGTTGTGAGACTTAGACAGTCACCAGTGTCATACTGTGGGTGAAACTGTATGTCCAAACTGACACAAATTTTAGAGAAATTACAATTCTTGGAGAGACATTTGAGAAGGTTATTTTCCCTAAGGAAGTGTCACTTGAGTAACAGTTGCAGAAAATTGACACAGTGAAACCTGGGGGCATGGCATAACCAAAAATAAAGGGGACTGATGGTCCCAAAGGGAAGGCATGACGTTTTCTGGGACAGTATGTCAAAGGCTGCTGGTCACTTCAGAGCATTTACAACTAATGAATAAAATATAAATAAAAAAGAGGTTATAAATATTTGAAATTCTGTATTATTTTAATGATGATTTTCAATTTTTTTTATGTTTTGCTGTGAAAAGACGAAGTGAGATTCTATGTTTTTAATAAGTCTTTTCACATGCCTGTTGAGCTACTGCTAAATTTACATGGTGTCTGATATTAGTAGTACTGCTCAGTTCAAAACCTCAGGAGCTAAATGATGCACAGTTTACTCAAATATCTGAACTCTGGGAAATTTTGAGGGAATACAGTAGTAACAAATTTATAAAAGAGCTGGGGCAATATAATTTCTGATCTCTTGCCCATCTGAGAGTGAGTTTTAAGAAAATTGTAAAAGAGCAGATTAACACAATCTTATGGTTAAAACATCAGCAATAAAGGAACCAGAGCAACATGAAAATAGAAATATTTAAGTGTCTCCCGGGCAACCCATTTAATCTTATCTAAAAAATTTCCCTATACCTTTGATAACTTTAGAAAGATTTATTGCTGCTTCTGAAAACATTTGAAAAATGTTACTCCTAACTTGCCTAGCAAATTCTTTCTATAGTTCGTTTTCCCAGTTGTCTTTCTGTAGCATTAACATCATCAGGATAAACTGCTTGGTGCTGGATGAATCAGTTTCTGCTTCTTTAAATCCCCCTGATGAGTATTACTATTCACAGGTATTGTATATTGGATAGACTCTTGCCTCTGATATTCCTGAGAATGAATCTTCAAGCCACTGATTTTATTAAGAAACATCTCTCCCGGAATGGCTACATTTGGTTCATATATAGTTTTCAGGCCTTTTATTCACTGCCATATCAAGCTACATTTAACTTTTTAAAAAGTGGCATTTAGTCCAAGAGTCTAAAATATGCTAGAATGCTAATTCCATCATCATCTTCTCAGCTATGTTGTAAACACAGCAAAAGTACTTTCTCAGGTTGTAGCTTCTGCAGTTCACATAGCTGGAGCTTTTATCCTGGTGTGAAGTATCACTGATAACCTATTATGTTTGTTTCCTTAGTTCATTAATAAAAACTTCTGCCCAGTCCTGGTTTCAGGTGGGATAGAATTAATTTTCTTCTTAGTAGCTGGTACAGTGCTGTGTTTTGGATTCTGTATGAGAATAAATGTTGAAAATACGCTCATGTTTTAGTTGTTGCTAAGTAATTCGTAGTCTAAATCCACGACTTTTCAGCTTCCCAGGCTCTGCCACTGAACAGGTGCACAAGAAGCTGAGGGGGAAGCATGGCCAGGACAGCTGACCTGAACTGACCAAAGGGATATTCCATATCATGGCACGTCATGCCCGGTATAGAAACTGGGGGGAGTTGGCCAGGAACTGACAGTCACTGCTCGGGGATAGGATGGGCATTGGCCAGTGCATGGTGAGCAATTGCATGTGCATCACTTGTCTTGGGTTCTCTTTCTCTCTCTTTTTCCTTTTTTTTACGCTTATTATTGCTATTTTTAATATTACCATGCAAGCAGCTGCATGGTACTTAGTTGCATGTTAAACCATGACATCCTCATTCTCCCACTGTATAACCAGGGTTTCAAAACCGTGTTTGAAGATGATCTGATTACAGTTTAATGTGTGTATGTATGATAATTATATACCAACTAGTAAGCTGAAGATGAAACAAATTGCATTTCATCTATAGTATAGAACCTTATTCGTCTGACTGCTGTGTGGAGACAAAAAAATCCCACTACAGTGACTAAATAGCACTTCAAGACCTCCTGCCCTTACAATTGTGTTTTATAATTTCCGTACTTTTATTGATTTCTTACTCATTTCAGCTGGGAATTCCATATTTCTATGGAGATTAATTTTATAGTCATAAAACCTTTGCTTTGTTGCTCTTTTTTCCTTGCTATTTTCACACTAATATGATATTTTGAAAGGGAAATGTTGACAGAGATAACTACTGAACTTAAAAAATCCTCGTGTAAAGACAACTTCAAAGAATTGTTCAATGACTAAGCTGTAAATCCTTATTTCCTTTTATTAACCTTCCAGTCAGACATAGAATTCGCTACAGCAGGAAGCTAAAGTGATCCCTTAAATTTTAGGCTGTTTCTATGTATGCTAAAATCTTTCTAATGCCTGCTGTATGGCCCAGGAGTTATTTTAATCCCAGATATGACAGGTAAATGTCTATTTAGAGAGAGGTAGAACAGATTGGGTATATCAGATGGATAAAGTCTGAATCAAGGATTCCAAGCCCCTCATGCAATCCTTAGCAACATTATTAATCCTAAGAAACTGACTTTGCAAATTTCTAATCAAAGCTGAATTTTCACAGATGGATAAGGAGAGTGTTTTCCTTCATGGAGGGGGGCAATGGGTACTGCTGCAAGGCTGACAATTTTTCCCTGTCACTTTGGGTAACGTGAACATTTCCAGTTGCCACCAGCAACAAAAACAAACAACCCTACAAGCCAAAACTGTTATCCAATTCCTGCTATTCTAACTACAGAAGTTTCAACAGACTTCTTGTTTGCTCAAATTATCATCAAAAGAATATTCTTGTATAGCACTACAAGACAAAAATAAAATCAGTGTAGTTCATACAAATTCATGTTTCTTACATTACATCAAGTTGAAGAACTGTCTGCTTTTGATTGCTGTGTTTTGCTATCAGTTGTATATTTGCTTTGGAACATAAGCTCTACAATGCCTTTGATGCCAAATGTCTGGCAGGTGTATCCATGTGTTCTGCACAAACAGCGAGCAAGCTAGGAACCTTGTGTGACAAAATAAGCAGAGAAGTATTTGGGTAGTGATGAGACAGTATTTGAATTCCTGCAGTGCCTTTGAAGAGGCTGGTGCACATTGCCTCACAAGATTTAGTCTGAAATGCAGAGTAGCTCTTCCATGGGGCCTAGGAAGGCTGGTGACACTATTTTCTATGTCCTTGTTCTCTATGCATTCAAGAACCTGGACTGTGTTTGCTCCTTTCTAGGACAGATAAGGGAAGAAATTGGATATTACACTAATGGGTATAGAGATAACCTATTCCTGCCCCTGTTTGTAAATGTGATATTCTCTCATGCTCTTATGACATATCTGATTGCCAAGCACAGAGGGTACAGACCACGTCTCCCATACCTGGATCAGTATTCACTCTCCTTTTGTGCTTTTCCTGCCCTGAAAACTCCAAGTTTGCTTGACAGACATTAAGTCTAACTTTTGCTCTGTCTTCACACAAAACCCTGTTTTTAACTTGTGCTAGCTCAGCCATAAAAAAGAACAAAAGCTAAAATTCAGATAAGCAGACACTTATGATTCTCTAAGAGGGCAAATTTTTGATGCTGATAGGGAGAAGCTCATCTCAAGATGGCTTTTGGGGTCACCCATGTGCTCAGAGAAAATGTTGAATCACGGAGAAAGAGCTGGTGAGGTGATTTGGCTCACTGCTGAGTTGAGAATCGCCCAGCATGTCATCTTATTATGGTATCAGCTTTGCTCCAAAGTGACAGGCACATAACCACAGTGCCCAGGTGGACTTAGGATCAAGAGTGCTACTCCACAGGGGGATCTTCACACTCAAAGTTGCTTAACACAAATGGTGTCAGTGTAATGAAGAGCCTGCACCTCCTTGCTGGAGCAAAGAGGATAAAGCCATCAGGATAAAAACCATCTTTTCACCATGTAACTTAACGAGGGCTTCCCTTCCCACATATTTCAGCTACACAAAAAAACCCAAACCCAAACTTCAGGCAAATAATAAACAGGTATTTTGTGACTTTAGAAAATCTAATTGCAAATCTTGCATAGACTTTTGAAGTGTACGTGAAATAAGACTTTGCATATTCTCTTCCAGCTCATAGAAGCAATAGTAAATGACTGGTTATTTGGGGGTGTAGAAGCCTATGGAGTCAAAAAAGAATCCATGGACCATGCCTGGCATTCAGCAGTACTGAGTTGATCAACCCTTCAGGAAACTTCCAAAGTTAGAAATAACTCTTTAAGATGTACTAAAAAATAAGCTCTCCATGACCTATGAGTCATGACACAAATGTCCTTTATGCCTTGGTATTCCGTTTTACAATGGTTTTTATTATGGAACAATGGAACAAGTCATGACCAAAATGTTAGTCATTAACTCTTTTCTGATCTACTATCAATTTGGAAAGTGGTGACCACATGATTCATATATATAATGCCAAAACAGGAGCAGCATGAATGTTAAATTATTTGCCATGTTCACAGACTGTCAGATGGGGCAGATAGCCAGCTTTTCAAAATAATCACAAAGCTATCAGCACAGCTGTATCATATTTTCAGCTTGTACTCCTTTAATACTGCAACCAGCATCCAGTGTTCTCAACCCAATGCCCTCTATGATGATCATGGGTTTCAATTCATATTTCTTCTTGCTATATATGAAAGGAAAGAAAAAGGAAGTGTGGCTGTCTAGTCTGATCTATAATTTCCTCTGAAACAATATTGCAAAAATTTCCCATTTGCAAAACAGGAATAAAAGAGGAAGGTGATAAACAAGTATAAAAGTGTTGCATGGATGACATAAAGAGATGAAGGGCCTAAACTAATTGTGAGAAGTGAGAAGAATGGAGTGACAACACATAATCAAATTCTCTTTTCATTGTTTCCTATCTCACTTCTGCAAAGTGTGTTGAACTCATGATTGTCTATCATTAAAGGACAGAACATTTGCCTTTATTGTCCACAAACTGCTTCAGTTGTTATTTATCAATCTGTTTAATTAATAAATAAATTGCTGCTCCTAATTGTTTTGGAGATGCTACACAGTACTCCAAGATTATAAGGTAAGAAAATGCATTGGCAAAAATAGTACAACTTAATAAAATGCAATTATGTTACTGATAATCTGGAAAACAAATTTATCACTATAACAGTTCCACCACCCACGCACCCCAATCAGAAACAAGCACCGTGCAAAGCTCTGTGAGACACTCTGCCTCAGAGAGCTGACACTCTGAGGGTATGGCAGGAAGCAAGTGGATATGGGCAAACAGATGGGCAAAGTGGAAGCTAACAGTGAAATGGTCACGATTAGCGTAATAGTTTCTGAATATTTGATCATGAACCTGCTGTGAGGGCAAAGAAAAAAGCCTTTATTTTATTCTTCCACAAAGGGATGGATGTTAGTAAGATAATTAGGGTAATGATGTAATTAAAAGTGAAGCTGGAGTCCCAAAAGATCTAGTTTATAATATGAGTGAGAAATATTACCCTGTATGATGTTTTTAATATTCAGTACACTCTGGCTTTGAGAAACATCACAAATACTTTAAGACAAATTTAAAAATTCCATCTTCTAGAGGCAGAATTGGGCTGTTCCTTATTCCTTAAATAAATACTGTAGGAAAGTGCAGTGGGTAGAGAGAATGAGTTATCCAGTTTGCAAGGACAAGCACAACAACCACCTAACTGCTCCTAAAAGGGCACTTGGCAAACTCTAGATGTCAGGGAGAGGCAGTAAGGGAGTAGATCCAGGCTGGAGAATTCTCCCTTCCAGAGCATTTTGGCTGCATTGATGGAAGCATACTGCAATTGATACGATGGGATAGCAGTGCTCACCCTTTCCACTCAGCAGCCCAGCACAGCATTAGCAGGCTTTTCTGGAGGAAAATACACCTCAGTTCTCCCAGCTCCCGCAGAAGGGAGAGCTGTGTTAAAATAAATCAGTCAAGCACTTAATAAGAATGACCTGTGAACTCCCTTCCCATCAGAAATGGCCTTATTGTCAGAAAACTGTTGTAAGTGAGAATATTTGCTCCTCGAGATTTATTTTTTCATGATTGCCTAAACTAACTACCCTTTCTATTCCTCAGGGCAATGTGAAGTCTGTGCTGATGCATTATAAAATGGCTTTGTTTGCCAGAGCTCTGACCGCCAAAGGTTTCCGAGCATTCACACTGATTGGAATGCATTGGCCTCTACAGCGTCCTGGCCATCAATATGTTATATCCAAAATACAGCAGGGGAAAAAACCAATCAAACAACACACACAATAAATAAAAGTACCCTTACTTCAAAAGCATAATTAATCAAATTTCTGCAATATTAAGATAACTTTGAGGTATCTCTCCTTCCTGTAAACCTCTGTCTTAATAAACTAGATTACACAGGCACAGCTTCTCCGTCTGTAGGTTTTAACTCAGATAGCATCCCTTCTATAGACAGCTTAAGTCAACAGAAAGACTGTCACCTACTCAGAGGGCTTTGGATCAGCTTTGGGAGCTCAAAGTTTTCCTGAAACCTGACAATTTAAGCACAACTACACCTATTCAGAGATAAGATTAAAACTACTTGAAAAATGGTACTTTTTCCATCATACTTCACAGGGGAAAAAACCCTGATTTTTTGGCTATAATAAAAAAATTTGACTCGCAACTCTTCCTTCAAATAAATGGACCTGAGAAAAAAAAAATTAAAACGCTTAGAAAAAGCATGGAGATGTTCTTGCTCTATTTCTTTAGTTGGATATGTATTTATTTTCTTAAAAGGAAAACAAATAAAAATATGAAGAAGTGTTTTTTAGGGTACTCTAAGACTTTTTGCCTAAACAGAACCGAACAAAAATTTTATGCAAAATTCCAACATTTCCCAAACAAAAAAAAATCACATCCCCAATCTGGCCATTATGATTTTCTAAATGGTATTTTTTTCTGCACTTGTAATCAGGAAAGCCAGAGAGGTGGCATGAGATCTTTGCAGTGCACATTTTTGTTTAAATTTCTATTTTTTAACCAGTTTCCAAAAATAATCACACTCCTACATGAGGAGGGAGAGATTCAAGCCTCTTTTTTCTTGGTTCAAGGCAAGGGTTAAAGGCAGAAGTCCCCACTTCCCCAAGGCTGCTACAATCATCACAATCTACAGTAGTCTTTGAATGCATTTTTTCTCCATTGCTCATACAGAGGGTCTTTCGTTTTGCATAGAATACTTCAATATTTATTGAGCCAGCAAGAGAGCGTGAAAATGACTGTATAAGACAGTGGTTAGACCCATCCCAGGGGATGTGAGACACTTGGGTTCCCTTCCCAGTCCAATGAATTTTTAATTGTATTATAAAAAGTGGAACAGCCTTAAGAGGAGAGACAAAGCCTGACTCAACTTCCCGGAAACAAGATGACCTTTGTTCAAAGCCCTGATGTTAATCAAGCATAAGGAGTATCTGAGCTCTTTTCCTGGGTTTCTTGGACTGCCCTGATACCTGGGCCATAGGATTGAATGAGATATGATTATAATATGCATCTCTCTGGTTGACAAAGGAAAGTAATTTGGGCATTTGACTGCTTTCATTGGTTGCCTTCAATACAGGTAAACACAAAACAAATAACTTTTCAAATGTCCAAATTTCAGAGAGTTAAGATTTTGATTATTAACAAATTAAGGCCAAGATGTAGAGTCGGCCATTTTCACAGCTCATGGAGAAACATTTTATTTTACCATTTCCCAAAACAGTTACTGATTTTTCTTTTTGTACTTTTTTTTTCCTTCAAAGAAAACATTCTTCATAGAAAGCAAATACAGAATTTTGTTCAAAACAAACACACAGCTTCTGCCTCATGTACCCATTCATCCTAGAAAATCTTTCTCTATGAATAAACATCTATATTAGAAAGGGGTTTGACCCTACTTTCCTAATTCCTATGGTTATGCACATTTATACCATGATGGGATATGAAATGAATTAAATTCAGCACGTGTAACACTAGTGAAAGGCAATGAACTTTACTTCAGGAAGGAACTGGATTCATGCTGTATATAAGAGGAATCAAACAGCCTTCAAGTCTGAGTTTCATGAGACACAAGAGGTATGCACCTTTTTCATTATAATTGAATGTAAGTGCTTGTATGGTTTTTAACAACCAGTGATTGCTCTTGTGGTTTTATGGCCTGGTCATATGCCCACTGAAATCAACAGAATGAACTGTGAAAGGCTTCTGAGCTTGCTTAGAAGTGCAGCTCAGTGACACAGAACAACCCAGCTGCCTTATCAACAGAAAGGATTTGAACAAAATGACGAAAAATAAATTTAAAAAAAAATTACTAAAGCAAAGGTGATTGCTTACAGAGTTTAAAATTTTTAGATCTACATGGTTTATACTTTCCCATGCTCCTTTTCCCATCAATAATCCAACCATTCATCTTCTGTGAAACCTAAACCTTCTGTGCTTCATGTTTTATTCATCCTAAGGTGCTTAATTTATACCAAAGGACAGCAGAGGGGCTAAGAGTAGCCTGTGTAAGGGGAGATGCCTTTAAGGCTATTATTCATGCCCTTTAATCTCAAGTTTTCACTCAGGAAACTTTGGTTCTGTGGGTAATTAGAGGCTGCCACTAACTTTTTCTCTATAAATTACAATAAATCTGAAGAAAGCCAAGGATGTTGGAGACTGTAGCCATGTTTTGGAATCTACAATACTCAGAGCAATTATAAATATGTTCTAAAACCCCAAAGTTAATTTTGAATCAAGGCTAGTTATTTTCTTTTAAATCTATTTCCATAATGGAATTGATGAGTATTACCAAATCCAAAAGTATTTAGGACTCTTTATTTTATACACCACTTAGGTTGACACCTAACAAGCTACAGTATGATGGATGAAGACTGACACAAAACTTAAACTTTCCCATGGAAATATATGTTGTAAACTGTACACAATCAATTATTCAAGGCAAAGCCCATGCTGTTTCCTCTTCTCCTAAGACACTGCTACATATTTAGGTTTTCAGCTTGAAAGCCCATTTTGGCACCACTAATGAAATAAATTATGTTTCTTGTCAGATCTCCCACTGGGTGGCGTGTGGTACCTCATGTATGTTCATTTGTCACCCTCAAATAGAATAATACTTCCTGCAGGTTCCCAGAGCAGATAACTGCCCAAGTGGAAGTTAATTAAGTCATTGGTTCACTTTGCTCCCAAGGATGTTAAACTACCGATGCTAAATGAGAGACTTTAGTATCACACTGGAGACACATCCAATTAAAACACCAGAAGAATTCACATGTATATAGAGCTGTTCTCGCAGATTATGGAGGAGAGGACTAACAGATAATAAGCCATTTAAAAGGGAAAGCAGAACCAGAAATTAATTTTAAAGTCAGCAGAAACCATCTTCCCTGAAAAACTTAGCTGGAAAAAATCTGCTGAAAAAATTCCACTTTCTCCTACTTCAAATTTGAAACTTGACATAACATTTCATTATGTCATGTTTCCACTAGTGATTTTTTCACTTATTTTCGGTAGATAGTAACAGAATCCCTTTTTCTAACTGCAAATTCATCCAAGCCCAAGGAGTTGGTTTATTTCCTTAAATATAACCTAAGGGAAATATTTACAATTTATTAAATACTTAAGATTTGCTGTCAACAAAGTGAAAGAATAATTTTTCTAATTTTTTTTCCTCACTGAAGAGGAGAATACTTCTGTTGCTTCAACAGTTAAGGAAAAAGTTTTATTTCTATAGAGGAGCATGAAATAGTAGCCACATAGCCCAGAGTGATTTTTAGGCAGAACACAAAGGTTCACCAATACTTTTGTCTCTCTAGTAACTGTGAGCACAAGGCTTCTACCCATTACCAATTTGATCAGCTCCCATTACAACAATAAAACCTGTCAGGCAATAAAATTTGACATTTTGCTTTATACTTTTCTATAATCTTTTTTTCTGCTTGACAGTAAAACTTATTGAAGACCAAGGAAAGGCTAAGAACAATAGAAATTAAAATCCTTCTGCTCTGGGTTCCCAGTTCAAAATCATATTCCATTCCCAAATGGAAACTCTGCTTTGGGCTAGAGATGGCCTTCAGTGTCCCATGTGCTGATTGGAGTAAGTCTGGTGATGTTGATCAAGACCTCAGGGGGAATATTGTAAAATCTTAATAGTAGGAATAGAGTACTTTGTTACCTCTACACATGATGAAGGCTCTCTGAGGAACTACCACTGCCATAGGGTAAGG
Source organism: Corvus brachyrhynchos (assembly GCF_000691975.1). Lineage (NCBI taxonomy): Eukaryota > Metazoa > Chordata > Aves > Passeriformes > Corvidae > Corvus > Corvus brachyrhynchos. The sequence continues at coordinate 550,546 of NW_008235964.1, read as the reverse complement.
AGACTTTGTGCTGAAGACCACCAGATTGGCAAAACTCACATGAAAAAAAGTGAAGAAAAAGAAAAGCATAATATATGTCTGTGTAATTTAGCATATGGGCATAAAAGAAAAATGGACCAATTTTGCTGTCTTTGGAGAGGTTTCCTGCCCCATTCATGAGGAGTGAGCAAGGCTGGATATAGGATTTTCCATTTTCCATTTCTACGAGAGGACCATATTTAGCCAAAATTATTAATTTTGTACTACACCAACTTAATGAGAAGTTTTCCTGACACATAAGCATAAACAGAACCTGATCTGCATTTTATTAGGGTAAAGCATCTGTTACATAGTCATAAGTAACATGAAAGAGCTCTTTTGTGGGCTACTGCACATGAGAGCTTGTCCTGTCAAAGGATGGGGTACAGGGCCTTTCCATGCCAGATTCTGCCCTCACAGACAAAACTACTCCCCTGAGTAGAGAATGCTTGTTCTCTGTGTACAGCCCTTCAGGAACAAACCTGTTCTAGGCCCAGAAGGGTCTGAGGGTCATAAAGGTGAGCACTGTTTAGGACCTGTTAGGCAGTAATGCAGAGGTTATTGACTTCTGGCAATGCTTCCTGCAAATGTGAGGAAGTAAAACAACTTAAAATTGCTATCTGGGACTGTGAAGTGCCCTACCAACTGCACTGAGAGAGTCTATATCTATTAGTCTATATCTATTAAAGGCAACCCAGTTTAGAGACAAAGCTTGTGCGTACTGGTCACTGACCAACTTACTCTGTCTGCCATTGAACAAATGAAGGTATTATTAGAAGTCCAGATTTTAATTTCTTTAGCTTTCTCTGAACAGAATGGCAAATATGTAGCATGCAAATTGCAAATTATTTGCAACAGCTGCTCTTTGCTAAATTCTCCTCCACTCAGTGGGTTTGGTTCTCATCATCCACCTGAAAAACACAAGTGTTGGTGGCTGGTGCTAACGGAGGCTTTGACTCAGCATGGATGAGGGAGGGGTGAGCAGATAGCCCTATTGCCAGAACTTTAGATTTTAATTCTAGATTCAGCCCTGATGTCTCTACAATCATTTGGTAGAATGTGCACAGGATTTCCTGCTTGTCTTGTAGTTTCCAGGCATTGTACAGTGCCTAACTCAATGGAACTGGTCAAAGCTGGAGCCTTCCTACAAGAAAAGCGATCACAATGCAGTGTAACTTCTCAAAATTACTAGAGTAAACACATTTACATCTCTAAAAATGAAATACGCATTTATAGTGAATGCCTCCAGATAGCTTCAAAACTTTTCCAAGAAAAATTCCATAGAGATTGTTATTACTTAATGGAAGGGCGTTTATAGACATGAGGTTATAATGAAACTAAATTAATTCCAAACAAATAAGGAGGGTATATATATGTCCAAGGCCACCACATCCTTAGCAAAGACCTCTGCTTTTATCCTCAGCACATATCCTCTTTTTTATCCTCAGGAGCTGAGAGCTGTACATAAGCTTTGATCAACCTTAATTAACTCTGGATTGGATCTGTGTCTGTGAATTGTTTATAGTATCTTGGCTGAAAGCAAGATGCTAACCAATACACTTATAAAAAAAAGAAATAAAACAGAGTTTGACTTACTGGATTAATATTATGCCAGCTAGCTTGGAAAAAAAAAAAAGAAAATTTAGCCTTAAATATGTTGCTGTTTGTCTTATTAAAAAAAAAGGAAATCCTTACAAATTAGGATTTGTAACAGTGTTTCCCATGTGCCGTATTTCTCTTGGAAAACTTGATGAGAAGCCCTTGGTATTGCTCTGTGGCTGGGTATGCCCTGCAGCTGTGCCTGGAGCAGAGTGTCAAAGACTGAGGCTCCAGTTGTTTTGAGAAGCCAGCTGGGTGTCGGTGGGTGGTTTCCCAGCTGGCATCTTCTCAGGACTTTTGCCCAAGAGTCCCTCTGGCTGGCCAGGCAGTTTAAGAGTTGAACGTGTGGCTGGGATAACATCCTCTCACTGCTGTGCTCAGCTGACCTTCACAGTGTTTTTGTTTTGACTCATAGTTGCTTGTAAGGAATTTGCTTTTTCTGTCATTATATAAATACACAGACAGATGCCGGCCAAATACTGGATCCTTAGTTTTGCAGGCTCCAAGCCCAGCCACAAATCCGAGCCCTGGCTGGGATCTGCACTGAACGGCATTAGGCAAACACGGTGGCTGTGTGGCTTTACACACACCCAGCCCTGACACCTCTGCAAGCAAACTCACAGGAGCGCAGGTACCTGTACTGACCCTGCTGCAGAAACATCCATGAGGCTCACTGACACATGGCAAGAAAGAATTAGGTCAGCCAGACCCCCTTCTCTCAACACCCAGCATGACCAACCACTCTCAGCAAGCTGTGAGAAATCACCTATACCACAGTACCACTCCCATAGTTTTGTGTTTATACAATGTCAACAATATCCACTCAGCCAGGAGGGATAGATCCTTGCTTGTGGGGAATTCACAGCTCCATTCATTGACAGACAAGGCACAGAAGAGGCTTGTAGGAAAGAGACATCTTCAGAGAAACTGAGAGCAAGTGCTGAACAAGAAGTGTACATTTCTGAAAGCACCGATGCCAAAAACAAGATCTGTAGTAATCATGGTTGGTTTTGTTCTCTCATTCCCATAGATTACTGCAGGCATCAATGAAGTCATAATAGTGTTACAGAAGTAAATCCAGAAAATACTGCTTTAGTCAAGGCTTTTTGCACCTCTTAGACAGGAGCAATTCCAGTGACTGATCTTACCTGCCAGAATCAAGTCCTGGGATTAGCTGTGCTGAACGATTTTCAAACTGTGGTTCTCCAAAGTGCTGGTATATCATCTGTATGTGGTCTCTGGTCTATTAAACAGCATGATCTCATCAGCCCTAAATAGCTGAGCTAAACTCTGTGAGAAACTTTGAGAGCTGACAACAGACTTAGTACCAAACTGTGGGCGTCACTGTCCTCCACAGTACTGTCATTAAAGCAGGCTGTGGGTGGAAGCTTGGAATCACCACTACCGAAGAGAGAAAAGATATTCTATGGCAATATCTACATTAATCTTCCCCTGGACTGGAGCTCTGGGCTCCAGAGCATTAAGCCCACTAGCTTGGATATGCTAAGAAGGCAGACACACATCCTGACGAGCCGGAGGAGATGGTGGTCCCAGCTCCTGGCACTCTTGCTTATCTCTGAAAATGCTTCTGCTAGGCTCCAAAGAGATGTTTGATTTCAGGCAGACCTTAGGATGTGGCAGGTTTGACTTCAAGCACTAATGGGCATCATTTTTCTCTCTGCAAAGGCCCTCAGCAGTGCTGCCCTCAGCTGATGGCCTGCAGGGGGCCTGGGTATGGGATGCTGTCACCTGAGCAGGTCCTTCACTGCTGCTTCCACTTCTGCTTCTTAAAAGCTTTGTCTGGCCCTAGGAGCCCTAGAAGGTTCTAAGATGTGAGCTATGGAGCTCCAGCTTCTGCTTTGTGGTTTACCAAGAAAGCATGCTATGCGACAAAGACATATCAGAAAGCATTGGATGCAGAATGAATGTAAATATTTTTTTCAGTAGAAAATGTTTAGTTTTTTGTTTGCTGCTCATGCCTCCAACATGAAGCAATAATTTGAAGTTTAATTTTACCCCCTTCCCCCAATGTAGTCTTTGGTCTAGAGAAAGATATATCCTCTTTTCTTTTTTAATGTAACATTTGCATGGATACAGTTATTAAAAGAAATCAGATGTCTGAGAAAACAAACAAACCAACACAAATAATTCCAACTATGCAAAGACAGAAGAAAATAACCCCCAAGAGATTGAAAAATGATTTTGGAAAAGGGTTGCCTTTGCATGTATTTGGAACACTTTCACCCAAAGACAATTTAGTCAATATGTGCTAGCCTATTTAAACTAAAGTGTTCCACAGAAGCATGTCTATTTTGATGATATTTTCAAATTACAAGGTTTCTGTGGTCATTTTCTGATGAGAGAAGTAAAAGAAGAAGAAGAAGAAGAAAGTACTGAAAAGCAGACCCTTATGACAGGAAAGTATGTTTTACAGCGTTTGCAGCTCTGGAGGTATGGGGGAGACTTCTAAAAGGCTTTTGCTTTTATGCTTATTTTTTATTTTTCTAATGCACATCAGAAACACACTCAAGCTGTTTTCGGGAATTGGAGTTGTCCAGTGCATCTCTCTGATCATCTCCAGCTCATTATAATGCGACCTGTGGGCCTGTGTGGTGCTGTGCCCTGGAGTCCTACTGCTCCAAACACCCTAACTAGGGACTTGTTGGGACATGCAGACTGGATGGGACCTGCAGCAATTTTCTTTTGTGGGAAACCCAGAGCATAGACAGGGGGACCGGAGGCGCCTACTGTACCATGCCGTCTCCCTCGCCAGGGAGTTGGGCTGCTCCCAAGTCTCCCCATCTAAAATGCAAGCTCCATTTGCCATTTCCCCCGCAGCTTTATTTCAATTTGCATACACCTATGCTGGAAGAATAGATGTACTGTGCATAAATGTCCTAACTGGCACACAAACAAAGATGTTTATACATAAGCAAATTCATCCTTTGTTGGCTATTAGAGTCATTAGTCTCTTTCAAACACTTGAGTCATTCCATTCATGGAGCAGAAAAAGTACCACTGACCTCAGTGACCCATCACAGACAAACCAGTGAGCAGTCAGTGATGGAGAAAGAAAGCAAATTCTCACTTAAAAAAAAAATAATAAAAATCCGTGAGCTTAAATTTGTTTGCATAAACTGTTTAAAGAATGACAACTCCCAGCTTTGTGAGGAAACTCATTCATTAAAGAAATTAACAACGAAGACTGACGATTAAGGTCTTGGTCTGAAGCTCATTGTAGTCAGTGGAAAGAATCACGGTTTAGTGGGTTAGGTGAATGCTTCTTCCTACTTTCAAGACTGTTTGAAAAAACACAATATCCAACCCTTTCAACTATGCAAGGAGATGGACCATCTTTCCAAAACAGAGATATCCAATATCCACAGACAAGGAAAGTCAGTTTGAAGAGATATGTTGGCACATAAGGGAAAAGGGGGTGTGTGGGGAAATGAAGGAAAAATAAAACATTATTTTTTTCATGTCCCTGCAGAGTGGGATGCAGGACAGAGAACATAAATTTAGGCCTGTGCTGCTGGGAACAGGAGAGGTGTCAGAAATCACACATTTTGCAGTGTGTTCCTCTACAAGAAAGTCCTTTGAGAGAAAAGCCTCTAAGTGTGTGAGCAGAACCCATAAAATTTTACACCCACCCCCCCAAAAAAGGAAGAATCGAGAGTCCGAACCTGCCACAGAAACCTCGACCCTTCGTTTAAATTTGTCTGCAATGCTTTTACAAGGCATAGGTTTAAAAAGGCTGCATGCTTGCAGTAAAAAAGTTACATCTATAACTTTTTCATTGTAGCAAGCTGTTCTTGCCAGTGCCAAGATATTATTTTTTATACCCAACACCATGCATATAGGATTTTAAAATTCTGTACAGTAGTTTCATACCAAACTCTTCATTGTTTATATCATTTTTCATGCCAAAATGCATTCTGTGTTCCAGAACAAAATGGAATATATCATATCTTAATAATTTTGCATAAATTGTGTTTACTGTGGGTTTAAAAAAAGCCTTTTCCTTCCAACTACTAATCTGATTGAAAAAAATTATGCTGCTGGCACAAGACTCTGAGCAATATTCAGCACAAATTACGTTTCATTCTATTATTAATAGATGTGATATGTGAGAAATGAAGATGTATGGCTACTTGTTTCTGTTTATAATTATAACAATGTCATTCCTATTTTCCCTCTTTTATATATGCTTTTTAGAAGCTTTGAGTTGGATATCTATGTGTTTGTGATCTCTTATCCAAAGGGCAAAATAACAATGAAAATAAGAGCAGCTATCCTGTTACAAGATTAATTTGGATATGATAAATGAGTGTTTTTAGAATGAATTGCATAGGTTACCACTTAAACAGGTTTTGGCAGCAAACCAGCCCTTTTCTTCAACAAAAAGGGGGAAAAATGTAGAGAATGTATAAATGAGTTGATTGCCCCAGGATGTCTCTCTCAAGAAGGATTAGAGAAACCTACTGGGGCATTTTCTATCCCCTCAAAAGCACTATTTGTGTTACAGAAGTTCACCCCAATAATCATGTTACTACAGAACAAAAGAAAAAAAAGGTTTTCTGCTCCTGTATAACCTCTTGTAAGACATTTGAAGTCATAGGTGGCACTAAGTCAGCTGTGTACTGCAGGCTCAGCCTATCCAAAGAGTGGGAGTGAGAACAAGCTCTCTCTAATACTCTTCAGCAAGGACAGGGAAAGCAAAACAATATATTTTCCTACTATCATTCAAAAAAGTACTGTGAAATCGAACTCCACAGTCCAGGCACAGCTTTGTCAGGGCTGTGCAGGTTTTGACTTCCAGGTTTTAACTGTACTCTGACTTTAGGTTCAGGCTATGGTTAGCCTCACATGAACACTTTGTAAGAAAAAAACAGCAGTAGTATTTGAAGGGCAGCTCCCAGTCACGCACATTCTTATCCCTAAAGCTGTTTGTTCCGATTGAGACACAGGGATTTCTGAAATGCCCAATCAGTTATGAGTAAGACTCCAGCATGGCTTAAGGCCAGTCATGATATACATTTGATGAGAAGGGACATCTGTGTTTCAGTTTGGTCTCTTTATAAGAAATGTATTGGCAGGAATAAGTCTAAACCATTGTCCGGGTATGTGACAAGACAACTGGAATATTTTCTGGTGGACCCTTGTAATTTTTCTTCCCTTTGCTTTCTTTTTCTTGCAAGATTTCTTCCTATAGGTATTTAATGATGATAGAATGTCTTCATCACCTTGATCATTGCATTTTTTCCTCTAATCTTTCTGTACTTAAAACTTTTAAAGCTGCCATAGCTGTTCAGATCAAGAGCCCAGTTCCTTTCTGTGGAAGACATCAGTAGACATTTATGGAAATAATATAAGAAAAATGGAAAGAAAAAGGGAACCATCCTCCCAGCAGAGTGCAATCAGATTTTCTGAGGGTGCAGCTGATAAGGCTCTTCTCCTTTGTTTTATCCCACTTTTGGTTCAAAATCCAGTAGCATTGGGCTTCAAATTATGCTTTTTTTTTTGACTGTGCAAAAAAGATATCTCATTAAATAAAGGTATATTATCTGGTAATTTTGTTGTGGTCTCCTAAACCCTAGGTTATGGAAAATTTGACCTTTTCTATACCTTTTTGGGTTAAAAGACTTCAGCTGGGCATGGCAAGAAAGGGCTGAACAGTGAAACAAGATGTAGCAAAAAGTAGGGACAAAGAGAATTGACAAAAACATGATAAGCAAAACCAGAGATGAGAGAAAGAGTGGTGATGGGCATATGCTTAGAACAGAATGAAGAGATTCTTCAAAGGTGAGAGGACTTGAAATGCAATCTAAACGACCTGAACACCAACACTGTCTCTTAACCACTGCTCTGTGTTGTCTCCAGATTATTTTGTTCACACCAGAGTGCTCTGTTCATTAAAATTCATACATCTACAAACAAGCAAAACAAAAAGCCCCAAACCAGATAAACAAACCAATCAAATACTGATGCATAACTGAGGGGAAAATAAAAGGAAAGATTCCCTCCCTGGCCCCAGCTGTTCATATTTATATGCACTTGGCAAACACTTGAAAGGGTTTCTATCTGATGCATTCGTGAATGTCTGAGGGGGAAAAAATGGATCCCGGATAGATTCATACCGAGATATTGTTACATTTCATGGTGATCACAACCATCTTGATTATATATTATATTTCTGTTGTTCTGTGTTTGAGCTACACTGTGAGTTTATGGGATGGAAAGGACAAGGATGTGGCTTTCAGAAGCTGTTTATTTCAGGATGACCTGTGTAAAGGATTGTCATCAGTCCATGACGTGTAGTTCATATCAGAACGTAGAGAAGGATACAGGTATTTTTTAAGTGGGAGAATGGCATTCTCACTTCTGAAACAAGTGCTACAGAAACACTTTTGTTATGTAGGAATGGAAACATGGCCTCACGGACCAGCATTTGGGTAGCAAAACAGGAGGTCAGCTACTTTGTTCCACTTGCCCCTGGCACAGTATTTGCATATGAATGAAATGTCTTGAATTTAAATATAAGCCATCCAAAAGAGCTGGTGCTCAGTCCAAACAAAATAAATAATTTCCCTGAGATCTGAAGAAAAGGTAAATTTATTCATAAAATTATGACTATGAATTGTGATTCTGCCACTTATATTTGAGTGTTGAAGACAGCAGTCAAATTTCCCACTGTGACACAAACCACTATTGACAACAGAGAAACATGTCTATGTGCAAAGCTCTCTGACATGTATGCTGTCATAAAATTTATGTCTGACTTTAAGACAAAGAACATTCTGATTATAGGCCCTTCTTGGAAAGGGTGAGTGAAAAAATTATGAATTCTATTTGTATTTTGCGTTTCAGGGAGCGAGACAGCCTCATCCAAAACCCAGTTAAGCAAAATATTATATTCCAATTGTTTTCACTGAACACTGGGACCTAGGGTCCTCAGAGACTCAGATGTAACACACACCAAGGAATTCCTGCCCCAAATAATTTGCAATATAAACCTCTGAACCATTAGAGCATAAATGAGACATTTTTTTTTAGATCTACAGATATCAAAGCAAATAGTTGCTTGTGCCTGAAAACTGAAGATAGTAGCAGCATTTGGAATCAGTAAAGACAAACAAAAGAATATTCACCATTCACCATTGAGACTTAAGCAAATAAACAGAATGTTCATTAAATCTTGTCAAGCAAGATCCTTTTCCACATAAAAATTTCAACCTTCCAGCCCAGATCAGATGCAGGTGCTGATGCTGTCACCCTAAAAAGAAATCCCAAATTGTGCTTTGAATATTCTGAGTTCTCTGATTTCGTTTGCTTAGAAACGTAGGAAGATTTGGGTTGGAGTGGATCTTTAAAGATCATTTAGTCCAACCCCCAAAGGGATCCCTAGTCACCCTTACCAAGAGAGGGAATTTTACAGAAGACATATCCCCAGGGACACACTGGGCAATTCTGCAGAGACATGAAGAGTATGTCACATTGCTTAATGTGTTATAGCTCCAATACCACACAGTTTTGGAGGGAGATAGGAACACAGGGTATGTATGTCTGGAAACACAATATGTTTCCAGTGCCAGTATTTGATAGGGTTAGTGTTGCAGTATCCCCTGGGTGCGGCTGGTTAGGTTGGTCTGCACTGCTGGTTACCAGTTGTTCTGGTCAAAGATTAAGAACTATTAAATCAAAAAATACTCCAGAAGTCCTGTTAAAAACACTGCAAATACATTCCTGATTTTGCTTTTGGTTGTTTACACCTCATGCTGCAGATGGTGTATATCATATAGATAGTAACCAATTGCAAAGATTTGTTACATACACTGTTGACCATTCAAAGCTATTTCCTTTTCTTTGTTTTTTGTCCTTTTTTTTAGAATTATTTTTTCTGTTTTAATGCTACTTCTGACAGGAGATATCAAGTCACCCCAGTCACCAGAAAGCAACTGGTTCTGATTTTTGTTCATTCTTAGCTGGATGTTTGTGGTTTTCCAGTCCTGGTTGTTAAAGTTCATTCTGAAGCAGCCCAAGGTAAACATCCAAAGGCTCTTTTTACATTCACCCATTTTTAACATTTTCTCCTCTCTCAGTAAAAATCGTTATTCCAGGCCTGCAGGGACTGAAAGACATTGTGGTCATCTCTGTGTGCTTCAAGAGACACAAGAGGGTTGTGTGAACCCTGTTAATGAGAAGGAGGGAATCCGGAGCTCTCCAAAGGGCTGTGAACTTGCCCACTGATCACAGCAAACTGTGCTGCTGTCTCTGAAGAGTAGTGGTTGCAAAGGGCACACACATGCTTAGCACAGGCACAGGAAGTGACACCTGCTTTGGGACTCCAATCATCCAACCATTACTCATCTGTTTATCACCTTAAAACTGAATTATTGCTCAGCTCTTCATCTCTGACTATGCCTGTAAAGCACTCTGAAACTGCTTCTAATGCAGTGGTACAAGAAATATTTAATATGGAAACAACTTTGATATTCACTAAATACAAATTGAAGCATTCCAGGCTAAATTTTTATATTCTATTTTTGACCTTAGGTAATAGCAGTTGTTGGAGAAGCCTGGTCGTTTGCACAGTGCTGTCCTGCAAGAAACAGAAGGAGGCATTGAGGTTCAAAACAAATAAACATACTTTCTTATGTAATGTGGGTCAATATTTCTGTTACAGAAGCTCAAAAAGCTGTAATACACAAACACTTTCATTAACAGATTTCATGGATTAAAAAAAAAAAAAAACTAAGAAAACAGGGATTTTATATAACTAAATAGAGTATCTATCACAATGTTCAGACATTTGAAAACAGAGATAGTGTCTATTGAACTTTGGAAGAATGTAACTTTGAAATTATCACTTGAAGGAAGAATATTTACTTTCATTTGGACTGTCATTGGGCTTCGGCAGCAGGAGCCTAATGCTGTGTCTATCCAATGTTTCCTCTCATCAAAATCTTCCCAGCACTTAAATTGAGTCTAGTTTTTACAGCCCCTTTCACTAACCTTGGTCTAGGAACAAATTCATACCATGTCCAAATGGAAGGAACTAGGACAAGGTTAGACAGTGGGAAGTCCAAAAATCTCCATTTCAGCTGCATCCTGTTATACCTGTATTCAATGCTGGAGCTGAACACACAAACTCTAAGTCTTTGCAAAAAAAAATTTCCACTGGCTCAGTGATGCTAAAAATGCCAGGGCAACCATTTTACTCAGCTTGTTGCCACTAGCTGGAAGTAAGCAAATTTTCTAACTCTGTTTTCAGCTTAGGTAACTAGGTAAGTGTTAACAGAGTTTAGGTGTATTGTGCAGCCACTCAAAGCCAGAGACTGGAATTCTTCACAGAACACAAAAGCAAACCCCACAGTATTTAATTAGCAGGCAACCCCCACTTTTTTTTTAACTCAATAGAAAGATGGGGATTTGCAAACATAAGTGACTTGATTTTCTTTAATTTGCATTTATTAGACACAGGTGGAAATCCATTGACCTGGTGGGTGACTTGTGTGTTTTAAGGGATGGTGAGAATACAGCCCCTGTAATTGCCACTACTGGTTTTCTATAAACTGCTCTCATACCTACTGCACTTCTGGATTTGCTTCCCAGCCTACAGAACACACATGAGTTTTAGTGTCTGTATATTGAGAAAACATGTAGATACAGAAGGAGAAAAGCTATCAAAAAGGCTGTTAAGAATGAATAAAAATTACCAGCAAGATCTTAGCAGAAGCAAATCTCTTTTGGACTAGACTTCATGCAGTGAGTACGAAGAAACTTATATAATTGGACCGACAGTTTGTTGGTTTCTTTTCCAGCATCTGGTTGTCACTTGAACTACAATGCAGCTCCAATTATATTTTATAGGGAGCAATTTCATTTTTATAGTTTAGGAATCCTTTGGAATTGGTTTGTGAAAGAAGATAAAATATAAAAAGAAAAGAAAAAGAAGAAAAAGAAAAAGATCGTCTGGCCTCAGAGTTTCGAAAGAGAAAGTGAGATCAGAAATCGTAACCCAGACTGGCTGTTTGTAAGGGCTGCTACTGAAACTGTTAATTAAAAGCAGTGCCCTGAAAATATCTATCAATCTTATCCTCCTTGCCCATTTAAGGGGAAAGAATGAAATCCCAACAAATTATTGGGGAGCAGTCCAAAAGTCTCATCTCTCCTCTCTGCACAAGCTAGTATGCCCCAGGAATAAAGACCTCAAATGAAAAAGTGACTCCTTCTTTTTCTCTGCTAAATAAATCCATCCTCTTGGTGCTAGAACAAAGGACAAAAATACTGTCCCTCATCCTGAATGCAGCATACCACTCTGATCTCTTGCTTACAGAAGATGGATGTCCAGCTCATACAGAGCAGGAAAATCAGTAACACTCAGTGTTTGCTGAGAGTAACCTAGTTTTGCAGCATCAGACATCCAGCAGCCACCCTCAGTGAAAGTTTGGGAAATTTCATCTTTGGGAGACTCAAGTACGGTTTTCAGAGATGCTCTTTGCCTCAAGAATTGATTCCTGCCAGTAGCTTTATCCTGTACAACAGCATTTTATGGTGCATCCTATTCTGACCTAAGTTTATTTTATACAGCACAGTAATTTATAGTGGCCCTTTACCTAAGCAAGGCAGCAGCTAGGAGGTGGGTTGAGCAGGAGGAGGTGCAGCCATGACAGGAAGATGCAGGGCAATTCAGTAGCTCTTTTCTCTGCTGTCAGCAGTGAGACAGTGACAATAAGTTACAGCCTGAACATCACTAAACACCACTGACCCCTGCCAGGCTGAATTACCTTCCAGGGTAGCCTTCTCTGTTCTGGATAATAAAATTTATATCTTTGGACTGTACTAGGAAAAAAGCTTTGATAGAAATGTAATATAAAGATCCTGTGATTAAACAAGTTGCTGAATATGAGCTTGTGCAGGTTTCCTAACTCAGGTGCAGCTTCACACATTTTTGGATATCCAGCTTTGGGAGGCAAAAAAGAATAAGGCTCTCCCCTACACTACACTGACATGACACAAAACCAAGGATCTTGACATCAGGTTCATTATACGATGGAAGCATTCCCTATTTGTGCTCTCATATTTGGTTGTCTGCTTGCCTGTAAAACAATGCCTATCACATTTATGTCCTTCTTGCATCTAGGGAGCCAGCATTAGAGGATACATAAATCATGACTTGGTCCAGTAGTCTATTAATTTTGGGGAAGAAAAGGAAATTTATTTAATTAAGCAAGTGGCATGCTACACTGCTGTTACACAGTCAACTGCCATTTTTGCATTAACTATTCAAATTCAAATGCTTCTGAATTGTAATAGAAAGCACATTTCCACTAGGCCTTCAAGCTGTCTTCTCTCAGACAAGTCAGAAAAAAATTAGACTCTTATTTTCTTTAACATATAACTCAGGACAGGTGCCAATCTTTTCCTCCATCCACTCGGAACCTCAGTCAAATCCGTGCCCTTTTATATGACTTTACCTGTATTTTTATCTATAGCTTCAACATTTTCAAAGCAGGTCTTCACAGATGATAAGCCCTGTTCTAATAGCACAATGCAACTTTAGTTTTAAACAAAGAATAGTCCCATTGAATCTGACAGCTTTCCATTTCTTTAAATCTGAAGCAAGACAGACCGAAATATGTTCCTTCATGTGCAGGCTGTGGTTAATTATCAGAGATGCACAGATATTTGTCTAAGAATATTATTTAGTCTTTACCATTTACAGTAATGTTTTGAGAAGTAAGAGCCTGATTCATCCCTGTGCAACCTCCTTCTATGACTGTGAATCTATTAAATCTTTTTTGTGCTTGAATATTTTGGCTCCATGGACAAGCTGCTTTTATTGCTTTCTCTTTATAAAAGAAAGGTTGTTTGGGGGTTTTTTATTTGTTTTTTTTTATGTTGGGTTTTTGGGTTTTCTTTTTTGTTTGGCTTATTGGTTGTTTTTTTTTTCCAACAGAAGATATGCCATATAATTGCAAGCTCCTTTACAAATTGTAAATGCACTGCTTTCCTCCTATCCTATTCCCTGATGTTTTTTTCCTTAAGACTTGCAACAAGCTCAAAGAAGATAAACACTTCACAGGATGCAGAGAACTCTTTGAAAGTCACCTCATGTTTGGAGGTGTGACACAGGATCATAGAAATATTTCACCATTAACTTTGTAAAGATTCGCATCAATAAAGAAGCAATATCAGTAACACTCCTTCAGGGTACATTTTGCAAGTGTCTTACATAATGATAAAATTAGGCATGCAATTCTTCATTTGGGTTATCTGTAGAAGCCCTAGTCACCTTTCAGAAAGACAAGTTTCAATAAACACTGTGTCAATGCCTGGTTATGGAATTAAAACTTTTTTCCTAGGCTTCCTTTAAATACATCATATTCCTAGGACTCTTTGATGTGTTTTTCTCCTTAACAGCAGTGGAGCTGCAGGGAATAAAGACTTTAATAAAGACTTAATTTAGCCCCATAATATAGCAGTTCTCATGCTGCAAGTAAAAGTTGTTTATGCTACTACCTTCCATATTTGAGGAACAGAAAAAAACCAAAACTAGTGAGGGGCAGATCTCATCCCCTCACATGATGCAGGTCAGGGCAAGGCCAAGTTTGACAACTCAGCTGTGATATAACCTTGAATGGAGTAGAAGGGTCAATTCCCCTTCTTGCAATTTAAAGTTTGGAATGGGCCAAATCTGCATTCCCCATCATACTGCTCTTCCACAGAGCTTTGTCTTTTCCTGCCAAGTCACTAAGTAGAAAAGCTAAGGCACAGCTTTTACAGGCACATCGCTAGTACCGTGTAAGTCCTGCCCTGCACAGAGGCTTGGAAGGTGATGACAATGCTGGAAAGATCAGACACTAAACGGGGGAAGTGTGGGGAACTGTGAAGAAGCTGATAGTGTTTAAAGCAGTGACATTTCCCCAAAGATTTAGGTGAAGAAGCTTGGCATGAACTTAAATAGACAGATGCTTTTAATGATTGTGAAGAGTCGGGAAACTTTTTCTTATAATACCTTTTTTGTCAGTGAGGGTTAAAGCAAACAGCCATCCATGATCCCACTGTGTAATTGCTTCCATTTTGTTTAGGCAGTTTAACCTCCCTTTAACCCCTCTGACTACTGTGCAAGATGAAACAAAATGACTTTGATGATCTTAGGCCAGCAATAATAATAAACTCCTCTGGTGTTGTAAACTTCTTTGTGTGGAGGACAGAGAGACTGATTACTTCTCCAAACTGTTTGTGCTCTGTGATTGATAATGACCAGTTGAAATTCCCCTCACTTGTCCCTGTGTACCTCCATACAAGGGTTATTTAATCCACTGGCACTTGGGAGGAGTTTACCTCAAGGCATGGTGAGGGTTCAAAGGCACAATGAAAAATGGCTTTCCATAGATGAGTTTTCGGGGCAGAGCCTTCCAAAACCTGCAGTCTCCTCGCTTGTATAAGAAGCTGGGAGTTAGAGCCTCGACTAGCATAAATAACTTCAGTGGAGATGAATTAGTTTTATTGCCAAGGTATATCCGTTTTCTTAAAGCTTGTTTGGGAGTACTGTTAGCCATTCAAAGACAAAGCTGTACCATTCAAATTATCTCATCATTTTTGGCTGCTGACAGATCCGAGGCATCTCCAGACCACTCAAACTCCATCACTGCTCAAACTATCCATACCTGCAATTCCAGCATGACAGCGTGCTCTGCAATTACCACAAAGTGCAGGAGGCTACAAGAAAGACATGCTGGGGCAAGAAATGTCTTTTAAAAATATGCAGAGTAAACACAATGCTGAGTTAAATTGACCTGATTTGCATTCATAAATAAGGTAAGGTGAAAGTAATTATGCTGTGGCCATGGACGAAAGGTCACATGTCATGATTTTTAATTATAAACACTCTAACAGCAAAACAGCAATGATGCATGGATCTGGGAGGCCATCCATTTAATAAAGTTTTAAAATCCTCAAAGTCCCACAGATGTGTGAGCACCCCTGGACACAGGGGAGAAAGCAGGAGTGAGAGAGTCCCCTCTCCTTAAAGTCTGTCTTTCGTCAAGTTTGTTGTCTTTGGAAATATATTATTAGCCATATTTTGTGGTGAAAATGCAGTTTCCAAAGTAAATTGCCTTTAAGTTAATGTTGGTGCTGCAGATTACCCAAATTCTTATTTCAAACATATTTCAAAACCAGAAATGGGTAAAGTTTCTTTTCAAAGGCTTCTGCTATTCTGACTCTGTGGCTGTTGCTGCAGGATTTAACCCTTCCTTTCAAGTATGAATGATCAGAAGTTTTAAGATTAAAAGAAAACACAAGAATTTTTTAAACATTAAAAAAAAAATGTTCAACCATGTAACTTGGCCCATAATCTAGTTATTAGAATATATAGTAGGCTGAGATATCAACAAATAAAATAATGTGGAGAAATTCTTGTATTCCCACAGCTGATGGATCCACATTGCCCCTACAATGCTGCTGAGTGTGTGATTCTGGGATCAGTCTACACTGGGCTAAGTGATGTGGCTTTAACTCTGAACAGTTGCTTCTGCTTAATCATTTTAACCCTAGGTGGACTGCAGTGAACTCCTAAAAACTTTATCAGAGAGAGAAGACTCATTAAACAAATCAGGGGTTTGTTTTGTTTTATTTTTCTTTCAAGGAAACTCTAGAAAAGTCTATGGCTGGCTTTAGGCTTACATTTTCTCGCTTGTTTTGGGGTTACCAGATTTTAGAAAGGTAAAAAGTCTGAGATTTGAATAGCATATGTTCCTCAGCAACTGGGGCTTCACCAGCTCATATAAAGAACTAGAGCAAAAAGTGTAAACTGTCAACATATATGACACAGTAATGACCACATGTGAAGCATGGAATCCCAGAAAAAAGAGGAATTTTAGACTGATCTTTTGAGTCTATCTGTCTGTGTGTTGTTTAATGGGGCAAACTGCTCCCTAAATTTTTGCTTTCAGCAAGATATGAACTTTAATGTCAAATTTATGCCTGAGGAAAATCCTACCATTTACTGAGGGCAGAGTAAGGTCCAATACATATTTCACTGCAAAGTGAGATCAATTAATTATTTGAAATAGTGTTCCAACAGCTGTAACCTTCTTTACCTGAAGCTCAGACAGGTGCATAATTCTTCCCTGTCTTTGAAAACCATCAAAGGTTTTTCCTTTTGGCACTTGCTTCAAAACTGTAGTCCTCGCTGATCACTACAAAAAGGGATAAAAGCAATAGCACACTAAAGAGGGAAAGATCAGAAGAGTATGGTGTTAATTCACAGCAGCAAGGACCACCTCAGGAAGAAGATGCCTCAGCAGACTCTGGATTTGAGTGTTCTTTTGCAATATGAGATACATTAAACAGGGTCCTCCATGATCCAGATCTGACTCCTACACTGAAGTGACTTCAGAAAGGTCATCTTTCAGGCGTGAAGGAGATTTCTGTACTTTGGCCATCTTTGCGATGATTTCTCACACCGCTTCACACGTGTGTCATAAGCCTTCCTGAAAAAGTTTTCATACAGGTGGAAAAGATGTTTTCAAGCAAATTCCACTCTCAATCTGAACATCTATTTAAATGCAAGCAGATTTTTTCCCCAAAAAACACCTAACAAATTAAAACATCTGCTTCAAGGGAATCACAAGTTTATTGCTGTCATAACAACCTGACATTTGACATGCTGTACTTGGCTGAATAAAAGCCACAGTACACCATACTCCAGAGAAGCAGTGCTGAGTTACAGTTTGCTGGAACATCTGCAGAGTAGAAAATGCATGTTAGCTCTCAAGTTCAAAGAGCTCTTGGAACTACATTCCCTAAAAACACAAACTGGAAGATGGTTAGCTTCTCTTTTTGTTTTGTTCATAAAGTTGTTTGTGAGATATAAATATACTTAATTCTGAAACTTAGAAATCTGCCCCTGAACAGAAACACTATCAAGCCAGGCCAACTGAAAGATCCTTTTTGTAATGTGCTCCATGAAAAAAAAAAGTGTGTTTAGGGGAAAAGGAGAGAGAGAACCAGATAAGCACTCCCCAAAGTGCTCTTCCAAATAGGAGTTTACTGATGGACCAAGGAAAAATTTAATGTATTGCTCTGTTTATGGCTTACTTGGATGATCTGCTCTGCAGTTTAGTTCCAGTTTCCTGTTTGCAAAACAGGGACCATAGTAACTCTTTGCCAGAAATGGCTCTCTGAATTTGTTATGTGAACTGTCAGATCCTTCTGTAGTACCTCAGGAGTGGAGGCCTTGTAAACATGGAGACGGATGGAGGCAAAAACACATAGAGGGGCAACCTACCCTTTTTCTTTCTTTGCACTTAATTTCTCAGAGCAAGGTAGAAGAATAGAAAGATTTAACTATTACTGCTTTCTTCTCACTTTGGCATCTCCATCCTCTTTCACAGATCAAGGAGTAATGAGGAAATATTGCTTATCACTTCAGAAGCTAGTAGTCAAGCCATCCTAAATCACCAGACTATTTCTAACAGAATAACCTAAGGGAAGTAATAAATATCATGCACACATCAAAATCTAACTTTGGGGGGATTTTTTTTTTATAAGGTTGTTCTAGAATTGTTTGAAATTTTTACTTTACAGTGGAAGTCCCTATGCAGTTCAACTCTACTCTGTACGGGCTTAATGCATTACCTGATAAAAAGCTTACATATTTGACTCAGAGAATAGTTGAGTACTGTTTCCATTATGTGGGGACAGAACTTCCTCAAGGATTTCTGGAAATACTATGTTCTAAATTCCTGTCATTTTCATTTGACCAATATTATAAATATATGCAAAATCTTTAGGAAGAGACTGGTATAACCCCGTAACATTTATGTCCTTGGCATGGAAGTCAACTGCATCCTGCTCTATGGTCGCTCATTTTTGCAAAAGTATGCAGCACCTGAACGGGAAGAACAATCCCTTCAAGGGATAGCTGAGGGCCTTCTGCTAAAATTTAAGACATTGAATGTTTTGGTTTGCACTAATCAGCTGCATCAGTTGTGTATGTGGTTGAATCCTCTTAAATAAAACAGAAAAGGAGGGAGAAACTAAAGAAAAACAGGTACAAAATTGGCATTAATTCAGCAGCTTGATGCTGAGTCAGAACTCTCAGTGTCTCTCTCTCCTCTAACCAGCCCTCAAAATACTTGAAGAACTGGCAAGCTCAAGAAGACTAATATGGTAGTGACAGCATGCTACATGGAAAACAGAGCGTAGACAAAAGCAAACAGGTTGACAAAGCAAAAGATTTATGTTCATATTGTGGATACAACATTTTCACAGTACCCATTGTGCCCTTTCTTTGGATCAACTGCAGGCAGCATTGCATGCTGTGTTGTGACTTGGCTGACACGGCAGGAACAGCAACTTCTTTAACACTGATGCAAGATAAGGGGAGCAGCTGCTCCCATCTAGACCCAAAGATACATTCCTTTTTTCCTTCCTTTCAAAAGTCAGTCTCTACCTCTGTTCTGTCAACACTCCGTACTAAGGGTCAGGGAAGAATTTATTCCACCTCTTTTATCACATACATTCATATGTAGCACTTCATTTACTGAGGTATTTTTTGTGGGAGATGATAACTCTTAACTCCTAAAGGTTTGGAAGACTGGGTCTTCTGATCATAAGTTCTGGCTCCTAAAGGTCAGATACTGCTTGCTTAGTTATGTCAATTTTATTACAGTCACCTCACTTTCCATGTACAATGGGCATTTGATGATTGATGTTTTGTAATGGGACATTCCTACTGAACTCTTTAAGAAATTCTTTCCCTCCATTCAAGAGTTCAAAGGAAAGAGAAAAATTGAAACAGCAATTGCATAAGATTTATGTACTGTACAGTGAGAAGCCAAATACTCTCCTGTTGAACACAGTTATCTAGCAGCAATTGGGAACAGCATGTGAAAATCAACTTCAGGTATTCTTGGCTTGAAATTGCAGTCCATTTTTATAAAACAATGGAAGATAAGGAGAATAAAAAAAAAACCCAGGCTGTAGAACCTTCTAGTTCAAAAGTATAAACTAATTATGCTATTTGAGGCAATACCATAACAAAATATATTTATGCCTACAGTGAAGTTCATTCTTTTAAAGTCTCAAATATGAAGTTCATGACAAACAATTTCTATTTTCTACCCTTGAAATTACAATTTCTTTCTGTCTGGTTATGGCATCTAAGAATGGCATTCACAAAGCCAGCCTTCCTACATCATTTCTGGAAACGTATCATTAATTTATAAATTCAGTTGAACAGACATCATTATAATCTCATCTGACCACTTGCATTTTTTTGCTATAAAAGCAAATTCATCAAAAGATCAGAACTAATTGACTGTTTTGACAACAGAAGAACAGAAAAAAATGTTCAACTCTGAGTAATTCTGCATGGAAATTTAGTTATTTCTGTTACTATAATTAAGGTGTTGTATTTCCCGTTTTTAAATGAAGAGCTAATTGTGAGTGTGTGATCTTCAGACCACCAATGTCTCAGTGCTGTTATAAGTGGTATCTTTGAAGTTTTTAGAAGAGGCTTACAAGTGAAGTTTGATCAAGCATATTCTTTATTTAGGTGCACATAAAATTAGATATTTTTTGGTACACATGGTAAGAATTTTGTCTGTACCATCCCACCTGCCTTCATGCTTTATTTTTCAGCACAACTCAGTGTAATACCTGCAATGTTTAAAATTACTGTTTTTGAACTGTACATAGAGAGACCATGATTTATATGCTCTCATTCCAGGTATTCCATAAACACTTTAGCAATGTGAATTTCATTTCCAGGACAAATGCTGCCACTTAGTTGCAAGCAGACTATTTCATTCCCAGGCATTTTAAAACAGCTAGTAAAAAGTTGAATGAGAAACTGCTTAAAAATACTTATTTGAAGAGGGAAAAGTATCTATGCATTGGGATCATTTGAGAACACAAAAAATTCAGATGTTTCTACCTTTCTGAAACTTAGTCACACACCTCCAAATTAAATCTCCTTAAAAGCAGGAGGATAACAAAGGGTTTTAGGGTCCGGTTGCAGCAAAAAGTAAACCGGTAAAAATGTGTTTGAAAGACATGATCAAAATTATCTTTCTGTTCAAGCAGGTTGCAAAGGCCTAGAAACTCTGCTATAGTCTGCCTAGACTCTTGACACTTATCATTTCAGGAACCTAGTCTCTCTCCAAATAGCAACAGGCAATATGACTGACATCTGTCATAGGTGACTTCTCTCCACTTTCTGCTCAGAACTGTCAGTGCTGTGTTGCGTGTTGCTTTGCTAGAGTTTTAAATGCCCACACTATTCAAAACCTATGGAGGAGGGCAGGGAGGAGTATTGCCAGAAAGAATGGAAAGGGGTGAGATTTCTCATGGTTTGTGTGTGTGTATGTAATTTACACCCTGAGATTAATCTAGAACAGAGCTCAACTTCTTGGTTCCAGCAAAGATGGAAAGGAAAGGTGGTATCTAACAGCAATAGGCAAAGTGTAAGATTACCTGCCCTTCCTCCAAAAGAAACAAATATTCTTGATTTAAGGTACTATGCCCTTAGTAACACACGATGAACCTGTGCAATTCTCTTTTGAGAGAGCTGGTGGATGAAAAAACACCCCATGACCTCAAGTTACTTCATCTTCTTAGGAACTCCCATCCCTGAAAACTCTTTCCTGTGTATATCCAACTGACACTAACAATTTGGAAGCATTTACTAAATAAAAACAAATAAATATTAGTAAGACTGAAAGTCCTGGTTTCCTCAAAGGTCAAATGGCTTAAAAGGCAGACTTCAAGAAATTCTGTTCATAAAAAAATATTTCAGTTCTAGCTCCTTCTCTTCAGCAATTTGTTCTGGACAATGTCAGCTTGTTGATGGAATAACAACAAAACCCCATATTTAACAGAGCTGTGTATTGTTATAAAACAATATAAAAAACCCACAAATGAAGGTGAGTACTCTTTTTGTCTGTTCCTTAAAGACTATCTTTTGAGAAGAAGTATTATGTTCTCAAACTTCGAATATTCATGTTTTCAGGACTTTAAGAAGGATTTTAGACATAACTTCAATGTAACCTTTATTTTTAAAGAATGAGAGACTAAAAACAAACATTTAGAAATGTATTGGGTTTCCATTGCAAGGTTCTGGTAGTGGAAGGGAGACCTAGCGGTGGCTTCTCTGTCCCCATGTCCAACATAGTCAATACCAGCTGGCTTCAAGATGCACCCACCACTGGTCAAGGCTAAGAATCAAGAATAAACTTAAGCCCAGGGAGGAGTGAGTGGTGGGGCAGGGTGTTTTTTAAGATTTGTTTTACTTTTCATTATCCTACACCGATTTTAACTGGTAAAAAATTCAGCTAATTTTCCCCAAGTCAGGTCTGTTTTGCCTGTGACAGTAATCAATGAGTGATTTCTCCTGGCCCTTATCAACTCATGAACCTTTCGTTATATTTTTCTCTCTCCTGTCCAGCTGAGGACGAGAGTGATATAGAGGCTTTGATGGGCACTTGGCATCCATCCAGGGTCAAAACACCACAATAAAAGGAAAAGGGAAAGATACAAACCAGCACTGACAGTGTCCTTTCCTACCAGAGTGATTTCTGCCATGTTATGCTGACCTTGGTCACAGCAGAAAAATGCCTCAGAAGCACAAGGGCTATTAGCAAAGAAAACTTGCCTTTGACTGAATCAATGAATAGCCCCAAGACTGTCTCTCCTTTGTTTGTGTATGTGTTGTTGTTTGAGTTTCTGGAGCTTGATCATCCTAATAGGACTGAATTTTTTTGTAAGGATTGATGCTGCATACCAGATTTCCTCTATTCATCATGAAAACACTGACATACTATTGTCACAAACATAAGAGGACCTACTTAATCCAACTAGCCCTGAATTCCCCACCAATTAATTTTGAGTGAGTCTCCTGGTCGGAGCAAAAAATAAAGTCAAGCAGATGCTGGGACTGAGTTTAAATGGAGGTATTGAATCACTGGATAACCTTGTGGACAGTCTCTTGACCTCCACGGGCCTCAGCAATCTGACAGCACCACTGGGGGAAAGGTAGGACCTCACTGCACGCCAGATGCCGTGCCCAAGCCTTCCAGGCTAAGCTACAAAACAACAAAATAAGCATGCTAATACAGAAACATTTCCTAAATGATTCAACTGACCCCTTTGATTTCTTCCTCAAAGGCTGAGAGTGACCAGGAAGTCAGTGAGGAACAAGGATAATTTCACTTGTTCTTGCTGGATGGGCTCCACTCACCCTTTAGCTGCAGAACATCCGAGTGGGATTGCTAGAAATGCCCTTAAAATACATTGCCAGTGTTGGCAAGACAGAAGGTACAGGCAAAAGCACCTGTGTGTGTGCTGAGCACAGCTGTACATGGACTACTAAAGAAGTTTCCATGGTGTACGTGCCAGAGTGCTGCTAGGAAAGAAGGGAAAGGCAGGAAAATTCATCAAGGTTCAAATCCGTGGAAGACAAGCATCACTTGCTGATGTCTTCCAAAGACTTTCTGCACAGTCATCTCCTCTGTGAAAGTGTGTAGCATCCCTTGTTCTCCATCAGTGCAATTGGCTCTGCACACCCCCACAGACAGTTTACGCAGCTCGTGATCTGACTTCCCTTGAGGAAACAGCTGTCTCACTGTGAGATATTATTGTCCCATCACTTTACAGGCAACACTAATATGAGCCAGTGGCTCTGGAATGGAGCACAAAAGTGCTATGCATCCTCTTCAGAGCAAAATCACTTAGGTCAGTTTAAGAAGCCCTGTACTATTCAGTAAAAGCTACCTATTGGATTAGACAGGATTAGACAGTTTACATAAATTATTTTCTCATTTTACATCACTAGGTTGAAAAAAAGAATTATGTAGGCAAAGAGGAGCAGACTTTACCATAGAAACAGGACTCCACTTCCCAGCTGAGTGTTCTGATTTCTAGATATGGGCATCTAAGAATCATGACCCCTTGTTCCTGCGTTGCTGGTCATAATTTATCTGGGTAGATGAAAGATCCCTTCACCCAGAACATATCACAAAAGGTAGTGAATGAAGGCTCTTCACTGTGGTATGGAAACAAGGATGAAAATTGTATTGCTTCTTTCTGAAGCAATACTGCAACGATTGGTAATTATATCAGAAGGTGTGCCAGTACTTCTTCAAGTTAATTTAGTCCAGTTAGATGTGATCTAAAGGTGTCTAAGAAGTCAAGTGCATGAGTATACTTCATTTAGGGCACACATTTTCTGAACCCCAAACAATCTTAGTTCACCTGAGCAAAGGCAAGAAAGTTAATGCAAATACTCAACAGAACAACTAATCTCCTTCCTAAACTTTTTATAAAACCTTTTAAGTACTTTGAAGTTTTTCTGTGCAGCCACTTTTAGCATAACAACATATTTTTCCCAAGCAAGCTTTGTGTTTTGTGTTTAGAAAACACTCAGGCAGAAGACAGAAAATAAAACTGAAAATGTACTCATCATGTAGACATCTTTCCATAAAGGCAAGTCTATATAGAAAGACTCATGTTCTATTTGCTAGGCACCTAACAGTGCACAGTAAAACTGAAACCCTATCTGATGCTTTTCTCAATAGTAGGTAAATGTCCCTGTGGTTTTACCAGGATCACAACTGAATGCTGGCTTGAACTTAACATAACTTCTCCTTCTGTCTTTTATTTCTTCGGTTTTATGTATCACAAACAGTAATGACTGAAAAAGCTTGCTTCAAGTACTCATAAATATTAAAAATATGCTAGGCCATTCTACAGAAGTGAAGCTTGTATTCAATGGGACGCATTTAGCAATGTCCTGGAGTTACCTGTATTTAGGATGTAACCAAAAACCACAGCTCTTGACCACTTTTATAGCTGTGAATGGTCCCCTGGCTCCTCTCACTTGAGCGGGGGTGTTAACCCCAGTATCCTGGCTTACTTCCAGCTTACGTAATGATATTATCCTGCCCTAAATTCTCCAAGAGATCCTAACTGGAGAAGCTATTCTTCACTTTCTCTTCCTTGAGAAGCAGTGCTAGCAGAAAATATCTACCAATCTGTGTCTGAGAGCCAACTGAATTTCCACATTGGAGTAAATGGTCCCTATCCTCAGTATATAAGCTTGTGCAGACATGCACACCTTTGTGTCTGGCTTTTTGTACTGATTGCTTGGATATATGGATAAATATGTGTACACATATTTAGAGTTGCACTGGAATAGTCTTCTTAGCAGAAGGAAATATTTTTCATCTTGAACTGGTTACAGCATTTTCTAAAGAATTATGTAACATACAGAGCAGAAAAGAACAAAAGCTGAGAGGATTTAATTAAGTGACATAAGATGCCTATGGCAGAAGTGGAACTTAACCCAGGTCTCAAAATTTCAGCTTTCAGTATGACATCATTTTTTTCCCTGAAGAAATGCTATGTAATATGGTGCAAAATATATAACAAAGGTATAGATATGTGTAATATAATGAAGAGTATGTAATGAAGAATATATAGTATAACAAAAAATATAATAATCTAATCTCATCTCTGAAAATAAATTTGTTTTGGAGGGAAAAGAAGGTACTGTATCTACTTTGGGGTGAGTGTCTACAGATCAGTGTTGAAGACTTGTCCAACAGTTATAAACTGCATGCTTCAATCTTCACTCTACTTCTGCCCTTCAGTCACCCATTTCCACTTCATTCTACTCCTCTACTTCTAAGGATAAAGTTAACATACCTACATAAGGGAGCCTTTACTACATTAAAGAAGACTACCACACTCTCTCTGTGTCAAAACCATGGAAGGGTGTGCTCAATTTATACCATTGAAACTGATTTCCACATATTTCATGACTCATTATTTGCATGTTGGTGGTGTAATAATACAGCAATATATGTTTGTGGTTTTCATTAGAGATGGAGCATCACTTATGGTTTGACACATCTCTACTCTCTCTCCATACAATTACTTTGCAAATATGTTGGCAGAGGGCAAGGGAGAAGTGATGGTGGATTTGTTAGCATTCACTATGACAGAACACTTTGGAAAATCAGTGGCCTAATGATTTTTCTGTCACAGACTTTCTATATGCCCCTTTTTTTTCCATCTACAGAACTGCAATAATTTTTAATGAACTCATAAGAATATTGTGAGGTTGAACATAGCATTGTCATGGTTTGTAAACTACTTGGAGATTTTTGGCTAAAAGGTGCTGTAAAAGTGCAAAGAAGTTAATTGAAATTACAGGAGTCAATTCCTAATGTGCATCTCCGTGTTTATGAGCAGATTTTTCACCTCGCCTTGTGGAATTTGAGATATAAAAAACACACTCAGCCCAAAGAACTTACAATCCCAACAGAAAGTACAGATGAAAGGCCAGAAGAAGTTTAAAATTATCATCCCCATTTTACAGAGAAAGAACTCAAACATGAACAACATATTTGTTTCAGTCTGCACAGGGAAGAAGCAGCAGATGCAGGGATATGAAGGCAGATCTCCTGAACCCCACCCCAAGTGCTTCATATAGATGAGATTCTAGTTAGCATAGTCCCTCCACGTTCTTCCCACTGCCCTGCCAGTAAGTCTAATTACTGAATTTTACTGCTGTTAGAAAGATAAAAAAGGTCCTTTAAAAGTCTACAGCTAGCTTGGAAACCAAATACAGCAGCATGCTTTGTTTTACCACCTTCTTGTTTAGTTAAGTCTTTTTTTTTCCCCCTTTTCTTTTTGTTGTCACATGGAGGTCATGAAACTCCTTAGTTTTGATAGTGTTTTTTATTATGAGGGTTTCTTTAGGTAGCTGAAGTGGCTGGGAGCAGGGCTTGCTGAGGAAGTGCTCAGCCATGGCCCACTGGTTGATGTCAAAAGGCCAGCATCTGGTACCATTCTCCCGGTGCTCAATTGCTTCTTTCTTTCAGCTCTTTTCAGACCAAGGTACAACTTGAGAAGTGCACTTTGTGTTATAACAGCCCTAATAGAATGGCAGCTTTATGTGCATAAATCTGTTCTCGCTGCCAACACCACAACTTAGCCAAATAGCAACTGCAGCCACAATACCAGGAGGCCAAAGTTTTCTAAGACTAAATTTGTCACCTCGTCTCTTGCAAGTAGCTGCCTACAGACCCAAATATGACCTTAATTTGATTCTCCCATTGTACACAAACAACAGAGAAAATTGCAAGTGTTGATTTACTGTTCTATAGATTATCTCAATTTTTCTTTACTTTTTTTTTGTATATTCTTGACAAAATTATATATTTTTGTTTAAATATTAAGGGAAAAAACCCTCAACTGAAGCAGTGACAGAACCATGGTTAACTGTCAACAAATCTATGTAAAACTCAACTGTCAGAATTTACTAATCTGAACAAAGGGAATTTAATTTTGATTTTATTGAAATATAAAATTTCCTCAAATTAAAACCAAATGAATATATCTTTATAGTCAAACTGAGACTCTACGAAGGCAAACAGCATCAAGTGCTAGTTCACAGAGTGGGGTCAGCACTCTTTCTTCACTGCATTTGCCAATGTTTATGTTTTTTTCTAATCAGGGGAAATCAGAGCCATGTGGACACCTACAGGAAAAACAGCAGGTCTCAAAATGTTATTGGCAGGGTGGAATTTGTGATTCTCCCATGGCACTTCATTTTTTTGTCAACTTTGTTTCAGTTACATTTTCATGTTAATGTCTTCTATTTTGTAAAGTCGTTTGGGTTGGAAACAAGTTTTCTCATGGTTTTTATAGAATTGTAGAGCAGCCATTCCCAGGTGGAACTCCTATAAAGAAAAGTTTTATTTTAATCCACAAGCCTAAATCTAATATATAACCTCTCTATTCTTATAAGGCATAGGTTAACACAGCAGGTGTTTCAAGTTCCTGGGAGATGCATTAAATAGACAAATTTAAACCATGATTAATAACAATCTTTTTTTTTTCCCATTTGGAAGGAGAGAAGAATATGAAATTGCAGTCAGGTATATACTATAAACAGCTTTAAGATACAAATAACCCTCATAACACCTGCATGTGGGGAAACAAAGTAATATTTTAGAGTGTGTTTAATAGAACAAGTCAAAAAACCCCACTATTAAACGAAAAATTGAAATGCAAGTGCATAGCAGTCATAATTTTTAAAAGAGTGACCCAAAATAATGAACAAACAGCCAATAACTAGAAAATCACCTGAAGTAGTGAATTCAAAGGACTTATTAAAAATATTAAATCTACCTTTTAAAAGACCTGTGTAATTACATGCATCATGATAAAGCGTGCAGGGCAGGCAAGGCAAGCATGTGCTGTAAAGGTCTGGACAACCTACGGCTGTACATGTGCAGAAAACACAGCAGGTTCCCAAGCACATGGAAGCATAAACATTCAAGAGAGCAGGCCTGAAAGCAGTCTGTAATGTTCCATTATGGACCTGCCTGGCTGGCAAAATTTTGCCTATCTTACAGTTTGTCAGATGAGGAGCTGAACAGATCAAGGATTAATGGGACATGACACGTGTTAGACCCAGCTGGCACATCGCTCCAAACAAAGCCACCAAACTGTGGGATATGAATCCTGTCTTTGCTGGTATCAAACCTCTAACTTAAGCACTATGAAAAGAAACACTTTTGTCCTCCAGTCTCAGAGACTTGTGTTAAACACAGCTACAGCAGGCCTGAGGGTGAACGCCAGAGCTCTGACTCATTAGTTTGAATGGAAAAAATATGATCTGGGAAGAAAGATAAAGGATTTTTGTTAAATTTCTTTTAAGTCAGAAGAGCTAAACTCAGGGCAGATTCCAGAGGTTATTCATGTGAAAACCACTGTATAAACAATCTGAAGTTCATCTGACTGTATTATGTGTGCTTACACTGAGTACTGGGAGTGGTGTGTCTATCCGTTCTATACATGATGGGATGCTGATTTAGACAGTAGCTATAGATTGGACACCCAATTAATATCTAATCTTGATGTGTAAATCTTTTGACTGACTCATGTTTAAGTCTTCTGGAAAGAGACTGTATTCTAGGTTCTTGGAAGTCCCTTATGAATCCAGTAGGTGATTATTTAACATCTTGCTTTCTTATCCCACTTAGTCTACTCTCAATACTATCTGTCAGTCAGAGAATTAATCATGGTGAGTCACTATTTACAAAGAAAAGAGTGTGACCTATCCAAGAAGACTTCAATGACTACAAGCCAAATCCCCAAGCAAACTTTGTGAAGCTACAAAAGCAAAAGCAATCGAGTGAAAACTATGCCTGTGGGTCCCCTAGATGTAAAGGGGCTTATAAGGAGTGTATGAACATTCCAAACAACTTTGGCTTTCCTTCAAGTAATGGAAACATCCAAGGGCATATTAAAAGAAAGAGTTTGGGGGAACTGGTGTCAGTGAAAGGTCTCTGCCCTTTGCTATCTGAAATCTAATGAACTCTTCTATTAAGACAGAGGAGACTTGTAACTGCTTAAAAATGTCTACCAGCCAATATGCATTTCTCTTGATCATATAAGATCTGTAATCCAATAGGATACAAAACTCTGAGTTATACTTTTTGACATATTCTGGTGGCTCTGAGTGGTGGGGGACTGTTTTCTCCACTGATATTTGACATGAACAAGACGTGCTATCTGAGTTGTGTTAAATAACTGAACAGTTACTTGTGGATGTTGGATTCAATATGGGGAAGTAAGTTATTTAAGTAAGTTATAATTTAATACACATAGTGGATTTGAAATGGTCTCTAAAGAAGCTCAGAGAAAAACTCATATACAAATGCTTATTGGTTTGCCTTAGATTTGTGTTTGTACAGAGAAACCAAGAAGCATATATAACAAGAACTTGGTGTTTCTCCAGCTATCTGAACAAGTATTTCATTTTAAATATTTCCATGTGTTTATGAAGCTGAAATATTTTTTATGCAAACAGCCATGGTATAATTCTCTCTTTGAAGTTACTAGGCACAATAAATAAAAAAAACCCACCAGAACAATAACATTGAGACTTTGACTTCAGAATATCCTAAGAAATAGACATATCTTCAGGGTGGTTAGCTGGTGGGAAGGTATGGCAGAGCACATACAGTGATGGTATGTGATATGTTTCCATTCCTCCCATAATATTTCAAGTCAGTAGAAGCTTAATTCGATGACCAGTCTCTGTGAAATATGGTGATACAGTTAAAATGACAAAAGTGCCAACCTGACAGAAGTTCCAACCTGATTTACAGAGTGAGTCACACACATTCTTTAAGAACCTTTGGGTAAGGAGGCATTCAGGCTGGCTGGAACTCCTTTATTCTTTTTGAAGCTTCAACATATACCATATAGTACATGGCTAGTATACTATAGTATGGCCAGATCTTAGACTTCAGAGCACATACAGTGATGGTATGTGATATGTTTCCATTCCTCCCATAATATTTCAAGTCAGTAGAAGCTTAATTCGATGACCAGTCTCTGTGAAATATGGTGATACAGTTAAAATGACAAAAGTGCCAACCTGACTGACAGAAGTTCCAACCTGATTTACAGAGTGAGTCACACACATTCTTTAAGAACCTTTGGGTAAGGAGGCATTCAGGCTGGCTGGAACTCCTTTATTCTTTTTGAAGCTTCAACATATACCATATAGTACATGGCTAGTATACTATAGTATGGCCAGATCTTAGACTTATTATTACTTTTTTCTATCTCTGATTAAGTCCACAAGACCAGGTGTTAAATATAAACACCACACAGGCTACATGCTGGTGCTACACATCACCCCACCTCCATACACCTCAGTGAAACTAGGTCAGCTTACACAAGCTGGGCACCTTCATTTCAGCTCTGCAAAGTGGATCAGGCAGCATATGCATTTAATTTTACATCCCAACTTGTGGATCTGTCTCCAGGACATCTGACAACACTCTTGATAAGTTAAAGGTTTGGTGTGTCACGGTTAGTTACAGATTGAGTATCCCAAATCCTCCCTGCCTAGAAGGAGGATTGAGAAATGCCATGGACACAATGCCCATCTGTAAAGAGTAATAAAGCCTCAGCTGTTTATGTGGAGATGGATGTTCCCACTCCAGTGTTGCTGATGGCTCCATTCTGCGAAGTGTCAGCAAAGCACTTGAGCACTTGTGACTTTAATGAACAAAGGACAACAGAATTTCTCATCTGCTAATACACTTTGTGTTAAAAAGCCTGAAAGTCATTGCTGCAAAGTTCTTTCGCTCTGTGCATAGATGAATCAGGCACACTGTAAAGTTGAACTTCACTTAGGAATTTTGAAGGATAGAGTTAAGAATTAAAGGAAAATTTTGGGTTTAAGGTTAGAAAAATTTTGTCTTTGGTGTTATTCCCATGTGATCAATGGAGATATAGTAGGGGTGAATTTTATTTGGCGTGTTTAGCCAACACTTCATCAAAAACTAATTTTCCTACATCTAATCACCCAGCCAGCCTCTTTCCGTTTTTATGGTCAAAAAAATGGGAGCTGGTGTCACTGACATCATAGATTTTATTCTACAGAAAAGGCAGGAAATTTCACCTCACTTCTAACTTGCTGTGCAATAATCACAAAGTGTCACTTTGTTTATTAACTGTATGTTGATGTACAACTGCAGTGTGAAAGTGACCCCACAGTTCAGGCACAACAATCACTGGCAGGTTAGATTTTGCTTAAATAATGCCCCTTGCTCTGCTGAAACCAAGTGTATCCCCATCCAATTGCCAAACTCAACACCCTGCTGCTAAAGGCAAGCTGAATGTTGCACCAGTGTGACAGTAGGTGAGTAGGAGAACTTCTAAATGATATTATCAGTTGTTAAGAGAAAGACATCTTAATGAGAGCTACAGGGTTTTGGCAGTTACATAGCCTTTGCAAAGCCAGCTCTGGAAATAGCACATAGTATTTACTTCAGAAACTAAACCAGGGATTTGTTCTTATGGCTCTTTCTTTCAATTATCAAACTAGAAAAATTTATGAAGAAATAGTGACATCAGAAAAAAAGTGTATTTGCTGTTGTGAAGATGCAGAAAGGCACATCTTGGCATGAAGCACCAGAGAGAATCCTGAGTGTCAATGTCTATGTTGTTGCTGTTGCAATCATTGACATGATACAATTCTCTTAGAAACTTGTTAGACTTCACATTAAAATTAGTTGGATTTTTTGCCTCCTAATGTTCAACTTTCTTTATTTTCATCATTCTGTTTGGTATTTTGTTACTGTTGTTTCAATGGTACATTCCAAGCAGAGTCAAGTCAAGATACTACTAATTTTTCTGAGTTTTCAGGGAGTGTCATGGAATAGCTGTTTCTGAAACCTGACATTATCATTAATTCAATAGGTAAAAATACAATTAAAACAAAGGAACTACATCTTTTCACACTTACATGAAACATAAGCTCTGAAATTCCATGAAAATATTAAATTTTCTGCATTACAGTTGGTACTGACATAAGGAGATAGGAGTTAAAATAGCACAAGAGACAATTTCTGAACATGTATCTAGACTGCATGAAATATGCTGTTCCCTGGAGCCCTGATTCCTCAGCTGGCTACTAAGCAAGACATAGCAGAGCACACCATGACTTTGCACTGTTCCAGGCGGATGTGCTTCCCTTCCAAGGAAAGCATGGCAAGGAAGGAAGTGCACGAGTGTCATCTTTATATGGCTCTGATGTTTTAGACAGAGACCATACTAACTCTGCTTTTCCACATTTAATTTTTTTTTGCCTAATACCCAGTAAAATTTTAATAAGCATCTAAGCCACTTTTCAGATTAAATTTCACTTCTAAAAATGGCTTGGTCATGTGGGACCAGACCGTAGCCATATTACTTAGTTGTCTGTTTACCCTTAAAAAAATACAGTAATCAGATGGGTTCCTAAGAGTTTAATGTCTGACAATAGAAATGTTTCATATTATTAAGGACCCCATTTGAAGAATTCTTTGGAATTTATCCTAAGATTTCTATTGCAACTTTCTGAATAATTCTTTGGCAAAAGAAGTGTTAGCGACTGTATCTAAGGGTCTGAAGTATGAATGTGATACATTGCTGTATGTGGTGCTGTGGTATTTGTACAACCACAAATATCTGGGTAAACAGAGCCTTGGTTTTAGAAGTCTTAATTCTTTGTATTAGCATTGTCTGGTTATTCCACTGTAAAATGTAACCATAAATTGCACATGCCTGGGGAGCAGGGTGTGAAGCTTAATATTTTATCTCCTTCAATTAGTCACCATTTTTTCCTTTCAAATTTATATCGTCACTACAGCTCAGTAACTAGGTGATCATCATTATTTATCTTTATGGTTTAGAAAGCTTGTTAAAAGTCTTTGTCAGAAAAGCTTAGTGATTTTTATAGACTTTCATTTTAAGTTTCAGAATTGTTGGCTTTTTCACATTTTAAGTGAAAGATTCCCTCCTTTTTCTCAAGAAATCAATCAATATCCATTTCAAAATCTAATCTTCTACAGCTAGCCACCCATCCTGCAAGCATTTTAAGAAGTCAGAATTAATCTCAAGGAAACACTGTACAAGTATCACAGCAAAGATATTTCATTTATCCAACTGGACTTCCAATATGAAATTCTAAATATATTGGCCCAAAGCTTTTGACCAAGCTTAGAGGAAAAAGTTCTTCAAAAATCATAAAAATTCTCACTGTAAGACAACAATATTCCTCCAGGCTTATTAATTCATCCTGATGTTGAGCTCCAGAATTCCTCCCACTGCTAGCATGCAAACCTCTTTTAGATATTTCTCCCCTTGAGGACCTTAGCTCTGGTTTTCAATCTTGTCCCAACACAACAAAGCTTACTTGAACCATACACCCGAGTCCCTCCAGACCATCACGGGTCACTATCCCAGGACTGGTGGCAATTACACACTCAGTTTCTCACTTGGGCAGCTACACAAATATCTCTATATTCATCAGAGGTTATTGATGGTAAATGCCTGAGCAACTTGAGGTCATTGCCATCACCAGCTGCTGCTGACTGTGTGATGTCACAGGCTCCAGTTGCTGCAACCTGCTTGAATCACAGCGCAGGGACCTGCAGCTGGAGAATTCAGCTGGACCTGAGCTTGGCTGGGAAAGAAGATGGGGAACTAAGAAGGACAGATGGGGTAATTGGGCTGTACTGATTTTTGAGAGGCAAAATGGTTCAGAGAAAATGATAGAATGGTATTGGGACTCTTCCTGGGAAAAGGGGGGATAGGGCATGAGATGATCTTTCTCCACCTGTGTGCACACACAGCCCCAAAAATCTGACCAGGCTCAGGTCCTTTGTAACTGGAAATGCCAGCAGATCCTGTATTAGTCTCTGCTGTGCTGCTGCAGAATCTGCATTCACATAGCAGATGCAGCCCTTTTATAAGAAAAGGGTGTGCTAACTAATCCTTCTCACTTGCTGCTGCTGATCTCAGACTACAAAACTCATTCTCAAGAGATGGGGAAACTGTTTCACCCGTTCTAATTCTCCTAAACTGTTTATTCCCTTAGGCAAAATAATCAGCTAACACACCTGTGGAACATGAGCGTGGAGCAGGGGAAACCCAGCAGGGAAACTCCCTGCAGCCACGGCCGCCAGTGCTGTCACTGAAGTGTGCCCAGAGTGTAATGGCACATTAGGTGGGCATTGATCTCAGCCAGTTTATGAGGTCTGTTACAGAATTGAATCACTTGCTGCTGAATCCCATGGAGCAGAAATTGCAACTTCCTAAGCTAATCCATTTTCAAATTAGCTTCCAATTGTGACAGATGACCTCACTGAAAATCAGTTTACCTAATTGCTAACACTCACTAAGGGAAGAGAAATCAATCTTTATAACTCTTTCTTTGCCCTATTTTTCTTAATATTTCTCACAGCTTCCTTTCACACTGCTCCAACTGGGAAGACAGGCTTTATGGGAAAGCTAAGATTGCTTAATTGTCTATTCCAATTCAGAAGTCAAGAGGGGTAAAGGGAATCGATGACTGCCACTGTTTCACTGACAGAGGAGTTGAGAATGTATATTCATTTGTTTGTGCAGCTTTCCTATATTGTTACTTAAAGTCTATATCAGACCAAGATACAGAGATTTCTGCCTGAATAAACTGTTTCTTGATCATTGTGTCTCATTATAGACAGTTCATTTCCCAGTTTGCAATTGCAAAAATAAGTCCTAGCAAGAGAACGGGCACAAAAGCTGGTGGAAAGGGAAGACTTGATGCCCATGTAACTCTTAAAAATGGATAGCAGAAGCAATCACAGGTTGCCTCACATATCTTTTCTACATGACTTTCATTATGAGAGGTGGAGGTTGTTTTTTTTTTCCAGTTTCCAAGGTAGGCTATATGTAGACATGAAAATGCATAAAGAATACCCTATAGAAGACACTTCAAACTGAAGAAAATACAAAATCAAAACAACTAAAACAGGCACATCCCATTAAAAAAAAAAAAAAAAAAAAGAAGACTTCTAATAGTTCTTTTTAAAAAAGTTCCTTCTATCTAATTACAGGGACCTTTTCCTGGTACAACATAGTATCTCAGTTTGAATCCTCCCTAATTTTGATGGTATTGAATTCTGAGCAGATACCTCTTCAAAGCAAAGTGACATATTTATATGTTATATATATTCTATGTGATAGGATAAATTACATAGCAATACAATACAAATAAGCTCTGAGTACATTGGAAAGTTTTCAATATTTTTTCTGGTATTATGAATAATGTGAAACTAAGAAAATGTACTAAAAGAATGAAAAAGGAAAAATTAGTCACTTAACACTAATTCAGTAAAAAAGTCATGCAGACCTATCCAAGATGTTTCTCAAAGCAATCAACACAAATTAAGTAACTATTAAATTCATCCTACACTGACTCAAAATAGCAGGCAGGGAGAAAATGATGTCTGTGCAGCTGAGTAAGGGACAGTCCAGATTTTCATTTTGCTGTGTCAGCTGGCTCAGAAACAAATCTGCATTTCCTCCTGGGAAGATACAGATGTACTTTTTAAATAACAAAATAGCCAATATGTCTCTAAATATGATTAACATAACCACATATAACTTGTTGTACAACTATGCTCAGCTTCATAGGTAGGGCAAAAAGCCAGAAAATGTGGTGAACATATCCTCTTCCTCAACCCCTTGACCTACAAGTGTGATGTTTATCTTCATGCTGACATTCCTAAAAATCTATATTTCCCCCTTGAATCAAGCTACCATATATTGAGAACAGAATAGCAACTTATGTTCTTTTGGCATTTTAGAAACATTTTTTTGTTGCACACATTGCCTTGCTTTTGCTTTTCTTTTGGATGCTTCTGTCCTCATTGAGTCCACAGTTTATTTCTGACTGCGTGACTCTGCAGCCCTTCCTGGTTACATGTTAAAAAGAATCCCAAGGAAACATTGTTGCTTGTGGTTTCAAATATCAGTTTTACTGTGTCCCTGAAGCTTAGACGTGAATGACGTGTTGACCTTTGAAGTATCATTGTCCTGGGACATAGCTGAGATTTTCTATTAGAGTGAGGTTTGCCTTTAACAGAAGTGGAATGTTCAGATAGGCTGATTGGTACTTGGCCCCTGGCTAGGCTAAAAGTATAGCTTTCCCTCTCAGGCCTAATTCCTAGCACAGGAATGCAGAGACAAAAGGAAACACAATAGGGAGATAAATCTAGCAGAAGTTATTCCAAGCAACTTTATAGAAGTTTGAGGTATAAATTGGAACACATACTTCTTCCTTTGGTAATTTCGTCCATTTTTGACTGTGCCTAATATATCACTAAAATGCTATTATAAAATTTAAATGGATTGGTGAGTGTGTTTTTCTTGGGGGAAATGTTTTGTGCGAGCTCCAAAGTAATTGGATAAGGTATAGCTTATTTGCTTTTGAGTTCTCTAATCAGCATTCATATGGAACTCAGATTCCAAAATATTTGGACCCCTACTGGAACAAATAGAAGTGTTGTAGGAACAGAAATGCACTGGTGGCCTCACAGCATTTTTTAATGTTCTTCAGTGTTGCTTGCAAGTACTGCAATCTTTTGAAGTGGTGTCTAACTATTTTTCTATGATAGCTGGGGATAAACTCAATTGTTTATTTATCTAAGCAGGGGTTCTCCTTCAGTGAATTTCGTAATATTGAGGAAGGTAATTGAATTAAGTAATTATAAAAGGTACTAGAGCAAACCCATGAAACCAAACTTATCTGCTATTCAGCACAATCAGTGCCATTGTAATTTTCCTATCCCATTTCAAAATGTTTTCAGAAATGAGATATAGTCAACATTCATGTAAATTTAGATTTAGATAGGAACTCCAACAAAGTAACCAAATGCCGCGGATGAACTCCTATCCGGAAGTAAAAGGATACCACCCAAATACACTAAATACTTATAATTGTTTTCTGGCAAGCACTAGTGACTCTGATGGTACACAGGGTAATGATCTGAAATATTAAAGTCATCTCCGATTAGAATTACTCTCCTTCCATTTCCCAAATCCCAGGGACAAAAAATACCATACTTAAACCCAACATTGCATCAAAGATATGTGACCTAAGCACCCAGAAGAGCAGAAAGTGAAGCTCAGCTGGAAGAAGGAGAAACAATGGTGTGTGGAATGGCAGCAGAAAGAAAGGACCCCTAAACTACTCTCTGCAGAGTTACATTAGCTCAGAAACTCACCTTGCACAAATACCTTCTCAATTTAAAAAAAAAAAGGAAAAAATAAAACAGAAAAGATGCGGTTAATTTTGCAAATACCCATTTGAAAATGAGTAGAATGATGCAAAGATGTGATATGTAAGGGGAGAGAGAAATCAGTGATTTCCTTCTCCATCTACATATAATCACATCCTTTTTTTCTGAGCACAGGCAGTTGAGCCTTAGACTGCTAATTCTAGGAAATTATTTCTCAAGAGTTTGCCACTCACTAACCAAATTAAATCATCAAAATTCACTGAAATGGAAGAAATCTCAGAAACAGAGGTCATTGACTCTTCAGTGTAAAAGAAACCTTAAGGTGCCAGCGTTTTCAATAAGTTCCAGGTTGGGAAACTGTGACTATGGCTTTGGTGTAAGAATACTTCCCTTCTAAAGATAAAGAAAATAAAAATCTGATTATAAAGCTAAACTTCACTGAAAGATAATGGCCTGTCGCTAAATACAGCAGCTCTGCTTGTCAGTGCATGGTACTATGGAGGACAGTGAATCCATTTCTTCTCACAACCTCAGTTCCCTCTAAATTAATACTCTTTTCCTCCTCTTTCTCATGGGAAAGATAATGAGGAAACTGAATATTTGCAAAGGAGAACTGAAAATGCTACTTTCTCTGCATGTAAAATAACCCATGTTAGAGGACTGAGTTTTTAACATTAGGATTTTTAAAATAAAAAACCCCAGCAAGCAACTACCTTTATTGTTTTCCATCACTGCAAACGGTACAAAAGTAGACCTAATTTATGCTAACTTTGAAGCTATTTTACTCTCTCATGCTGATGAGAAATAGAGCTCAAAATCAGATGTTATCATCTCTGTATAAAGTGTCCATTATAATAAAACATATTTTTTTTATGACTTCAAAACCAGGCTCATATCTGAAGGAATCTACAGAATGGGTGTCAAGATTTTTTTCATTAGACATTATCTGACTATTGACAGATTTCATAATCACGTCATGATTCTGACTGTAATCATGGAGTACAATCCTGCCAAGAAAAAGATGCATCTGGATAAAACATGGATTTTATATTATAACATTTGTAAAATGATAAAATATCTACTGCAGCTTTATAGGAAAATACTAGTACGTAAAACTGAAAAAGTGCAACTGCTGCTTAGAACAGTTTGAAAGGAATTGTTCTTACTGGAGTTCAGTGGATGTCTCTTAAAGTTCTTGGAATTAAGTGCAGTATTGTACTAGGCATTGCAAAAACCATATGATGGTGAAATATCTATATTATCTTTTTTCCATAAATTATCATGAACATAACAAAATGATATGCATCCAAGAGAACGGAAGGAGAAACACAGTATCTACTATGCTGCTGTCATGACTGACATTTTAATTGGCTCACAAGCGAAAGGGGACTGCAGTATGTTTAGACTTAATTTCCACATGTACAGTACAGCCATTACAACTAGACTCTTCTACATCTGGGAATTAGTTTTTAGGATTGCAACTGCTGCTCATCTGGTCTTCTGCTGTCTTTGCCATGAACATGAGTCTTGACAGAGAAACTGTGTCTGGATAAAATAGCTATCAGACATTAATGTAGTCCCTTTAGGTATACTAGCAGAGAACACACCTCTGTAAGCAGAGGGAAGTCACAGTATTTAGAACTTGAGCCAAATAAAACAGGGATGGGAGACTTGAGTGCTACTTCTTGTGCTGGAAGGGAAAAGGCAGGGGGGGTGAAAGGTACAGTAGGAAAAGCAGCACAAACACACAACTGGTGCTGGAATCCACCTCATGGGGATTTACTGCTGTTCCATGCAGCTTTCAGGACATGCACCCTGAACAAAGGCTATCTGCATTACAGCTGGACGGGACTTCTCCAACAAAGTTCCTTTCCTATCCAAAAACTATGATTTGCTAGAATATTTTTTTTTATTATTGCTTTTAATGAAAATGAAAATTTTTGAGAAGACTTGTGCTTGAAATTTTTCTCAGACAGATCCGTCACAGACTATCCCAAAGGAGTAAGTTTGCCTTGACTGTACTTTTACTTAGACAAAACACGAGGATAGAGAATTAATGCATGTGTGTCATGGGCCAGTGAAGATAATTTTGTAGAAATATGCAATAACAATCAGAAAGACTGTATCTCTCCAAGGACGTAGAGAGCACAGAGACAGACATCCTTGGAGACATTTCAAAAGCAGGGATTTACCCCATCATCCTCTTCTTGAGGGATCACCATGAACCAAAAGAAAGGATGAGATCTGAGTTGCAGTCTCCCACATTCCCTGACACACAAAACAGTTACCCATAGAAATTTCATTTTTTATCTCCCCATCAAGCCATCCGGACTATTGTCTTATATTTAAGTATTTGCACAAACCAAAACAATTGGAATAAAAACAATGAAAAGAGACTGATTTTATCCTGGGTTTTATTGGAGACATGAGAGAAATAGGGTTTTGTTTTTCTTTTTAATCATAGGTGATCTTCATAACAATTGAGCTATTTTAGAGCATTCATACATCAGTATTTTTAGGAAAATAAGGCCAAAGGAGTTGGGGATTTTTTTTTTTCCTACCCTGTTTTTCCTTTACACTATTTGATTTAGCATGATGAAGAAAATAAAACAAACTTCTAAACCCTGAATTCTTTCAGAAGCCAGTGTTCTAGTTTTCCAGCCAGTACTCATCCACATGGAGGCCAAATGCTCTTGTCATGTTATTAATTCAGTCTGCGCAAGAGCTTGTGGTTCCCTTGCTAGAGGAACTCTGCTATGAAATGTGGTGCCAGAAAATCTGACAAGTGCCTTCCCTCCCATTACAATATTTTGGATAGAGGAAGCCCAGAGCAGAAGGCTCTCTGCGGGTTGCTGGGGGATGGTTTGCATGGTGCTTACACTTCTTTGTGGTGTGGTTTGAAGGAGGAGAAAGTTGGGACATTTCAACAGCCCTTCTCCCTGTCTCCTGCAGTTTGCACAGCAAAGACAGAAAACCTAGTAAAAAAAAAATAAACCAATGTTGTGGCTTTCCTGCCTTTTCTACCACCTTAGAACAACGTCTAGCAGCAAATCCTAGTAGATCATGCATTACAGCCAGTGTCTGGGAACACATATAGGAAAGGTTTTGGCAAGTACAATAAACCCAAATATTTGATGGGAATGAGTGCTCGGTTTGCACAGCAAAGACAGAAAACCTAGTAAAAAAAAAATAAACCAATGTTGTGGCTTTCCTGCCTTTTCTACCACCTTAGAACAACGTCTAGCAGCAAATCCTAGTAGATCATGCATTACAGCCAGTGTCTGGGAACACATATAGGAAAGGTTTTGGCAAGTACAATAAACCCAAATATTTCATGAGAATGAGTGCTCAGTTTCAAAAGTTGTCTTAAACCATATTCAACAACATGATATGTGTGGTTTTCTGTTGTTATTTTCATTCCCCCTTTCCCCCACTTCCTTTTAAATTACCTGAGAAGTATCTTTAATGCTTCTTTCCCCTTTCAGGTAAATATATTAACAGTCAGACTGAATACCATGAGCACAAGTATTAGATCTTGGGAAGATGATTGAAACCCTAATAAATCTGAAACCGTTTTCAATTAGTACACAGGAAATTTACTTTGTGAGCCATGACTTGTTTTATTAGTGCCCTGGAGGGCAATTTAGATTGGAAAAATCAGGACATCATTGTTTGCCAAAAAAAGAAAACAGATACTTAGCTTTCATCTATAGTCTGGGATACAGCCATGAAAATGGGACTAAAATATTATTGAGTATCAAAAAATATTTATAAATTGGGGTCAATCATAGTTCCAGAGTGTTGGAAATGACATTCATCCCATCCTAAACTGTTTGATTATCTTGGAAGTTTGCCACTTGCTAACATACTCTTTTTATTTTTAAATCAACCCAAAGTAAAGCCTTTATATTACACTTCTAATAGGTTCAATTAAGATATGGAAATAGTTTCTCAAGAAAGCAGGAACCCCTTTAAAATCTATCATACCTTTCAAACTTCAGTCACCTGTGTTTTCTGTGGGGTTACATCATATAGCCCACTCTCTATTTTTCCTCTCTGTTATTGCTCACATTCTCAGCCAGCCAGAACTGAAAAACTTACATCAAACACATAGAATAGAGAGAACTAAGTACAGGCTATATATTGGCAGAAGCAATCCCTTCTAAAATTATGAACAGCAAGATCCACTTCTAATACTGCAAAATTTGTTCTGCCAATTGTAGTCTGGCCAGTAAGGTGAAGGAGAGGATACACCGGATGAAACAACTCTTAATGTGCCTTTG
The DNA here is from genome assembly GCF_000691975.1 of Corvus brachyrhynchos. Taxonomy (NCBI): domain Eukaryota; kingdom Metazoa; phylum Chordata; class Aves; order Passeriformes; family Corvidae; genus Corvus; species Corvus brachyrhynchos. Next base: position 508,995 of record NW_008235964.1, on the reverse strand, counting down.
CCTGACGTACACAGGCATCAGCTACAAAAGTGTTCCTTGTGTATTAACCTGCCTTGACCTCATCCACCTGAATAAAGGCCTCTTGCAGTGTGGTCTATAATTTTTCAATACTTTTTAATCATACCCACGTCATTGCCTTTCACACTTCAGCAAGCTCCTTCAAATGATGCCAAACTCAGTTAGATTCAGAAGCACTGGAGTATGGCTTAAACACTTAGGGCTAAATTATCATAACTCTTTCTTTGTCATGTAAGGGAGGGAGAAATCTTCTCTCCCTTTCCCCCCCACTGTGAATGTAACTCCAGGGGTAAAGGACAGGAATATGAGAAGACCCTTGTGCACTTTGCTCCATATGCAACAGCTGAGACATGGGGTGAGAAAAAAATTCTCCAAGAAAACAGTGAAGTGCTTTTTAGAGTTTTCATGGAAGCATATACCGGAAGGATGCAACTCCAAACAAGTATTTGCACCATTTAATATTAAATGGCATCTGTACAACAGACACTGTGTAATTAGGTAAAAGAGGCAACTCCAAAAAAAATTCATAATAGCTAAATAAAACTAGTGCTCAAAGACAATCTCTGTGAGAAGAACCTATACAAATAGTGATTGTAACTACTCCAGAGTTCACACAAGGAAAATTACCCCATGGTCAGTTACAATTTCTATTAAAAAGGGAACGTTAAAAACCACAAGGGCATTGGCCTCATGGATTTCCTTTCCCATCTGAAGTTTTCATTTTAAAAATCTGCGCTGGTCAAATCAATCACAGATGCAGTAACTGAGCTCTTGTACCTGAAACTATTTCAGATATCCAAGTATCCAGCCAAGAGCTGAACCTGCAAGAGTGAACTCTTGTAAATGATGCTTCTTCCAGAACAAAAAGGCTACCAGGTATGAAAACAACATTTACAGTTCAGAGCAGTAGAGTATTTACCATCCCATCACACTTTCACACGATGGGCATCTCTGACCCAGAGTCAGCAACACCAGTCTCGATTCCCAGCTCCCTAGGAGGAAGGGCCGTGGTGTGGCCATCCACTGAAATTTCCTAGATAAATCAAAATGCACAAACAATGTACTCTTGTGCCAGATCCCACCTCAGCAAGCAGGCATGACATTGTCAGGGCACAAATCGAGGATCCAAACTGTAGGGCACATCATGGGCTTCACCTATGTCTTATTATAAGCATAGTATCTATCTGTCTCCAGCAGATCAGCAGTGTCTAGATGAACATCTAGCTGAGTTTTTAAAAGAAAATTAAACAAAACCAGTATTCTACTACTTTACATAAATTTCAGAGTACTAGTTAGGCCCCTTAAGGAGCATATTAAATTTGCACAGAACTCTTAATCCCTGGAAAACAAACAAGAAGGAACTGTTAGCTTTGACTTATTTAAATGCATGTCAATAAAAAAAAATAAAAAAAAAAAAAAAGAAGAAAAGGTCTTACCTCACACAGCCACAAGTGTTTAATCATCAAAGCAAAATTATCCAGTTTGATTGATGTCGCTTTTGATACTCCTAAAGGAAAATAATTTTATATTTTAAAAATACAACCAGCTTACAGAAAAAACACATAAAAGCTTATCTACTTCTGAACAGTAAATAAGAACATAACCAATTACCACAGCATTGCTTCAAAGCATCCAAAATCTTGACTATGTAACAGGGACTATTCTAAATTCAATAAGATTTGGGAAAGTGCATGGCAGGGGTCTTGTGATGAAATGCAGTCATATTGCACTTATATAACGTATCAGCCTTTTTGCTGTAATGAAGTCATTTTGGTTTGCAACTGGAGTTTGTTAGGATTGTCTCATTAATGGAAAAAAAAATCCAACCCAATCCATTCCTCTTCCGTATCTCCCAAACCTCTAAATGCATTGATTTTTATTGGAATGAAGTTATATTGATTCCTGAAGCGGCCACCTAAAAACAGAGACTAGACAAGAATAAGGGAATAAGGTAGATATTTACTTGAAGTGCCTTCAAAGGTACACCCTGGGGAGCCAGAGGCTGCTGCCAAGATGGACCCCAAGATGGACAACAGGTCATGAGTTCTTTGCACTTTTATAGGTTTGGTTCATTTGCATATCAGGGCTAATTCTCCAATTAAAGCTTCAGTTAATGATGTAATTTCCCAAAGCTTTCCCCCCTTTAGAGGCTTTTGATTTATACTTTTTGGGCCTAGGACAGTCTGGGTGTCCTTGGAGAGCTGGCCTGGAGAGGCTTTGTTATGTCTACCTAGCATAAGAGAGCAGAAGTTAAGAGGCTACAAGAAACTTCAAAGTTACACAGTGGGCAGTACAGGATTTGAAAAATATGAAAGTTAAAACCTAAGGCAACAATATCTCCTTATAAAGGCAAGCCTAGATAGATTATATTGAAATAAATTAGTTTCACTTTTTCAAACATTACAGCACAGTTTTGCTATGGCCCACTCCGTTAATCTTGCTTAGGAAAAGGCCAGGGAGCAAGCAAACATTCATTTGGAGAGGGGACATGCAGGTTTGCAGGAGTGCAGCATCACAGGCATAACCCTGTGGCAGAGGAAGCCAGCAGGACCATGCACCAGGGAACCTGCTCTGCCAGCAGCCAGAACTCTGCAACACAGAATGCCTGGCAGCCAGGCAGAACTTCTGGGCACTTGAATATCTACTCAGGCACATTTGTGGAAGTACTCAAAGATTAGCTTGAGCTAAGGAAGTTGATCAGAAAGCCAAGTTCAAATTGGAGTAGCTCAGAGCAGTTAACTTTAAACCTCAGCTGTAAAAGAGACTCACACTTCACTGGAAAAACCCAAGTAATCGACATTTCTACACCTATATGAATTTCTGTTCTCCATCCAGTCTGATCCTTTTTATTTTCACCCTGAAAATGTGCAAGAAGATAAGGTAAATGAAAAAACATTTAAGAATTTCTGCAACCCGTTAACTAGAAATTTGCTCACATAAATGGATTTTTCAGTCGCTGGCACAAACTTACCACTGTGATGCCCATCACATGAACACAGACCTGCTCTGGGATCTAGAGAACACCCTGGTTCTCAAGATGCTAAATAGTGACAGGGCTATGGATGAGCAGAGAAAAATGCTTTTCAATATTCTCTGTATGGAATGTATTCACAAAAGATCAAGTCCAAATGGAATTAAACCCAGTTGGATCTACAGTTGACTCATTTCACTGAACGTTTCAAATTAAAGATTTCTGTTTGGAACACATGGACTGTGTTGGTTAATTTTGTTATATTTCTGATGGCAGATGCTATGGGACCCTACAGATTTCTAGGACACAGTTTGTATTTTAATATGTGCTTGCACAATGCCTAACATTCCTTGGCAAATAAGCTAGCAACATTCTCACGTAAAATTAGGCAAGGTCTTGTTTGTTACATGCTTTTAAAGAAGTTTCTATATTTGGATCATGACTTACATTTTCACTGAAATGCTCTGGCTTTCTAAATGTGATTGAAACAGGAGGAGCTGTGCTAAAATATTTTGAAACAAGGAAGAGACAAATGACATTACAGGATAATTTTCTTGTGCAAATGTATTATAAGAAGTTTGCTGAGAGACATTCTAGCCTCTAGTTTTAAAGAGCTGGCAGAAGAAAACTCATCCAGTGGAAGAAACCAGTGTTGAGATCTTGCCCACATCAATTGTCAAACAGAAGCCAACACACACAATTGAAGTAATTAGAAAAAGAATTTTCAATATCTCAAAAATAAGAGTTGATCTTCTGCAACCTAGACTTCTGCAACGTCAGTGATTCAAAATGAAATAAATTACCTTATCTGCTAAAGGAAACAATTACTGCTGATTAGCTCTCCAGAAGTAATGAATTTTTTTTCTTTCCTACTGGTGTTCTTCTCTGCAGGCTAAAGACAAATTTCAGACCTTGTGTTAAAACCTGAACAAAGTTCAGTGAAGGAAGACATTTCAATGGGCTGTGGAAACAAGACCCAAATTTGATGCAAAACCATCAAACCTAACAGCCCTAGATCGGAGGAGGCTAACAGAGACCACTTAAGAAGCAAACTGATAGAGAAACCATAAAAGATACCTCTGTGGATTCTTAGGTTTTATCTTTTCTTAACCGGATTCTAATCAATTATTTGGGAAGACAACTGAGAGTGTCCTGAGTATTAAACAGGTTTACTGTTCCAATGCTGCTAGAGTTTTCTTAGTCACTACACAAGCTCTGTAACCACCCTGCTAATCCAGTCCTCTCTGTATAATAATGTACAACCCCCACCCCAAAACAAACTGGTTTTAAACCACTTCCTATTCAAAGTATCTCTATTTCCTGCAATATGTATGCACATAACTAAACTATTGACTTCAACATGCAACAGCCAAATAAAGCATATTCTTAATTATAGCAGAATTTGAGGGATATTAAAATATTATTATTGTGATGCTTCTGTCAAAGTTCTATCAACACTTTCCTGAGATATAGTAGCAGCTGTATTTTTATATTTTTATTATCTGGACAAAAAAACCAGTCTCCATACAAAAGTTTCTGATTAAAATTCTGTGTTAAAGAGACTGTGCCTTTTAAGATCAGATGCAGGAAAAGTCCATGGAAAAGTTTATCTCTAAGCCACAAAATTCCCATTAAATAAATTAAAATATTTACTGTTGAGATTTTTTTCCTCTTTTTTAAACTGACTTTCTAGCATCACAGAAAATACACTAAAAAGAAAATGTCAGGCTTTTTAAAGATTCTCAGGAGGGGCATCAAAAGTTTAAGCACCCAACATTATTAATCCCTTGTGAAATTCAGATTTCAAGTGCATGCACTTCTTTCTAATGCATATGAAGCTCAATCTAAACATTCCAGTAATAAATAGAGCAAGTACCACTGATTTTCATCTTTACTAGTCACCTTGCCAGGACTGGCAACATTCTTGTACCTCTTTCAGACATTTTTCTTAAGCAATCATTTAATGTCTTGGACACAGAGATGTGAAGATCAACCCACCCACCCACTGACATGTACACACACAGGTATGCAGAAAGAAAAACTAATCTTTATTAAAAAATTTGTAGGATCCTCTCTGTTTTTACCTTGTGTGCTCCCACTACTTCAGGGTGGATCACAGGAGCCAAACTACCTCCTGCTGGTTTTTACAACTGAGGTTTCTCAGTCCTTTATAGGCACTGTTTGACCCCTTTCCAGCTGGCTCTGATAATCAAATACGAGCAGCCAAGTCCAGCTCTAGCTCCCTGCTCCTCTAACAATTGCTCTAGGATTGAAAGGAGTAGACCACCCTGTTAAATGTCCTACGATTAAACCAGCAAAACACTTAATAGAAAATTCTGTTCCCTTTATTATTTCTTACAAGACAAAATGAAGAGAGAGAGAGCAGAGAGGAACATTTTGTGAATGTGATCAGCTTTTACTCAATTGAAAGTCCATGTTTGGAAATAATTTGTTGAACTATGAGCTTTTGCAGACATACAGCAATTTAAAGTTAAGCAGATATTTCAGATGCACTTCACTAGATTAGTTTCATCTGTGGAATACTCCACATATGAAGTGTTAGTTTTGGTAGCTCTTTTATTAATGGGCTTATACACACTTGAAATGAAGAGATGTTCCATCCAAATTTCTTTATTCTTCCTTGTTTAAATTTTTCTTTCACTCTATGATTATTATGTCTTATATACAATATATGACTGAAAGTTCTTAGTGGTAGGTAAGAGAGAATTCCATCAGCTCAAATTGTCTGAGCTACTGAGCTTGAGACCAGACAGATGAGACTGGAAGGAGAAACAATTTTCTGAGAGCAGATGAGGATGTCCATACCTGTACCACAAGCTGAGAGAAGTTCTCTGGGTTGATGGAGGAAAAAGATGAGAAGAAAGATTGAGTTTGTAGCATGGACTTCTTAAAAAAGCAGAAAAATGGAGGAAAATGGAAATGTAGATTTGTCCCAGGTAACAGGAATCCCAGTGCTGACTGTGAACTAGATCTTGAGCTGAAAGCTATTCTGGGCAGGAGGGAGATTTCAAACCATCTTTTTTTCCTCACTCTAAGAAAAAGTTTGGACAGGCTCATGTCACAATTATGCCTGATTTAAGTGTCCTGTCACAGCATCTCATCAAGTACATAAAGCTAAAGATGTGAATGAATACATTTTCGTAAAAATATTCCTCGTTGACATTAAACATCAATATTTGCATAAGCAAGGAGCCCTAAGAGGTGATGTTTCGCTTTAAACCAATGCTAGAAGTGTTTGTCACAAAGTCTTGAGATAAGCTGCAACTAGATAGAAGTTATGTAAAGCATATTTTTGTCTTCTGCAGATATAAACTTTATGGCAGACATAATAATTACACGATGAGTGATAGCATTTGAATGAAAATATTCTTAAAATGGAGAAATGGCATATTATTGTATGTATCATTTTTACTCCAGAAGTCACCTGCAAAGGTGTTTTTCTGAAAACATGGCTTTTCAAAATTAGACTCACAGAAAGGCAAAGTCTCAGCTGGTGTTTGGAGGAAGTGTATGGAATTCCTACTGGTCAGGGTTCATGGGCTCCAGTTGAGAGATGTAGAAATATTTCTTTGTCTTAGAAATTATTGATGAAAATGAACACAGGCATTTTCAGAACTGGCCTTATTAATGAAAGCTTTCCCTGGCTGGTACATATAAGGGCAAACACATTATTCCCAATGAAAAACAGCTTTGTAAAAGTGAAGGAGGAAACCTCATGGGTGGTCTTCTAAGAACATAAAAACCTGTTTTATGCTCTAGATACATTAAAAGAAAAAATAAATAAAGGAAGCCAATGGCTACCTTTGGGCCCCAGAGGCACAGGAGCAAGATGCCATATTTGAGTCCAAGAGGAGCTATATTCTGTCTTCCTTGGATTGGTGTGGAGAAATGCTGTGCATTTCCCAAATCTGACTCAAAGTGAATGAAACGATTCTATGAGTTTCATTCCTTGAACTCACTCAAGTGAGATTGCTATGGAGATGAGGCACAACTGAAAGTTTCTTTTATCAGCAGAGAGTCTAAATCAACTCTAATAGGCTTTGGAATATCCCTGAGCAGAGGCCTCCATTCTACTTGATATTTTGGCATTGGCAGTAGCCCAGTCTACACTTGAGCAATTTAGACTTTGCAGAATCTGTCATACTGTGTCTAATTCATATTTTTAAAATATTTGCCTCTGCTACCTGTAAACCCTGCACTACTGTCTCTGACTACAACTTTACTATGCAGATATACCCACATTTCTGCTCTTTTTAAGATGTGATGATGATTAAATTTTCTGGTATTTGGGAAGAAAATAGAGTCATGAATAATACAGTTGTCTTGTCATTCTGGTATAAATTTTATGCCCTTTCAATACACTGGAAAAAAAAAAATTTGGAAGTAGAAGAAAAAGTAAAAACCTTCTCCAATGGCATGTTACAGATTTTAAAGGGATAGAGAGTAGTTTCTAAACTTTTATCTTTGATTGGCTTGGTTTAGGTCTTTTAACTTTTTTTTTTTTTGTGTTATATAGACAAATCATTTATTGTGATAAATATTCTGGTTTGATCTCTTTTGGTTTATGCCTTCCAAATAAAATTCCATTAAGTGGAGCAACTGCATTTCTTCCATATGCAAAATTGCTTAAGACATTTCTGATCTCCCTGTGATAAATGTTGCAGGATGAATGAAAGAGATGCAGAAGCAGATAAAATTGTAGATTAACATAACCTAATGCTATGAGGTATTTGACTTAAAGCAGAGGCAGGGCCTGAACTCATCTCCTATGCCTCCTACTCTTTTTAAGCTTCCTCCAGGCCCATCTAAATCCAGTATTGCATAAACGTCATCACATAACTTTGTCATGACTGTTGAATAACTAATTGACTACTCTGTTCTCACTAATGCAAGACCTTCCCTTTCTTTATTAAGTCATCTTTCCTGCCGATAGATGTCACAGGACATGCAATTTCCTTCTGAAAAGGCCATTAAATGTGACAAATACATAAGCACATTTTGCTTCCTCTCCGAGGCAGGGATCCAGAAATTTTGCATGGGAGTCTCTTGCATCATTCTCCCCGCCAGCCAGTTTTCAGGTCCAGCCAGCACCAGTAGCATAAACTGACTCAGTGAGATATACCTTTGAAAGTGATTCATTACGGCTGTAAATAAAGAACAACACTGGGAAAAGATTTTAAGTTCTTCACTGAGTGGGGCTTTTTTTGTAATTCAGTGAAATATTCTGCTATCATGCCATGTTATTTCCTGCACTGCAGAGGTGGTAGCTGGTGTTCAGTAAAAGAAGTTTCAACCCACATTAATGACCTTGATCTAAAATTAAGTCGACTAGGACTGCAGGCCATTGGGAAACACTGAGTCTTCAATTACTTATTAATTTACACTTGAATATAGTGGAAATCTTGTCATTGGATTCAATGCAAGTGTCTCAAGCCCTTCTGTTCTAACTCAAGCAATACTGTATTTATAATCAAATACACTGGACAAAAAAACCTACAAAGTCTTACTTCTTTAAAAACAGTCTATATCTCTATCAAAAATAAAAAGAAAACTCCTTGTAATAGTTCAGCAGCTTACTTTGGCTTAGGTAGGTGGTCTCCATTAAGTTGCAGTCCTGATAATATCCATGTTGTCTTTAATATGGCTGATAACTTTATTGGAAATTTTATCAAAGAAACATGAAGATGCAACTCTTTCTAGCCCTTTGAAATGTCCTATTCAAACTAAGGAGCATTAAAAGAATAGAAGAATAATGAAAATATCTCGCCCTATTTCCATACACTAATCTTTTGAATAGAAATAAAAAGAGACTTGATTTCCTTGACACTTAATTCAGAATTATAATTATGTTTTTAGGAAAAAGCTTGTTCCTTCTTTTGAAATAAAACAGGTTGAATCATTTCTCTGTTCAAGAACAACTCTGAGCTTCTATAGAGAAGAGAGTGATAAGGATTTCTATGACTGCTAAGAAACTACATCTCATAGATGTAAAATAAATTAGTGAAAAAGAAAACATGGGAAAAAAATCTATGCTTCATTGTAGAGCAGAATATCCTCTTACAGGGAGGATTTTTTTTTTTTTAAAGAACAGTTTATTCTCTGGTTGTGTTCTGTCATAAGTCACACAGACAGATGTGTGCCTTAGTCACGCATCAAGGTTGATTACCCTTTCTTGAAGTTTATGTAACACAGGCTAAGGATTACTCTTTTTTATTGTAACTTTTTTCATTTTTTAGTAGAGAAAATGTAATATTGTGTGCATTTTTCTTTGTAACAGCACATCTGTACAATAAAAACAATATTTACATCATGCTATTTTCTGCTCTTATGAAGAAAAATCTAATCATAGCTGGGTCTGCTTGTTCTCCTTCTAAGAACATATTTTGGGGGAAGTCCTCATATGGGCTAAGATAATGATAAAAATTTTTCATTGTGTATTCTGCTACCCACATGTCTATATTTTTAAAAATTATTTGATCAACGAAATCTTGGAATATATGTATAGATGAAAGCATGTGGAGAATAGATGTTTACCAATTTAATAATTAAGCCCTAGTAAATTCCTGCAGTCTTAAGGATTTCTAAATGTCAGGGTGTGTATGATGATTTTTGACTTCATTGATCTAGGCCAGCCTGAACAAGAAGTGGGATTCTTCCTCAATATAGTTCCTTACCAAAGAAAATTCTGTGATGAGGGTATATACATCAGGGAGAGTGATCTGACCTCAGCTATTATAACCAGTCATAGCTGGCAACAAGAAGAGATCAACATGAGGTTACTCAGTATTTCTATTAGATAGAGTTCAGATTTGACATTAATCATGAATATAAAGCAAATGTTGACTGTGCTTTGGAATTCAAGCTCCCTTCATTACTTGCCTGTTCCAATGAACTTACAGAAACAAGGTCGTTATATTGCACAAAGGAAGGAGCACATGGCTGAGACAATTGAAATCTAAGATTTGTCTGAGGAACTCACAGTGAAATGATCAGTGTCCATCAATGTTTTGAAAGTTATCAAATTAAGTTTAGTTCCTTAAAAATGAAAAGCAAAGTGAACATTTAATTCATCATTGAAATAGCAGCATATTCTGTGATTTCTGGAGGTGATATGGTTCTCTTAGACAATCTCATGACAAATGCTTTGTATTACTAGCACCACCATAAACTTGTCTCCTCTTTCCACAGAAAAGGACAAAATGATAGGAGATGTGAATTTGCTTGTGAAAATTTTAGAGTGTATTGCATTTGGTAAAGAAGAGCAATTCCTCCATCAATCCAAGAATACTTGAAAAGTTAATAAAATGTGACTCAAGGTACTTCTGTCCTGTTATAATACAGTTCACAAAGTAGCATATCCTGGCTCATTGGTATCTCTATGGAAAAAAACAACACTAATGTCTTAGTTGCATTTATCTTAGAAATTTACTGGTATGTCACAAACTATGTTTAGTCCTCATATTTTCTTCTCCCAGTCAGAAGAGAAATGGGAAAGCTATTTCAACAGTTTGTGAGTTTTTTTCTTAGTAAATATAAAAAACCAGCAGGCAAAAAAAAACTTGCAGAAAAAGTAAGGTTTTTTTAATTGTCCTTTGCTCCCCTCCCCCCACAGTGGTACATTTTTCCATATAGCTGTGATGTTTATGTTCATTCTGACTCACATTGGAAGGAAAGGAGGTGCTAATATCCATGATCAAATCAGTTCATAAATTTACTTCACTGCCTTGTCACACCATCAACACTTGTTTTTCCACTGAATTTGTTTCTCATTATTTCCTCTCTCCTACCTCACCCATGAGTGGTTTAAAACCAATTGAAAAACATTTGCAAAAACATCCTCATGCAAAGAAGCATTTTAAAAGTAAGTTGGCTTACCTTGTGACAATTCTCCTCCAAAACGGGAGAGTTTCGTGCTCTTCTTGAGCAAGAAACTCTCCTCTGAGGCTCTTCTCTTTCTCTGCCTGTCCTACAATGTGGCTTTAACCTCTGCCATCATTATAATTTCCCTAACCAAGGACTATGATGTCACAACATTTTCATGTTATGATGGACCTCTTTGGGTTCTGGATATAATTACTACTTCTCTGGATGTAGCTATGCAGTTGTCAAAGAAAAAGAGATAATATAAAAATAAGGAAGCAAACTACACTGCCTGGTTCTTGGCCTATTTTTTCCTTATGTTGATGTTGTTTGAATTCCAAAGTCTCTGGTACCTTAACCACTAACACATGGAAGCATTTTGCTATCTGAAGGAATCAGGAAACAAACAGGTGATTGAGTTATTTCACTTATCCCTACTGAAACCTCTTATTGGTTGAAACACAAGAAGAACCGGTATATCTACCACATCTCATTCTACTGCCTAATCATTTTCTTTTCCTGTTCAGCTGAAATTGAATATTAAAATTAACTATAGTGTAGGTCTAAGTGACAATGCAGAGCATATAATGTCTATTTTTCTGCTCTTCTTTGTGCCAATGAATACTTACCTGTATAAATGACTTTTGGGTCTGCAAGGTCAATGAAAATGGTCTGGCAATAGGAGCTCCGCTCAAAGAAATATTTTACTGCAAGCTTTGCCATTGGAAGGAAGCCAGGGAATCTCTGCTATTTTGGATTTTAAAAGACAGATTTCAAAAGCTAATTTCATCTCAGCTGGGGGTTAGGTCTCCCAAAAGATGAATCCTAAAGAAATCAGCTTCTCAGTCTGCTAAGAAAAATATCAGAGACAAACGATCAAGGCTGAAATCAAAGCTCTGCTCAGGTCAGGAGATTTTAACCAAGAGTAACGCTTCCTCACTGAATGCCACAGACATTTATTTTCCCTGCTGGAGTTCTCCACATCTTCCCCAAAAACCATAGATGAGATGACACTTAGTTCAAGCAGCTGTGCAAACTGCCATGCTAACAGTGCTTAATCCTTACTGACATGCCCTGGCAATGAAAACATGTCTGAGGGCAGCCCTGTTTTAGATAATCTTATGCTGTGTCCTTCCCTCTCTGCCCATGCTAAGAACAACACAGCTAAATGTAGAATATTCTCTCTCTCTCTCTCTCTCTCACTCCAAAAAAGAAAAACATCTCTGTGAACCTTACCCTGCAATGAAGAGAGTCCAGCCTTGGATTAGGTCTGAGTGTAGTCAGAGAGTGGATGTGCCCTGTGTGGCACAGAGAGCTGATGAAATCATCACCAGCAACCTGGAAATGAAGGCCAGACATTTCGTCTTCTCAGAACCCCATGAAACGACCTCAGTTTACTTGAGGTGATTTGAGTCATGGCGTGTCAGAATGAGAACACCAAACCCTGCAGCAAATGGTCACACAGTCGAGAGCCATAACAGCAGCTCTGTGGGTGCCCAGGTACCTTTACAATATTGGCGCTGGGCTATTGTTACTTAATGCGGCCAACTGCCACACAGGGAACTTGTTTGTGCCTGGAACAATTGCATTTGAAGTATGATGGTAGGAGCAGGCTTCACTTCCAAACCTCTGCCTGTTGCGTGAGTAGTGGTTTTATTGCTTTAGAACACAAAGCAGTAGGAATTTCTTGGTCTGTCAGCTTGAAATAAAACTTAGGGAATCTAAATCTTTACTGAACTATTTGGATGTCATGGCCCATGCTTTGTTTTTATTGGGTGTTTTCAGATTGATGACTTAAAATACAGAGGGTGGGTGTGGTTAAACACTCTACTCCCACTCAGTCATTCCTAAGATGTATGTTCATGCTTAGTTTCTCCAAGGTCCCCCTGGATTTGTGTCACTGCAGAAGTGCTCTGCCAGCTCCACTAGCTGAGAACAGGCATCCTGCTTTCAGTTGCACATCCGCTGAAATGTATCCATCCCCTTGGTGGAAGGAACACACTCTCTGACTAACTTCCTTCAAAAATCATTACAGAGCTTCGCTTCAAGCTTTTGAGGCCTCGGTCTGTCTGTCATACGAAAACAAATCCTTCCCCAGATTCCATCCTACAAGTTCTAGGCAATAGCAAAGCTGGATGCATTGTACCATATAAAATAATTTGCTTTCTTTGTAAAAATTCCTGCAATAAAATAATGAGCATCAGATGTCTATTTATTGTTAATGTGCTGACACTGCATAAAAAGAATGCTTCGATTCTCAGCCCAGAGCAGCCTTTCCTACTCTTGATACCACAGACCCACAGAAACCACAATTCAACCTCATGTCATGAAACATTCAGTCTTTAGCTTAGGCTTAGATAGATGTCCATATCTTGTAATGACATTTCTGTAACCAGTGAACAGATGTAGACACTCAGTCCATCTCAATACCCTTCTGGAGAAAACTCATTGCTAGCATAATTCTCCTGCAGTCGCTCTTTTCCTGACTTCACTCTCTTCAAAAAAGGCCTGTAGGGAGGGGATGATTTAATCTCTGGCTTCTCTAACTTACTTTTCACCATACTCCTTTTCATCTTGACATTATTTCTGGTGGGAATTCAATTTAGTAATGATCATAGAATCATAGAATCATTTTAGTGGGAAAAGACCTTTCAGATCATTGACTGCAACCATAAACTTGACACTGCCAAGTACATCATTAAACCATATCCCTAAGCACCACATGGTGTCATGGAATCCTAGAATGACTTGGATTGGAAGAGGCCTTAAAGAACATTTAGTTCCCATCCCTCTGCCATGGACAGAGACTCCTTCCACTGTACCAGGTTTCTCAAGGCACCATCCAACCTGACCTTGAACACTTGAAGCGATGGGGCATCTACAACTTCTCTGGGCAATTGTCTTTTAAATGCCTCCAGTGATGGTGACTCTACCACTTCCATGGGCAGCATATTCCAATGCTTGTCAACACTCTTCATAATTTTTTCCTAATATCTAATTTAAGCCTCCCTTGGCATAACTTGAGACAATTTCCTCTCATTCTATCTTGTTATTTGGGAGAAGAGATTGACCCCTCCACCTGACGGCACCCTCCTTTGAGGTAATTGTAGATATCGATAAGATCCCTCCCAAGCCTCCTCTTCTCCAGGCTAAACACCCCCAGCTGCCTCAACTGCTCCCCATCAGACTTGTTCTCCATGCCCTTCACCATCTCTGTTGTCTTTCTCTGGACTCAATCCAGCACCTCAATGTCTTTCTTGTCATGAAGGGCCCAAAACTGAGCACAATTTTTGAGGTGAGGCCTCACCAGGGCCAAGTACAGGGAGATAACTACTGCCCTGATCCTGCTGGCCACACTTTTGCTGATATAGGCCAGGATGCCCTTAGTCTTCTTGGTCATTTTGGCACACCTGGCTCATGTTCAGCCACAGTTGGCCTGCATCCCCAGGTCCTTTTCCGCTGGGCAGCTTTCCAGTCACTCTTCCCCCAGGCTGTAGTGCCTGGGGAGAACCAGCCTGGGGTTGTTGTGACCCAAGAGCAGGATCCGCCACTTGGTCTTGTTGAACCTCACACAACTGGCTTCAGCCCATTATTTTGGCCTGTCCAAATCCCTCTTCAGAGCCTTCTGACCCTCCAGCAAATCAGCACTTTCCAAAATGGTGCAACATCTTTTCTGCACACTCTGAACTCTCATGAGTTTAACCTGTGGGGTGTAGTTTGTAATTTAAGCCATTGATTTTGTCTCCTGTTTTCCCCTGTATTTTTCATAACTGTATTTCCCAGCTGTGTTTGTTCACTGCATAAAAGCTAACTGGAGTAAGTATCATGCAAATTTAGACAATTTCAGTGCTCTGCGATACAACTAATACACAAAGACAAACCTATTGAACTGAATCGCTTCTAAGGTATGCAAGAGGGTATCTACCATGCACCCAACCATTTAGGCATGAGACAAACTGAAATTGGTATCAAATGAGGTATGAGAGAAAAGCCGGCATCAGATAGCAAGTTCAATGTGTGTTAAGAGAAGTAAGACAAGAGCTCAAGAGAACTTAGATGCTGTGGTTAATTCCTTTCTTTGTTCAGTAAGAGTCACTCAAGGACTCTCTGATCTCCACAAAACAAGAAGATATTTTAAAAGTCCAGTTATTGAAATTATCCCTCACCAGACCACATAACAATACATTCATGTCTGTGTTTTTATCAATACAGTTCCATTTGATTTATTTTCATTATATGATATTAATCCTATGGACACACAAATGAAATATCTGGTTCTTACTTATAGGTCTCTGTCTACTTCAAGGGTTTTGATGAAGCATTTTATTTTTTCCAGTTTTATAAACTTATTTTCTTCATCTTCAAAAATATCCAGGCCAATATTTGAGGTTTTATGCAATATCAATTCTGAGAAAATTTAAGGACAAAACCAGTGCAGAACAACAGCGCCTTTTTTCTTAGGTGTAATCTAAATCTCAGAAAGTAGTTTATTACTTTGTGTTGATGTACATACTGATTAAATATTATATCTCTTTGTATTTATCTCAATATAATATCATAGATAAAGCAAAACATGGCAGTTAATATAGAGTTCCTGTTAATAGATTCTATTTGCTGTTTGTTTTTCTTTCTTATGAGAGGAAATAACTTTACAACCAAAAATTGTTAAAAAACTTGCTGTTCTATATATCTTTTCCAAAGTTGCAAACTGTTACTGTTGGTCATGGTGCAAATTTGCATTTCTTTGTTTCCTTGGGCTCTCGCTTTTGTGTGTTATTCCTTCAATTAAGATTGCAGGATTTTTGAAGAAGAAATCATCATTTTGCTCTAAGTTCATGCGGTGTTTCTCTTATGATCCTAAATATAGTATAATCTCCAGTCCTTTTAAATAGTCATCTGTCCCCACAAAAATCTCCATATATTCCCTGTTTCAACATTGATATTATGAAAACTTGTGGAATTACATTATTATACTCTAAAAATTATGCTGTAAATGTAATGCAATAGCTATAAGTAGGGATAGTTGTCTATGTAGAGGATATTTTTAATCTCAGAAAGAATACAAAGATCAGTGTACAATTCACATTGCAAGTTAAAATGTGCTACTAATGCCATGAGGGGGATCCATGGGACTGAAGAAGCACAGGATATGCAAGTGGATAAACACAGACCTTTTACACTGAAAAATATTTCTGTGGTGGTAAGCTACAATTTCGCCTAGGGTTTCAGTAAGATTTGATGAGTCACTCTAAGCTGCTTTGCAACACATGCAACTGCTACTGCAAACCACAAGCTGGCCTTTTGTCCTGGAGAAACTGCACAATTACTGGGTCCTGCCATGTGATACCACGTGATTTTCATATTCTGGAGGCCACTCCTTGAAAAGTCTGAGACATTTTTAATGTATGGATTACTGGATTAATAGTATTTTCTTTTAATATGCTAAGTATCTCCAGGAATTAGTTACTACCTTTTATTGTAGCAGTAAATTATACGATAAATGAGGGACTTACTGTCTTCTTACTGACAGTGTCTGAGAATAAGCAAGGTTGAAGAACAATGTTAAAAATACCATCACATGGCATATGGGATATGGTTATACTTGATCTCAGGATTAGTGACAATTTTTGTAGTGTAATTAGAATTCATTGTTTTTCATGACTTTAGATACTCCCTCTGTAAAATGAGGATAAATATATTAATCTTTCTGATGATGAAAGAAATTAAGCTGTGCTGTTGAAAATTTAGGCATCATCCTCCTCCTCTCTAGTGAAAAGAAATCTTTATATATGTTAAAGTATCCTCCCTATATATTAGTCTCTGCTTCAGCATTTAATAAAATAGCCCCTGGACTCCAGACAAAAATGTGTTTTTCGTAGCACACAATAACGTCTGGTTTTGTGTGGAACAACAACACAAAAAAAGATCATTACTTGTACTCATGAATAACCAAAAAGTTAGATTGATTATGTTTTGCATTCATCCACAGAAAAACTTGGAGGAAAGGATTAGGCTCATTTCTAGAAACAAATGTCTGTTTTACTATTCAAAGATTTCAAAACTCTTTCACCATACCTAGAAAATATGCACTGCATCACATTTTATAAATGGCTTTTGTTCTGACCAAGTTTTTTCTGATTTTTACGAAACTTTGCTGTGGTGGCTTGAACAACTTTAACAATTTTATAATTTTGCTGCATTCTGCCCTTTTACACTATTCTGGTGGAACAATTTCTCCATCCCAGTGGTACTTAGCTAAGTGTTTTAAAGAGTTTCTTGAATTCAAATATAAAATGTAAATGAGACCCTTAACTAAATCACAGATGTAAATAACATCCAGATGGATCAGTACATGTATTTCATAAACAGCCCCTATCTTTGTAATGCGTTAAATTAGAATCCTGGATCCAATATGCAGTAAGTAAAAGTTTCAATCTTTTGAAATCCTTATTTGGATCTGATCTAAATGGCTGATGTCCATCTCTAGTCAAAAATCTGTTCGCCCAGAAGAAAATGATTCCCACTGTAGTCACAAATAGTTATACATGTTTCCATGAGTGTCTGTGAAACCAAAAGTTTGCTCAGGCCATGGAAGCAACCTTGTCAGAGGGAAAAATATACAGATCTCATGCTGCAATTTTTTCCTGAATAAAATATTTCAAGCCCTGGCATGTCTGGACTGCATATGGAATGAGCATCTGTATGTTTATATGCACATATTTATGTTTGTATGTAGTTTCCAATTCTAATATATATTTAAAAAAAAAAAATATATGAACTGAAAGTTATATATTTGACATCACCAACAGCAAGGATAAATGATTACTCCAGGCTGAAATTTCAATTGCTGTCAATATTTTAAGAAAGACATTTTGCACAAATATACATTCATTTTATGTATGTGTGTGCATGCATATGTGTACTTATAGAAATATATTAAAGCATTTTTGTAACTGTATAATTTGATGGATCAGAGATTTCTTATTCAAATGTACTGTTATAGTACCAAAGTCAGTAGAGGAAAATGTTGGCAGTGTTAGAGCCAGACTGGGAGACCCAGCAACAGAAATGATGGGACATGAACGGGAGTTACACTGACAGGGGAGCCAAACGTGTCTTGGTAGCAGCAGAGAGCAAAGCAAGGGGCAAACAACAGAAATTACAGCTTGGGAGACTCAGCTTAAACTTTAAGGAAAAAAAAAAGTTAACCAGAAGGTTAGTGTTGGCAATAATCCCACTTTGGGCAGGAAGCTGGACTAGATCTGCATTCCCATGGTTCCATGATATTTATTAAAAAAAGTCTGCCAGGTATCCCACCTTAAACAGCACACTGATACAATAATTCAGGTGGTTTAAAAAGGCTTAGCTATGGATATTAATTAGTAGAACAAGAGGTAACTGTTGTTTTCCAGGTCACCAATTTATGCCCATTTGCGAGAATAGTAATGGGATTTCTCCAATAAAAAATTAAGAGAACTGACCTATAGCAATTTATACTACAAGATTCCCCCTGGAATCTCTAAAATTTACATTCTCTTAGATGATTATTGTAATGTTAAGAAGAATAGGGCAGCTGTTAGGAATTATTGTCCGTATCAGCACCTTGGATTCCATTGTCTGGTTCCATTAGTCAGCCCTCCCATTGCTGAGTTTCTTTGATCAGAAAAGATTTTCCATCCTAAATGTGCCAAAAATATACCTGCATGTAATAACAATCATTTAACCCAGAGAGTTATCACAGAAATATAATTACAACAAGTAAAAATAAATAGAATTTATTTTAGTATTCAAGTACAATGTCAGAAATTATTTTTTTTATTCACCGTGTTCTGTACCAAAACAAAGTATGAAATATGTGCTTGATTACAAATTTTAATTTATTCATTTGAAAGCACTTGCAAACATTCCTTATGGTCCATTCATTGTCTTCTGTAATTCTCTGCACTATTGCATCCTTTATTTCAAAAGGGAGAATGACCTTATACTTGTGAGAGGCAGGCTCAGACATTTTGAGACACTCCCAAAAGTTTCCTCTTTTACTTGGCTTCTGCCAGAAGATTTCTAAATGTAAATGTAGGTACTTTAAAGCATGTCCTGATTGCTTAATGATGAATAACCGCAGATGACTTGAGTTCCACTTACTTAGGTACTAATTATAGATGTCTAGCTGAAATACACCCAACATTTTGGGTTAGCAGGGGAGGAGTTTGGCTACTATTCTGACAGGTGCTGGAATAAGACTTGAAGATTGACAAACAGGAGTAATTTAGGGAATTAATGGCTGAAAAGATTGACTGTAGCTATTATTTACTTTGGTTTTTCACCTGTAAAATAAAGAAGATAGTATTTCTTAAGAAATAACTCTTTGAAGTATTATGAAGGTTTGCAGACCACTGTGATTTTCTTTTCTGGAAGGTGTTATATATGGTGAGAAGTTATTGCTTTTTGTCTGGTATTGAAGACAGATGCATAGTTAATCATGAATCCCATACTTTCGTCTTCAACCCAAATGCTACAAAAATATTTTATACCTGCCTTTGGCTTAACAAGCAAAATTACTGTTTCTAAATGAAATACATGAGCCTGTGCCTAAATCCAGCATCCACTAGCAGACTGCAACACTGGTTCACAGGACCCTAATAGATATATCTGTTTCTTTCCTAGTCACTCTGAATGAGTATTCTTAAAAAGTCAGTGCACATTTTTAAAATGTCACTGCACTTTTACACATCAATGAACCTCATAGAATTTTGCTTCTGCCATACTGATCTTGAAGACAGCCTGAACTTAGTTTTGTCATATATTGGTTTTGTGATGATGACAAATTACAAGTCTATTTTAATTTACTTCACTGTTTGGTAAATTTTAACACCTCATGCTCATAGCCTAGTGAAGAAAAAGCAAAGAAAAACACTCTTCCTAGTTTACTAAAGTGAAAAATTATTAATCTTCCAACTGCAAATTCAATTTTCCCAAATATACCAAGAAATATCTCCACATATAAAGCAACAACTCAAAAGTGTCCTCCTTCCAGTTCTCTTATGAAAACTCAAAAGAACCTCCACTCAAAGCAAAAACCAAAAAATCCCCTGTTGTCTTGTTATTTACTGGAACTGATTTCTTGGGAACTTACATTGTGGAAGCATTTACACTCTCAAGAACTAGCACTAGATATTTTTCACTGCCAGCTCGACTTTGGAAAGCATTTGGCCCTTTCCCACCTGAAACTGCTAGAGAATTATTTGAAAGGTTTTTAGGAAGAAGCATTTCAGCAACTGAAGAGCTAATTAACCATACACAGTGAGATGTTTTATATTACTTGAATTTAAAGAGGAAAGTGGAAATACACAATAATTATGTAACCTTGCCAGAAAGGAAAGGATAAAATAAACTGTGAAAAATACATTGAAATATCTTGCTTGCTTCCTATAAATAGGAACACAAAAGAAAACAAAATTTCTCCATCACTTGCTTAATTTCTGAAATTCAGATACCTTTCATGTGTTAATAAAGGAGCTGCCTGTGCTTAGAGCCAATCATTTCTCTGGACTGGAGCTGCCATGCTGAGCACCAGGCAGCATCATGTCTCTCTGAAACTGTCTTATGACCCCAGTCTATGAAGAAATTCCTAAGAAACACTTGATCAGATAAGAAGAATGTTTTCAAGCAATAATCATGCAAAGGTTTCCCAGATGGATGATTTTGTGCCATGAATAGAACACTGCGGGGCATTGTTTTTCACAAATAGCTTTTATCCTTTCTTGGTTTGTGTTTTTTTTTTTTCACACAGTTGTCTTTTATTTCCTTGCAATGTTGGTGGTAGGAATTGCTGTAGGCCTCACAGGGAACAACCAGCCAGCTCGGAGTTTCATAAAACACTGTGTACAGGCTTAAGCCTGCCCAGATCCACTGCTAAGCACAGAGCTGAGCTCAGGGCAGCTGTGTTACCTACAGCCAAGCTCTTTTTTCACTAGTAATTCAAATCAGAGCATAATCTGATGTGGGATATACCAACACAGCAATACATCATCCTCTTTGAGCTACCTCAGGAGCTGGAAACAATACAGGTGTTGTCCATAAAGTACTCTTCTCAGCTGATATAACCAATTTCTCACCTGCTTACCAGCTAGCCTAGCCAGGAAGCAATGTTAAAGGGCCCCTTCTACTCTCTGTATCTTAACTTCTTCAAATATCAAGAAATAGCACAAAACTATTATAAGCATGTCCAGCACCTGATCTCCCAGATGCAGTCTGAGTTCCCCTGAAGGCAGTAAAATTTTAGGAATAATATAAATTAAGAATTTAACCGAGAAGGAAGAGAAGGGAGCATTACACTCTTGTTTGGTCTCTTCACTTTTTCCTTGGCCAGAAATAACTCCAGAGCGAAAACAGTGAAAAAAGAATCAGACGTGTTTTGTGCGTGATTTCCAGCAGCCTTGGCAATACAGATTGGAAGCCACCCATCTAGCTGATGCACGAAGACCACTAACCATATACTCAATAACATATTTCCATTTTTTCCTGCCTTTTTGGATTATTTCAATGGTGCAGCTCAAGGCAGCTGCAATCAGTGCCTAAGGAGTTACAGCTGTTCATCATAGATGTGTCAAGAAGGAGAGGGTTTGTTTCCAGGGATCCTACTGTGTAGAAGGCTGCCAAGGGCTGTGGAAAAGGGAAGGTATGGAAAAGAATTTCTGTAAAGCTGTTTTCCATAGTTGTGGCTTTGGTCACATGGGGTGAATAGATGAAGTGGTTTTTGGTTGGGCAGCCTGGGCATTTTCACAACAACTATCAGGCAGTCAGCATTTCAGAGCTGGTGACTAAATTACGGAGGGGTTTGGTCTTCAGCCATTTTCCTTGATGTATCTTATAAGGCCAGGCATGGACGGATGTTTGTAATGAAATAGCTCATTCTTTACATTTGCTCTTTCAGGTTGCCAGCATGTGAGGCTGGGTCAAACTCATAATGTTGAGGAAAACACTATTCAAAGACATGTGGGTAAGTACAATAAGCTATTGAAAGGAGAATTCCCAATTTATTTAGTGCAAGAGAGACAGGAGAAGGTTCTTTTCTTATCCCAAATAAGCCAATGACTTTGCTTTAATTATATCACTGTGAAGAAGGCCCAGTGTTTTTTGCTGCTGACCTTTTAAGATCTCAAAAACAACATTATTTGCAACGCTAGGCAGTTACCATGGTGCAGCAGACTTATTTTTAGCCAATAGCTGGATGATGAAGCTTGGCAGAGAATGATGTAGATATATCGTGACAGAAAACTTCTCACATGGGATTTGTATAGAAATTTACTGGGCATCCTTTTTGGGTAAATGTAAATTGCCTTTATTTGCTTAACTTTTCACTCTGGTTTTCTCTGGTTGTCTGAAACACGAGTGACCAACTTAAAAACAAATAAATAAATAAATATTGATACATTACAAGGAATTTTCATTTCTAGAGATAAGTGTAGAAGATACATATTGACAATTTTAATACAAATCAAATGCTTCACAGATTATGGAATCTTTTTCCATATGGCACCCACACAGTGCAGTTTTATGGGTCTAGCTCTCCAGCTGCATCAGTTTATAGGAGGTGTATATGCCTACAACGACTGTCTCTTGATGCTGAGCATATTTCATCTCTCACCTCCCACCACTGTGGCAAAGGTAAACAAAGCAGGATTTAAAAGATAGAAGAGGATGAAGGAATCCAGCAGTCTTTGTGTCAGCTAAAGCCAGAAGACAGAAAGGAAGTGATATGTAGCAACAGGAACCTCATGGAAATTCCTGACGGTTATGCCATTCTCCCACAGATTTTACAAATGTTTTGGATAATCCTTAGTGCCATAATGACAGGGACTGTACACATGAATGCAGATGATGTCTAACAAATCTCTTTCCTCTCTCTTCCTGTGTGTGTGTATATATGCACATTCATACATATAAAATTACAATCATCTCTTAAATCGAAGTTTTATTGCAAGACATATCCTAAGGAGCTTCATGAACCATAAAACGTGACAACAAAGCAAATAGGTACCATGTGCTCTACACAGTCATGGAAGAGACATTTACAGGCATTCAGGGATCACAGTGATATACCTGCATGGATTCAGGTTATACCATGCATGAAGAAACTCTAGAATTGAGAGAATAGTTATGTGCATTTTCAATGGCTATTTCATATATAAATTCCACGTATGCCAAGATCCTAAAGTGATTTAGGTACAGTTTTGTCTAATGCTTACTTGACTGAAAGGTGGAAAACTAGCAGTTTCTAAGCTTTTGGAAGTGGAAATTGGGGAAAACATTAATGAAGAAGATTCATGAAGAAGAGACTGAAGTTAGACAGGAAAGAAATTAAGGCTGGCCTCTAGCTATGTTCAGCACCAACAGACAGGCATTTTAGGCATATAAACCTCTTATAAACTGATGCAGCTGGAGAACTAGACCCATAAATCTGAAATCTGGCTGGCACTGTTGGTTTCCTGTAAAAGGCTGCTACCTGTTCAGGTATGGCTATAATATGCTTGTCGAGCCACCTATGTGTGTCCTCCAAGACTCTTACCACAAGAAATGTGTACCAAATATTCATATAAGCATGCTAAAATAAGATTAATAAAAAAATAAAGGAGAAAATGGATCAGAAAATATCTCTTCTTCCACAAAGTAAAAATTGATTACAGAAGGGAAAGCAAAGCACAGTGAAATTTTAGGTTACCTTTAAAAATATCCTATCCTAACAGTTCCCTGTCACAATTTGTTTATATTCAGTTCATTGTAACCAGATTAATCATGCGGAATATTATAAAAGATATAACTTCTGAATGTGCTTTAATAATGTACAGTAAATGCTGACCTTTGTAAAACTTAGTAGACTTATGAATGAAAGCAAACAACCAGTTCAGAATCAACATCTAATTTCTCTGCAATCAAAAGAAGAAAAATTCAAAATGTTCTTGCTTTTTCCCTAATCAATAAGACTGTTTCTCACCAAGATACTTATGCTGCAAAAAAAAAAAAAAAAAAGAAATTCTACTTTTTTAAAAAAATATTTAGATCTTTTTTAGTAAACTCACTGGTAACTTAGATTTTCATTGAATTTTTTCAGTAAAACCAGACATCTTTGTAAAATCCGATGCAATTTTTTACTCATTCTTTTCTTGAACAAATGGGGGGGGGGGGGGTGTTATATTTCAACTTTATATCAACTTTTTTTTTTTTTTGTCAAAAAGTCTTTGCAATTTATTACTAGTGTAGAAATGGGAACATGATTTTCTTGGACATCCTTTGGCTGAAACTGATGAAAGTATTCTTGGATAGTGTGAGGGAGATTTAGAGGAGAAAAAAGAGAAGATCAGGAAAATCAATGAATGTTGAAAGAGGTTACAAAATGAGAAAATGAAAATTTTGACCTCCTACAAGAAAAAAATCAATTATGGAAGTGCATTGTTGATTTGGGTTACAACTTCTTTATGCAAGCAAAATGGAAATAGATGAAGTACAAAATGTGCACCCGATTTCTGGAAGAAATTTACAAAATCATTAACCATGCACTAGCAAGCCGCCAACAACAAATGAGCCCAGGACCATAAATACAATTTTTGTGTTGAATTATTTGACTACTTAGATTCAATAAATCTTTAAATCAGACCTTCCTTCTGAGGTATCTTTTATTGTGTGCTTTCACATTCATGTAGCTTTATTGATTGTATCTTCTTCACTGCCATATGTTAAATTGCAAGCAATAAAATTGAAACATTAAATCACATTCCTTTCCTTTCATGTGTCACTTACCTATTGGGAACATATGTTACACTGGCACAATAAAACTTGCCCTGAAGGCGTAGTCTGTGTATGCGAGGCTGTGAAAATGGAGGCGTATAAAAATGTCCCAGTGTCCTACCTGAAGATTAAGCTTCAATAAAATAAAATTATAAATATTTCAAACATAAAATATGACTTTTAATGATGTAGTAACAAATTCTCTAGAGTCCATGGCTGTAAAAGGAATGCAGAGGATATCTGCAGCATGTGTCTTCCAGCAGATTTTACCACCCCACCTACGATGCAGGTCACAATATTTTCTTGAAAGGGTTTAACTCAGACATTCTTCCCACACAGCTGAATTTTTTGCCATATAAACCTAGCTAATATTTCTTCTTAATATAATGCCTTTCTTTTTTTTGCTATTCATCTTAGACAACTGAGTCCTACACAAAGAAAATTAATATTAATTTAATTATGTTTTAAAATAATATCTGATACCTAACTAATTGATATTAGTGTATAAAATATTCACTTAATGCTTCCTTTAGAACTAGACTGATTGGTTCTCCCTTAGGCACAGGCTGTCGAACTATGCAACACTTCTGATACAATAATTCCTTAAGGCTTCTACTTTTACAAAGAACTAGAATTTTAATTAGATTTTAAAAACCATTTTTTAGTCAGTTTTGTTACTTGCTCATAAGCACCAGATGATCCTCATACTAAAGTCCCTATACTTTGATTATAAACTTATTTAAACTTATATTATACAAAAATGTACAAACTTATTAAAAGGAAGTGAAAAGTACAGAATTTGGGGTTTTAGCAGTATATGTATTTCAGAAAGTTTTGCTTATCTTATTTCTTTCCTGTTGTCTGGCCTTGGCAGAGCTTGTTCAGTAGCAAGCAGTAGCATGGCATGGCAGTTCGAAGAAAGTGAAGAAAATATTTTTTATAGTTGAATCTTAAGCTCAAACCAGAGAGCGTATAATTGTCAAAACCACACTGGAACTAACTCACCTCTTCTTCCTAAAAGTGCCATGGGGTTTTCATTTCACAATTGGTCAGTGGGACATTAGAGTTTATTGTTTGTTTCGTTGCAAAAGACTGTGAAATACTGAGATTGAAAGTAACTTCAATTTCATTTCCAAAAAAAAGAATAAAGTTTAACTGGTATTTTCTAGAGCATGAGTCCAACAAAACAGCTGGAATTTCAATGAAAAGGACTTCTACCTCCATTATGAAAATGAATTTTCTGTGTTTTTTGGGAGAGATGCTTGGTTCCTTCATCTGGTCTGTGATCATAATGCTAGTTTGACAATACTTATCTATCTCATCCAATTCTTTTTCTTCTCTCTACAGTCCTTGCAAATGAGTTTTTCAATAAAAATCAAAACAATGTCTAACTTAATGAGCATTATAAAGAAAATCTGTCAGTTCACCCAATCCTTATTATTTAATCATGAAAACTCTGATTTTGAGGCATTATCCATTGCTTTTTATTCTCAAGCCCAGGAGGGAGCAAATCAATTGCAAATGCAAAATTTCTCAAAGGCTTTGGCCCAACCCTTGCAGAAGAAGTACAGCCCATGCTAAATGGCTATGCTCCACTAAAATTGCAATGGAGCAGTGGGAAGGAGTCTTCAATCCCGGCCAGAAAAACTGCTTATGCAGCTGGGCCACAGATGCTAATATAGAGGAAGGGGTACAGAAGTGACTGCAGGCATTTTCTTTCAAAAGATTTGATCTCCTATATCTATACAGCATTTCAGCGTTATATATGTTCATAAACTAAAAATATGAATAGCAAACACAGAGGATGTAACAATCTTATATAAGTCCTCTTGTAGCTGTTGCTGCCCTCTTTGTCAACCAGCTTTCAAATCTCCAATGAATGCATCAATCCCATGAATGTGTATCTTAGGGTAGGATACACTTGAAATTTTAGCCATTTGAGGTTTGATATTTAAGTCTGAGCTAGTTACCCTCCCTCTACAACAAAGCTTTCATAGAAATAGATTTCCAGTTTAGAAAAAAGTAAGCCAGTGTTTGGGTATGCTGAGTTCTTTTGGTTAATATGAAAGGAATTTAGGTGATTTGATCAGAAATTAGCTTTTTTTATACTCTTAAAATCCCATTCCTAGTTCTCATTTATTATTCTTATAGAGTTGGATTCTACAGACCTCTACAATTCCTAAGGCAGCCCCTTTCTAGACAACTAATAACACTGTTTTCAAAGAGTTAACTGGACTGTCCAGCACTTCTCAGTGAATAAGCATGGTCGAATCTGGCTCTCCTCCCCAGCATATTGAATGAGGTTGGCTAAGAATCCTTGATTTACTGTGAACAAATGGTTAAAGCAAAATTCAAACCAGTTAATACATCACTGATGTAATAGCCACTCATTACTACCACCCCCTGCTACTATGACATTATGAATACAAAATATCATTATGGAATTAGAATTGTGAGGATTAACTGCATTAAAAATTCTGCACATGGTTACGTGTGGCTCAGTTTTCTGAGTACAGTTCCACAGGGTGCATTCTTGTAGAAGCATCCAAAAAATTTTAAAAAACCTAAACTCCATTATTTATGTGAAACTGTCTTTGTATTGCTTAGAGTGAAAACATAGCACAGAAAAAGACAATATTTCTAATGCAATGATAGTGTCTTCTCACCTGTAGCTTTGTGTATTTAAAAAAAAAAAAGGTGTATGGTTGCATTTAAATCGAGTAAAAATCTGGGCAGATAAGGCAGGTCTATCAAAAAGCAGGGTAAACTCATCTGTGCAGAAGTGTCTGTTGTTGCAGAGAAGCTACATTTAACCAAGGGAACTCACCAAAGTCAGGCTGGATGTCTCACAAACACACATATGTACATAAATAAACACATATATCCAAGCCTGTACAGCCTAAAGTTAATCCTTTCACAGAAACTCTGTCAGAGCTTTTCCAATAAGAGCCTCTGAAGTTTTGAAAGTACTGAGAGTCAGCTAATGCTTTGAGGTAGATCTGCATAGATAGTCTGGAAAACTTGTACCTGAAGAAAGCCAGATTTAATTAGAATACACATTAGGACAACTCAGTAAATACAGCTCAGCACAACTCAGTCACACACAGTACAAAGAAAAGGGTTTATGTATAGCTCTCCACTGCGCCTCTGCAGGGATGCTCTCAGCTTCAGGCCAGCTCAGTAGCTTCGAGTTACAGCAAAATTGGCACAGCTCTTTCTGGCCCTGAGGAAGTTTTCTTTCCTCATTTCTGATGCCTGGTTGTCTCTGTCTGTTGCTCCTCTCAGCAAGATCTCCCACTCAGTTGTGTGGGGACCTTTCTATGATTTTCGACTCTTTGCTGGCCAGCTTGCAGTCTCTGAAAACTTGTCTTCTCTAAATGAACGAAATATTTTCCAAGGAAGGAAAAATTTCCTACCCAGGGAACTTCACCTGACCCAGTGGTTTTTCTTATGATAATGTAACACATGAACAGAAACAAAGAGTAGTACTATTAATATAGTGGCAAAGACTGGTTCACCTATGCAGGATACTTTTACACAAAGTTTGGCTAAAGAGCCTAAGTAGGCAATAGTGTCTTTCTGATAATTATCCAAAGTGTATCACAGGAAGAACCCAACAGATAAAAGAACCCAACAGATAAAACCAGATAACCAAGACTTTGCATACTGAGAAATCCCTTCAGATGAGAAAATAAGAAGCACTAAATTGAGAATATCTCTGTATTACTTTTATTCTTTAGAGAACTGGCACCAACCCAAGATAAGCTTTAATTCAGAGTCTGGGAAAAAACAGCATAAGTTTCAACCTCTCTTTTTGCAAGAAGGCATTCTGAGTTTTGGTTGTCCTATTTAATTTTGTTTTGATTTAAACAGGAGGAATAATAGAGGTCATACATATTCTCTTGCTTCCAGGGGATTTAATAATATTTTTTTTTACTAAGTGTAAGATATGTCAATACTCCTGAACGTAATAGACTGCACAACAAAGTTGCATCTTAAGTCACCAGCAGCTTGAGGCAGAGGAGTTCATATACAGGGAAGTTTTCTATTCAAATAAGAAAAGCTGTATTTGATGACAGAGTTTCTATAATGTGTTTTCTAATTACTCCAAGCAGGTCACCAAAACCCAGTTAGGTGAATGTAAATATGATTCCTTGAAACAAAGCCACATCACTGCATAGTAAAGATCTATTCAACATATATTTTAATGAAAGAAAAGTGCAATACGTAAAATAACTTTTTAAATATTTTCTTCCTAATCCTTGCCACCAAACAACTCTTGAATAGAGGAAATTTCTGGAAGATCTCCATTTCCTAGCAATATTTATTGCTATGAGGTTTAGCACTCCTGTTGCAAATTTATCTCCTCCTTTGTAACTTTGGTAAAAATACAGAGCAACTTGACAAAAGTCATATTTAAAAAAAAAACCTAAACACCTAAAGAACCACCCTCTTCCAATACAAAAATATATGAAAATTTTTAGACAATATTTCAAGAGACACCATATGCAAACCATTTCTAGATTAATGAAGGTAAAAATTTCTGACCTTAAACTAATTGTTATTTATCTTGTTTCTTGATTAGAAAATTAACTACATGAAATTTCCTGACATTCTCAACTTTTCTTAAAAAACAGCAAACTCTTCTGGTTTAGTTAAGGCATTGGTGAGATTAACTTGTATGTTGTTCCTCAGTTTACAGCTCAAAGAATATTTGTTTTCAAATATTCAAATATTCAAATCTCATCTCCAATTCACTGTTTCAGATAACAAAGGGAGCAAACCACTGAGATAGTTAAAGTGTTAAAAGTAAAAGGAGCAATAAAACATATTTTAAACATTGGTAAACCTGCTCCCAGAATGGTATAGTGGAAGCAGATTGAGAAATGCTAAGAAAAAAACCACACCTCCTGTGTGGTTTCCCTTCTCAGAGGTGCTTAGAATTTCTTGATAGAAAAAAACCCACAAACCAAATCCTGAACGAAATCACCCCACTTCATGTCTTTTGTTCACACTTACCACGTAGCTCAGGTTTTTATGTAGTAAGGCCGAGGTGTGAAATTTGCCTTTGTCCTGTTTCACCCAGTCAGCAAAGCAAACCATTCTAGGCAATGCTCCAGGAGACTAACCTCCACTTCACAAAAAGTAAATCTGTTTAATATTAATAGCCTACGTTGCACTGCCCACCCTTGTAGAATGGTGATGAAACCACTTTTCCTATCTGACATTCCAACATGCCATCTCAGAAATTTAATAGCTAAATTTCCTTTAGAAAGATATTTCCAAGTATCCCACATTCACAGCATTTTCCTTCAGGCTGAATTTATTTTTAAAGCTTCTGCATATTTCCTTGTCCAAGAAAAGGACGCCAAATGCCATTCCTATCAATTACTAAATACATATATATGATCCATTTGGAAAGAATTGCAAAAATTTGAAACTGTAAATATCTTTGCAAGCTGCAGAAAAATCAGATCGATATGCTTAAAGGTGCTATGAATACATGAGCACCAGATGTACTGGGCTACAAGAAAGCACCACTCCTTTTTGTTATTTATTACTTAGATTCCACATGGCAGGCTAGTGGTAAAAACAAATCTGTTCACTAAGGAGGTTCACAAACAATGAGCAGTGTCAGAATTTACTGAGATAGAAGTAGAGAAAGCAAAGACATGTCAGTGTTTAATATGATCAAACTAATGGCAGCACAACTTTGAATTTATAAAAGTTCTAAACCACCCGGTTTCCACAACATGGAGCTCAGGGTGGAGTTATTGTTCTGGTTCTCCTGTAACACTGCCATGATGGAGTGTTGGTTTTCCAAAATAAATATAATGAAAACAATCTTGGGCAGTTCTGTATACCCAAAACACTCTTCAGGACAAGGCACAGATGTGAACAAATGGCTCAGATGTACACTTTATAATGCTTGTGGTTATTTTCTGCTGAATTTAAGGGGGAGAAGTAGCAAACAATGTATTTTTACATGGTTCAGAAAATATTTGATACCAGCCAACCATATCTCAAGCTAGTAGATCTCCTGCATTTCAAATAAGATGCATGTTATCTATTCTAGTGTGATTGTTGCATTTTATGTGATTGTATGTGATCTAAGTTTGGATTATGGTCTGTGGGTATTCTTGCAATATGAATTGACTGATTATACAGTTATTTAGTTATAATAATAAAAATAACTAAGGCAAACAAAAACAAGATTATAAGTGAAATAAACAGCACAATAATTTAATAAAAAGTATAATTAAAATAATAATATTGAGAAGTAGAGAAGAGAATGGGAGAGTAAGATTAATGACTGAAATATTTTTTCACTTCCCAAGTAAATTTGGAGACTCATTTGTTCATAGCTTAATGATATGCACCAGGGATCACTGTGAGATTGTTCTTTCATCAAAGCCTTAGATTCACCTCCTCAAAATGTAGCTGTAAACAAACCAGGTAGCAGGTTTAGCCAGACCTCTACAGTCTCACCGTGCCTGATGCAAAAAGGTAGGGTCATTTCCCCATTTCTTTTTGGACTGAATGAACTCTACCTATGGGTATTGGTCTCTTCCCCCAGGTAACAAGTGACAGGAAGAGAGAAGTTGCCTCAAATTGTGCCAGGAGAGATTTAGAATGGATATTGGGAAAAATTTATTCACTGGAAAATGGTCAGGCATTGGAATAGGCTGCCCAGGGAAATGGTGATCCCTGGAAGTGTAGAAAAGGGGTGTGGATGTGGCACTTGGGGACACAGTTTAGTGGTGAACACAGCAATGCTGGGTTAATGATTGGAGTTGATGATCTTAGAGGTCTTTTGCATCCTTGATGATACTCTGACTCTAAAAGTTGGTAAGAAAAATATTCATTTCCTTAAGTATGAATTATCAGGATGAGTTTATTTATAGCAACCATTAATTTAATGATTCAGTGTTGCTAGTTTATGTATTCAATGCCCTTTTTCAGATTTTAGCTGTTCCAACTTTTTAGATTATCAAAGAAAGTTTTGGGATCCAAAGGATATAGGTTTGAGATATACCAGCATGAAGTTTTGAAGGCTTTCATTTAAATTACATACTAGACTTCTATCAGAAATCAGTAAATTTACAGAATATTGTTCTGGAGCTTATAATTGTGGTTTTATTATTAATAATGAATCACATTTTCTTCTGACATAAACTGGCACACCTCCTTTGAAATCAATGAGACTATACTATTTTATTATAACAGAGAATTGAGCCCTTGGCACCAGTTTCTGCTTGTTGATATTCTGTGAAATAAAAGTGCTTTGGTTTGAGCCCTCAGGATTGCACCAAATAGTCTGGCAATTTTGCATGCCAAAACTGTGGGCTGTTAGTGTGTGGCAAATGGTTAGATGATATACAGAGGACCTGGAAACAGAAAGAAATCTCTGCTTGAGTTATTTCATCCTCCACATGTGGTGTCACTTTAGTCAACAAAAACAGTTTATTTCTTTATGTGCTTCCTTACGTTTCTTTTTTTTTTTTTTCCACTTTATTTGGGCTATAACAATTTTGAAAACGTAAGTTTAGTTAATTTCTTGATTGAGTGCCCAGAAGCTTTTGCTCTGAAGGAAGAAAGCTTCACAGTGTGAAAATTTTAGCATTTAAAATTAAGTTTCTGTCTCACAAATATTTGCAAACATGCTCAATTCAGAGGTAGTCAACCTAAAATTTCTGAACTAGGAATGTTTTGCAAGCATATGGTATGAACAGATGATATAGAACAGGATAATAGGAGTTTGTAAGAACAGCCTAGCAATATCGCGGCTGAGTTCTAAAGTTATCCATCTAGCTGAATCCAAAAAACTACTATAACTTGCTTTGCCATGTAGAGTTACTCTCTATATAATTACTATAACTATGGCTATTAATTTACATTTAAAATAAAATGACTATATATATACTATTAGTGATGTGTTTTGGAGTCTATTCAAGGAATAAAGACTAAGGAATTTTTTTAATTGTATACTACCATTTTTATTGTATGGGACTAGGTTTTGGATTTGGGCAAGAAACAGGTGTTTTTGTTATTGATGAGCAGATCTTACACACAGCCAAGACCTTTTCTGCTCCTCACCTCACCCCACCAGCTAATAAGTTGGGAGTGCATGAAGATCTGGGAGGGACACAACCAGGACAAGTGACCCCAACTGACCAAAGGAATGTTCCAGACAATATGGAGTCATGCTCAGCGCATAAAACCAGTGGAAAAAGAAGGAAGGGAGGGAATATTCAGAGTTATATCATATGTCTTCTAAAGTCACTGTTACATGTGGTAATGGAGCCCTGCTTTCCTGGCTAAACACCTGCCTGCCCATGGAAAGTGGAGAATGAATTCCTTGCTTTGCTTTGCTTGTGTGTCTGCTTTACCTATTGAATTGTCTTTATCTCAGCTCATAACTTTTCCCACTTTTACTCTTCTGATTCTCTCTCCCATCCCACCAGAGGACAAATGAGTGACTGTGTGAGGTTGAGTTCAATTTGGGGTTAAACCATGATAGTGAAATAGAACAGAGTGAAACAAATCCAAATCTGAGGACACTTTGAGCACTGAAACTAGGAAAACTATGAAATTAATGTGATACCAAAGAAATGAAAGAAGAAACAAATGAGGGAATGAATAGGTTGCTACTGTACTACATAAATAAAAAAGTGATTCCTACATTTCAGATTGGAAGTAGCAATCAAAGAGGATCAGGCATGATCTAATTTTTCTGAAGGATTGTTGGAGATATTATATTTTATTTTATTTCAAGACCAATAGAGACCACTACCATTATACATTTTAAACTCTCACATCGTAAGCAAAAGAATTAAGCCAATGATTTTGCAGTGTGCCCAAAATTTTAGATTGAACCAGTAAATATCTTTCAGCAAGGTATCCTTAAAGTCTCATCATGATGAAGAGCAATACCTAGGTTATTAATAAACCACCCTATTAAGCTATTATACTATTTTTCTTACAATTTCAGCCCTTAGATCTAGTTACATTTTCCACTGGATTAAAGATTCTTCTGCAATTTTTGCAATGTCATGGACCAGTAAAACTTGCTGATGACCTTAGAGGCAATGCACCAGGACACTAAAAAGAGGACAATGTAGAATAGGATTTAGGTAAATATGGGGACTAAGAAAGAAATGAGAGGAAATATGTGATGTCAGTTTTGTGAAATAAATTCTCATCACAGGAGAAACATGGCAAAAGAAATCACATTTTTACCAGATGCATGAAAAGCAAAACATATGGCTTGTTTGTCTCACATTTTTTGCATATTTCTTCTGTGTTGACAGACAGGTTTTGGGAAGATGGAAAATGCTTTTCATTTCAGTGAAATGCCCATATATTTTTTATCTTTCTTATTTCTATTTTTGCCAGCTTGAACAGGACTGTTTCAAATGCTTAAAAATTATTCCAAGGAATGTTAAAACAGGGAATATATTGGAAAAATTAATGAATAATTGAGAAATTTTGATCAAGTCCTATGATTTTATAAAAGATATCATTTTTGGGGAGCTGTCTTTTTCCCAAATTCCTTGGAACAGGATTTTAGCAATGAAAGGAAACAATACTTAAATCTCCCGTTATTTATTAAGATAGAATATCTGTTCAATGTGGTTAAAAAGTTAAGGTAAATTCCTGATCCACCTGACCAACAGTAAATAAAACCCCAAACCCCCAGGTTTTTCTACACTCATGAGTGTGACGATCCCTAAATATAGATGCCTAGACCTGGGAATAGACTACACAGATGGCCTCCCAAGTTTGTCTCAGTCATTCTGGCAGCTGAGAATGGGCTCTGCAATGCACAGTGTATTGGGCAATAGGACAGCAAAACATAGTGAGGAAATCTGTCCTCTTCAAGGCCTGGAGGATGCCTGTCCCTTGAGCATGTGGTCTTTCTTCATAGATCCTAACCTTGCATCTGGATGTCCCGGGAACATGACATCAGGACACCCACAGAGTCCAAAACACCTCTGTTTGGGCATAAAGCATAGTTATATGAGCCCATACCTATTTTCTTCCAGAACGTTCCATTTCAAGGAAATCTTGTTAGCAGCAGAAAACACTTGACTTAAGTCCTTCCTCATTTTAGCAGGGCCTGGGTGCCCCAAGCAAAGAATGAAGGTGCAGCATTTTTCACAAAGAAGCAGTTGAAGGGAGAGCTTATTTATAAATAAGAATTTCATGGCTTGCTCTTTTCTTTTTTTCTTTTACTTTTTCTCTACTTTTTTTCTCATCTTGCCATTTTTGAAGCAGATTTTTTTCGTTAGAGTTGTGTGAAACTGCAACTCAAAACGGTGCAGTAACTTAGTTATGGATAACTGCCACTGTGCTGGTAGTTAAACACACCAGTTTAGAGCAACATATCTTTAAAAATGATCCCAGAGTGGTGACATGAATGATTTTTATTATGAAGCTGAGATGAGAAATGATAATTACTAATTAATCTCCAATATATAGGTTGGTAGTTAAAGAATTACTATGGATTAAAAACCAAAAGAATTACACAAGTCATGTAAAAAGGACAGAATGAGGCTGTACATTAGGAGGGTATTTAAACAGGCATCTGACTTGAGAGAGGTCTTCTGAAATGCAGCTTTAAAGCAGGAGTGCAGTGGAGTCAGTGAGATAAAATAGCAACCAATAGGAATATTCATGTTTATAAATATTTGAATATTTTGGGGGTAACTAGGGATATGTTTTGCATGAAGAGTAACATAAAATTCAGTTAATGAATATGCTTTCAGCCAAATATTTTAACAGTATGCAACAACTATAATAAGAACCTGAGAAGATGTCATGTAAAAATTGAGTAAGGGCCCTGAGATGTGTGCCTTTGTGCAATACCTTTATAAATCACTCCTGCAGAACCAAGCAGCATCCTGCTATGCACAGCTGCTTGCCCAGAGAAGTTCAAATTAAAAAAAAAAAAAAAAAGTGGAAAAACATACAGCTGAAAAATTAGGCAAGCACAGTTTGTACTGGATCATTACTCATGTATTGGCAAGTCCTGATTATTCAGGGTGTCACCAGCTCAGGAGTCATTTGACATTCTGATTTAGCCTGTAAATATCTAGTCACATGCTAAATAAAACAGACATTTTTTGCTAATGCTGTTTTAGCAGAAGATTCTTTATATATTTAGAAACTTCCAATGTTTTGGAATTTCAGCATACAGAACAACTGGAGAAGCAAGCCCTTAACTAAGCCACTTATAAACTTCTCTGCTCCTACAAATTGGTTATCCAAGTGCAGTAGTGGATCCTATGATGGTTGCTCACGCTTTGTTGAGCTGAGCCAAGAAAAATGCAGGTAATATCTAGAAAGGCAATGGTAACTAAAACAGAGATTGTTGGATTGCAATTAAAGGTTAACACAGATTAAAAAAAAAACTTGCACAAATAAAAATGAGTCATGCAACTTTGTTTAAAAAAAAAGTCCACTTCAGAGAATGCTCAAGAAAAATCTTGCTCCATGAAAGTGGACAGAAACGGTACTTTTGTAGTGAACAAAGGAGATTTACAAATGGGCCAGGTAATAATATTATCCAAACAGTTAGATAGTTAGATACATTTTGGAACTTAGGAATTACCAGAATGCTGAATTGAAATGAATAAAATTCACTCCAACACACATACACAGAAGATGAGCAAGGAATGCTTTATCCATTTACAAAACAAATGAATGAAGGTTTTACCATTTTTCCAGATGCATTAGATTAAAAGGAGATCAAGCCAAGAAGATGGTTTCAGACTGCTAAAAGCAAGTACTCCATTAAAAGCAGATTAACACTGAAAGCACAATTGTTCGACACATTTTTCTTATAGATTTTAGTGTCACCTACTACGGTGCAAAATACAGATGATGACTGGAAATGCAAGGTCAGGGACTAAAGGTGAAGTCAAGGTGAGAAGTGTCTTAAGAATAGAAGGAGAGAAAGAAACACTAACTATATCAAGCCAGAAAATCTATAAAATGAATTGGTATGATG
The DNA here is from genome assembly GCF_000691975.1 of Corvus brachyrhynchos. NCBI lineage: Eukaryota > Metazoa > Chordata > Aves > Passeriformes > Corvidae > Corvus > Corvus brachyrhynchos. Next base: position 472,327 of record NW_008235964.1, on the reverse strand, counting down.
GTGTAGTTTATGCTTTCCCCTTAGGGATAGTGTACTTTCTAATAAGTAGAAGATATCAATGCCAGATCTGAAACAAGAAGAGTGCTTTTGCTTTTTTGCTTTGAGCAGAATTTAGCAATATTTACACAGAAATATAAGGGTCTAGATTATATTTACTGTAAGACAGGCAAGGATTTGAAAGTGGGAAATATATTAGCATAGATTTGTGACAGCTGGATAGGTAGAGAGAGATGATAGGTTTTCTAGCATTTGCATTCTTTAAACTCTGTTCTAGATTAATAGGCTTCTATTGCCTAGGGTTTGACATTTGTAGATATTTATATTAGTTTTCCTTCAAATATTTAGGGGATAGTTAATAATTATTGAGATTTCATTTTATTGGCAATCCAAGACCTATTTCTAAAATATTGGAATGTACTCCTTGTTTCAGGAAGAAATCACGAGAGCAGGAAATCCCACTGGCAAAGTATTTTTATGGCAATAACTGAAAAAATCTTTTAGTCTGAGTGGGATTATTAAAGTTGTTTATCTGCCTCTAGATAAAAGGCCTGCTGTGTCTTTAGAAATAGGGAAGGACAAAAATGAGGAATAATACTTAAAAACAAAAGCAGTAGACAAATAGCTACTTGCATTATTCATGGATGGTCATTTGACTCAGAGGCCAGAGTTTTGATCTCCATCCACCAATCGTTGTAACTCAAATAACATGCACATTGCAATCACAGAGTAATATGGCAGTAAAAATAAAGCCTACTGGCACTTGACAATAGTTTGGAATAATAAAGTGATACAGTGATATGGCAAGTGAGGTCAATGTCTAGTTAGGAGCTGTAATTGTTTACGAGCCTGTCTGGAAAAGCAGGTTTTGATGTTTATGCTTAAAGTTCTTGGTGAGCAGAGATTTGGCCAGACTGGTGGAAAAAGTAATGCTTTCTAAAAGAAGTTCAGCTTTCAGAATGGTTTCCAGCCCTTATATTTTTGTTCATCAAGGATGAATGGCCACTAGGACTGCAGAGCAGTCCTTGGGGCTTACGATTTAGGCATAACAAAGACAGTTGACAAGGCAGCTGCAGATCCAGAACCAATGATTTTAGGCTGTGTGCTTCTTATTTTGAAACATTCTCAAATATGGTTTTTCTGACCAGCCATTTAGTTAGGTTCTTTAGAAACACATACCGATTTCTCCCATTTTTCTGTTTGGTTACAATGTTGTTTGCTTTAAGAAGTCCAAAAAAGACTTTAACAATAATGCTGATTATTTCTGTCACCTGTGGCTCAGTAGATGGGCTTAAGCAGTTCAGTGAATGTATATTTGGAGCCCAGACAAAACCTCAGTGGAAACAAAACTAGACATTCAAAAGTCCTTGCCATGTTTATGTAGTATTTTCTAATATTTCACATGCAATTACAGTTAGTGTCTGGCTGCCCTCTAACTTACCTGCCTCTGCTTTGTGGCTTCCCTAGTCAATAATTTAAACATAGAAAAAGAAGAAATGTTTTTATCTCTGTCTGCTTTATGGATTTTAGGAGCTGAGTCAAAGTGAATTTACCAATGGGCCAGACAGGGATGTATGAAGACAAAAATAGGTTTCAGACCTGTTATTTAATTCAGGAAGCATTTGCAGGTGGTGAATATTAAGTATTTTCATCTATCCTGAGTTTTACTGGACTAGAGATTACTTTTCCTTCTGTACTGAAATTAAAACTTCAACCATCACGGCTAGTCTAAACTGAAGTCTTGTTTTTAGAAAGAGATGACCCTAAGAATTAAAATTTGATAACCGATACAATTTTTTTGGCCAAAGGTGAGGACTTTTGGACATATAGTTATATTGTTTGCAACAGAATTTGAGTTTGCCATAAAGTTCATGCGTGGATTCATAGAATTGTTTTTCTGAAGCATGAGGACATCCAAGTTCATTCCTCATTCTAATAAATAGGAAACAATATTTTCTTGTTTTCTCTTAACTGCATATGACTTGGCTGCAGCTCTTTTTGCAAGAACAAATTGTTTAAATCAAATTATGGTATGTACACCAATAGCAGTGGTAAAGCTACTTCAAAGTATGTGCAGAAAAATATCTGGCCTTCTGCCTTTTCCCTGGAGAAGATGTGGAACAGCTGTTTGGCCAGGGAGCTCCAGCCACTCATCTCAGAGAAACACACAGGGATCGCTGCAGAGGTGGGAGATGCCAGTGCCAAAACTTCTGCAACTCGATTCTTACTTTGCCATGGCATTTGTCTATGCAGGAAGTACAGATATGTGGAATTGCACCTTTTTGGCTATCAAAATATGCCTCCAGTTTTCAGTCAGCTGCAGCTTAGGTATGAATATTTCCACAGTCAACAAAATCTTGTGAGACCTTCACCTAGACTGCAGACATGACTGGCTAAGATTCCTCTTATAGTTAATTTTTGAGCTAGTTATCTTCAGATTCAGTTATGGTCAAAAGAAAGGAGTAGAAACTTGTATGGTATGAATCATCTTTTGATAAATATATTGTTTAAAATAGGTCAGATAAATCACTCTCTAGAAATAATTTTTTTGTCAGTCTACAAAAGAAGTCTTGACACTCGTTAATACACATGTATCTGCATTGTAGGCTTCTAATGTTAGGTCAGATGAATCCCAATATTAGTGCAGAAAATGTTCACAGTGGCTTAGAATAATGTGATGAGACTGGAAATAAGTTAAAGATGAATGGTATTATTCTTTCAAAAGGTTACACAAAAAAGCTATAGAAAACCTAAGCCTGAAAGTTTAGGGAATGCAAATACTACAAGTGCACATTCAAGTGCCAAATCTTTTATGGCTTTATGTTCTCTACATGGGTGCAAAAATTAGCATGCTGCTTTAAATCAACATCTACTATGGGACGTTTACCAGGGACAGATATTTAGAAACAAGTGTATAAAGCCCCCTGGTAGACAACCATCCAAGAAATTTTCAGTGGGAAATTTCTCCTTAACCCCTCCCAGATAATGGTGTGTTGATGCCCCATACAATAAGAGATTGGAGAAAAAGGACGGAGTGGATGAGAATCTCACTTAACAAAAGAGGTTCACAACAATTTCTACTGGAGTTGTGATCTCCTCAGTGCTCAGAGAAGAATAAAACTTAAAAAAATAAACTACTAGACTACTTGCCTATGTTTTAATCTTGCTGTTCTTTTGTTAATTCTTCCATGAAAACAGATATATGAATACAAAGGTTTTGTGTTGCTGTGCTGGTATGTTAATTTTCTATAGGACTTAATTAAATAAATAAAGTATTTGGTTGAAACAGTGATATTTTATTAACTACCATTTGCCTTCTTTGCTTGGAAGAAATGCAGAGTTCATAGCCTTTAGCTTGGGTGAGGTAGTAGTACTTGAAATGAGTTAGTGAAAACAGCTTAACTGTCCTCTATATAAAGAATAAAGTTGGTAAACAAATCCCACTTGGAAAACAAGCAGACTGCAGGCTTTGGCAGCCTTTCTTTTGTATTATTTTTGCCTTGTGTTGTTTTTTTAATTAAATGAAGCAAGGCAGAGCATTGAGAGCATGACTCAAGCTATTGCTAAATGTATTAAATTAGATTAGTTTGGCATTTAAGTCCCAGCAATTTTGACTCAGATTCTTGGACTGTAGAGAAGGGAAGCCTTGAGGAATGAGGCTGAGGTCATTCCTTCTGAAAAGTCAAGTCCACATAAGCATCAACACAGAAGATTCTCCTTAATGCTGTTTCTCTCTCATCCGTATGCCTTGGTTATGGAGTATGTCTTAGCAAGACAGTTTATTAGATGTTTCTGCATTTAATTTGGGAGGGGACAGGAGAGAGGAAATTACAGGACATTATACATGGGGTGTGTGAAGGGCAAAGGCACTGTGTATGTATAAATCCTTTGAGGTTTTTTCATGGTTCCAAGTGTCCTTTCCCAGAATGTTTCCATCCACTGTGCCTATTCTACCATAATATTGACAGCTTGTGTGGTGTCTGCTCCAGCTCCATACAGCACAGACCGCACCAGCAAGAGGCTTCCCTAAAAGGGGGCACTAGTTTTAGCTTAGGGTTGGGGGATATACCTACACTAAAAACTATCTAAAATAATTTAAATTTCACTACAAAGAGCCACAGATCATAAATCGCAAAAAGTCTCTTTTGCCTGTGCAGAGACTATGTATCTTTTTTTATTTTCCCTTTGCTTTTCTTCCTGGCGGATGTAAGCTCAAGAACTGGAGTTTTAATATAAGGTGAAGAGGCAGAAACATTTAGAAAAAACAGAGGATGACATAAAGCTTAAAGGTTAAGTAGGTTCAGCCCCTATGATTAAAAAAATAAGAAGTCATCTACTTTATACAGGAATGTAATGACCTTTCATTTATTTACCACTGTCTGACAGCAAACCCTCTGTGCCTTCAGATGTTTGCAGAGCAGAGCACCCAGCTCTGACCTCACTTCTTACTGAGACTTTCCTGTTATTCTAATGCCAATATTTACCAACCATGACTACTAATGCTTGTAAGGCCATATGCTTTTTATGCAAGGAAGTCTGTCTCATTTGGAGGAAAATCACATTTTATTTAAAAATTTCCACTGATCTGAATAAATCTAAGTATGGATAACAAATATTTTTTTCAGAAAAGAAAGTGCCGTAGACATGATTTATTTCTAAATTATATCCTATCATTTCCCATGCTCCTTCCTCTTTAAATTACCTTCTATTAGGAATGCAGTTTGTGCATTACAGCCTGGGTTTGTGACAAAATGATTTTCACTTATTGTATGCCAATTTTAAAGTATAGGTCATTATCAGACAGTAAGTAACTGACTTTAAGGTGTCCAGTGGTGAGATTTTGCTATACTGGATAAATTTTAAGGTTATCCCTTTAAAATACCAAAGCATTAAGCTTAGTCCCTTTCTGTCAGAGTTGCAAGAAAAGTCACTGCCCTCATACACAGGAGTAATGGGGGAAAAGAGAAAAAGAGATTACCTCCCACCTTTGCTCTTCTTTGAAAGTTCACCAAAGTATGAACTGTTTCCTTAGTGCTCCCTCCTCAACAGAGCTCAGGGCTGAGTTCTACACCACAGATCTGACTTGAAGGATGCAATCTACGGGCAAAGAGTGTTACATTTCCACATGACAGGTTCTAAACTTCCTGGTAGTAAAATGTAAAGCCATAACTGCATAAGCACTGATTACAGAAGCTCTGGAACAGATGTTTACTCTTCTAGCAAGTTCTTCCTCTTAACAGTCTTCCAGTGATGCAAGTAAAGCACTAATGAAACCCAAATTTGCAGAGTTCAGTTTTGTAGAAGAAAGGTGATTTATTTATGTGTTTTTAAATAAGGATTCTTTTAGAACAAAAAAGATTACTAAACCCTAGAAAAATAAAAAGTAATAAAAACCCAAAAAACCCCCACAAACAACAAAAACTAACCAATCAAAACAACAAAAAATCCCAAACCAAAAAGACTCATCATCGGTGATCATGATGGGAAGCTCTGTTTCATATAACCACTGACCATTCAGCCATACCAGCACATCAGTGTTCATCTTACTATGTTGAAGACAAATGTTTTTTATGTCTAATATTCTACTGTTGCTCTTTTCACCCTTAACAAATTATGCAGAAGTTAATATTTTCCAAACAGTAAAAATGATAATTTTGAAATCAGGATTACACTATGGGATTACACTATGATCATTTGTTGGGTACAACTAAAATAAAGAAAATAGCATACATCCAGAAAACTAAATTTGTGATAAAAGTAATTTTAAATGAGTCCCTGCAGAGCTATTCCAAGAGTACGTTTTTGGCACACGTAGGAGGCAAGTGGTCTATTACAGAAGCAGAAAACAATTCAAAGCAAGTCAACATTTTCTTCCATAAAAAATAATGACAACAAAACCAAAATAAATCTTAAAGACTAAACAAACAAACAAACACCACAAAAACAATACCACTTAAACTGAGTCAAACAGTAGGTCTTTGGCACATAATTCTTCCTTAATGACTGGACTTTAAAAAAAAAAAATTGTACAGCAGCAGAATGATATTACTCATATGAATAACATCTACTCCAAAGTGCATATGTTGACTATTCACTGTTATGATAATCCTGAACTAAGAAGTGACATATTCCTTACTCATTTAAATATAAAATTTTTGCAATTTTTTGCTATCTCATAAAAAATGTTTTTTTCACACAAATGTGCATCTTGGCATTCTTTCCATGAAAAAGAACTGAGAGAAACTACTAATGTTTGCAGCCTTGTTACAAATGCATGACAATTTTTAAAAATTTGAAATTATCTTTAAAGGTTTCATTAGAGGCAGTTTCCTTCTTTCAACTCCCTACCATTGTGGAAAAAGAAAAACAAGACAAGAAGTAGAAACTATCAAAATCTGAAAAACAATTTTAATACCTAGAACTTTTTCTAAACATTTTCAAAAAATTGCACAAATATGGCTGATGAAGCTATAATCTAACATAGGCAATGAAAATTCTTCAGTTGTTACTTTTCTAACATCTACTTCTTAAAAAAAAAAAAAGTTTTAAAATTCTATTAGCATATAACTACCAGAAATGTCATCTTTAGTCTGAGCTATGCATATAGCTCTGACTGTCTGTCTCCTATTGAGGGCTGTCTGGGATTCAGAGTTTAGGCAGCCATACCTAACCTATGGACCTGTGCACAGCAGCCATGGAAATACTGAGAGGAGCTGGACCTGAGCATGAGAAGGTGGAGGCTGGTTTCTGCCATAACAGTCTCATGGCTACAACTCTATTTTCACTGGGGAAACTTGGATGCCTTCCTTATCCAGTAGTTTGAATCTGTTTCTCAGATAAGAGGTTGCTAAGCTATTATTTGTCCTGGAGAAGAGGAGAGGAGCCTGCACCCCTCCTGTGCTGTTCCCTGCTGTGCTGTCAATCACACAGGGTACCAAGGACTAACAGAACTCTAATGTCAATGACAACCAGAGAATCAACAGAAACAAAGCTCAACTGTGCAGCAATTTCCCAGTTAAAGCAGCATCCCCACCTTGGTAGCCTAGAAGGGAGACCATTCAGGTGGATCTTTATTACATCAAATACCTTTCTCCTGCTCCTGCAACATACTGGAGGGATAGTGACTGTGTTAACATTCCAGAGTGAAGCTTCCTTAAGGCTGCAGGGCTCCATGTGATGGGACGCCATGCACTGTTCTGGGTCAGTGCTGCTGAAGGACACAACCTGGCTCAAACAAGAAATTCTGAGAGCAAGTGCAGCAGGCACAGTGGTGATGGGACACTGTGTTTTGCACTGGGTCAGTGCTGCTGAAGGACACAGCCTGGCTCAAACAAGAAATATGGAATGCAGCCTGCCTGATCATCCAGCTGTTGCCAACAACCCTCCCCATGCAGGTAAGCTATTGGTACTGCTTGTTAGAAAATCATGAAATTGCCCAGAACTGAGGGTCAAAAGTACTCAGTTAATAAAAGAAGCACTGTTAAATTAAATCTAATAAACTGTCTTGCTAAGACATACTGCATAACCAAGAGGAGGTAGTCTCAGCACCTCTAGATATGTTGTTCTCTGGCTGACATGTACTATTTTAAAACGTTATGCTGCACTGAGCACAAAATGAAAATAAGACTCAGTAGCTTGAGAGAAAGATAACATACAGAAAATTACTCTTAAATGACTTAGTATTATGACAGGTAGAGCTTCAAACATTTAAATCAAAGATTATTTTACATAAGAAAAAGCAAGAAAGGTTAAAAACCAAGATGAGATTAATAAAAATTACCTACTTTTACTTCTATTATGATAAATCCTCAGCTTGTTCCTGGAGAGATCTAATGTGTCTGAATGCTGTGGGGTAGAAACTGTCTCCACCTACACAAGGAACTCTGCAATGTGTCTCGTGTGCAGGGCTGTTCTGGGCGCTGACCCATGGTGCAGGTTTGCTCCCCACATCATCAATCAAGGAGGCAATTTGAACACCAAGGTGGATGGACAGCCTCATTAACTCTCTCTCCACCAGAACAATTTACTAAATATAGAAGTGTACCACATTTTTTCTTTGGGAATTTTGGTTGTAAACAGAGAAACACAAAAGCCACAAGTAACGGTAAGTGTTCTCATTCTAAATTTGTGCATGGCTATTTTTAACTGAAGCAGGACTTGTTTTTTGAAAGTAAGGAAGACCAAATTGTTATAATGAGCCACTTCCTCATTCAGACGAACTAATGTGCAAAATAATTGCATTGATATTATTCTTCATCTACGCTGAGGGTGCACTCAAATAAAAGATTTTATTCAGGAACTGAAATTCACATTTCCTTGAGTAACCTTCTGTGCTTCATCTGGTTAAGAGAACATGGGGGTTGCTTTCATCAGCTAAGCAAGTTGGATAGAGATATTGTGCGGATACTGGTTGCTTAGGTATCAAGCCTCAAGTCCAACTACAGCAATCTAATAACACCACAAGCAAGATATATTCAGGCAGTGTACCACAAAGAAAGAAGTCAAGAAGCCCAAGACATTTTTAGGTAAAGAGCTTTGTGTGTTTTAAAAAGAAAGGAACACTGTATGCCTTTTACCATTTCTAAATATTTACTGTGCTGTATGGAGTGGATTTTGCTGTCTTAGGCATCAGCATTACACCTACATAATTCCAAAGTTGTGCTGGACTTCCACTGATTCCGATGGCAAGAGATTTGGGCTCCAAATCTAAAATCCGGTATATTCCTGACACAGAAGTTCTTAACTTCCAAGACGTGACTGTAGCTGTCTGTAAACCAGCTGTTTCTGCTGTACTGGCATAACACCATCACTGTCTGTAGAGCTACAGACACTTACTCAGAGTGAAGATCTGATTTCCTTTTGCACTTGAGCAAAGATGAGAGCTGCTAGCCAATGTATAAGAGGTGGGTTAGGCTACAGCAATGTTTCTTGGCTAACTAAAGGGAGCTAAATAATTTTGAAATTATAAAGCCTAAATACTAGGATTTTGTACAAGTGACACCGTGAACATTTAAGGATTCTGAGCATTATTCTGCATAAACAGAAGTTTATAGCCTGGATGACTAAACCAATCATTTCTTATAGAAGCCATTGCTTGAGAAAAATACTGAGAAGTAATTCCCCTGCTGGGACTTATAACTACTGCACAGACATTTTCCCAAGGGGAGGGTACAGACAGATGGATGTAAATCCTCTGGCTTCTTTCCCCATGAGCCTTACTCCAGAGTCCAGAGGAATCTTTGCTTGAAGGGGGATTGAGCAACTGCAGAGCTACACTTTTCCTTGCAAGTAGCTGTGGAGCACAGCTCCTTCTCCAAGCAGAAGGGAAGCACATGGTTCTGCTGAATTCCCAGCTGTCCATCAACTTTTGGTTTAGGCTGGAGAATTTGGCTCTGAGGAAATGTGTTTAAGTTCATCCTATCCTCTAGTGGATAACAACAGCTATGCCTGTGTTACCTTGTATAGTAGAGTAAATAATCACTACAAAGCTGGCAATTGTAGTTAAGCTAAGGGCAACATTTTTGGAGAGAAGAAAAAGCTGATGAATTCCTGGCCCTGAGTTTTGTATATTTCTCTACATTTATTACTCTGTTGAAACATTTCTTCAAACCATAATGATGCAACACATAACCTCTTGTTCAGCTGAAACCATAGATGGCAGAGAATACAGGGAACACAGCTCTAATCAAACAAAACAGGAGTAGACATTGGATCTGATTGGGCAGTCTGGTTATTTTATAGCTATTCTGGCCTTAAGGAAACAGATTTCTTTCCAAACAGAACCTGTTGGAATACAGACATTTTTCTGACATGCTGAAAGTCTGCATTTGTTTGAACCTGACCAACAATCCGAAAGTATATCAACAGAAGGAAAGCACACATCTGCCACAACAGGCATGTTTACAATCATTTTAATGACACCATTAGATTCTGTTTGCCAGTGTTCACTTATTTCAGACTTTTATACAAAAAACATGTGAGATAAGTTTACCACCTGTGCACAATGGAAACAATCCTTTCAAATGAATAATTTTAATGGCAAAACATAGCTCAATAGTTTTCTTCTGTTCACCAACATAATTGTGGGGGCACAATTATGTTTACCCAGAATATACAGAGTTTTTTGTTTCAACAGAAGGTTTCTTTTCCATCAAGCCTAGGTTAAGAATTACTCCATACAGTACTTAGCATGCTTAAAAAATACACAAACATGCTTTGAAAATGGGCCATTTTAGGAAGTTTTTCAGGTGACAGGTGGGATTAGTTTTAAATGGGAAATCCAGTCTTAAAATACATCTGGTGTCTGAAAACATCTACCCGATATGTTAAGCTCTTCTGGATTTAAATGTTTTAAGAAAGTTAAAGAGCTTGTCTTTGAGTGCTTGATATTGTTCCAACTGATGTCACTGGGAAAATTCATGATAGTTTCTAGAGAGTACAATTTAAATTAAAAGTGAATAGGTGGTGAGACACAAAAAATCAGAGTTACTAAAGATATGGTAACAGCAGATGTGATAAAATTCCTGATGTTGAGTCAGTTAAGATAAATACACACACATCCTCCTCACTCAGAGCCTCATTGTACTGTTACTAAATATACCCATAACTCAGGCATCAGCTCTGCCTTATTGTGCAAGATAATCAAAGGACAAAACAAACAAAAAACGTTTCAGAACTAAAAAGTTTAACTTTAGGTCCATGAGGGTGTTTAATTCTCATCAACTGGATGGATATTTATAGCCTAATCATTAAATATATAATTAGCACTCCTGGAGAGAGAAGAGAACAAGGGATTACAGGCAATATTGCTGAGATGTTAGAAGTGGTTGTGTGCTACACAATCCAGCTTTTTATGTAAAAGACAGTCATGATACTAATCCACAGCCCAGGTCTGTGCTATGGCTTTGCACAAGGGCTCTGAAGAAAACCTTTGCTACACAAACAGCAGTGGTGAAGGTGTGAACTGCACATAGGTCACCTGCCCACATCAACATGCATCTATGGAAGGAAATTCAGCTGGAATCAGAACTGTACTAACATCCATTCTCTGTTAATCTATGCATGATTTAACACGATTTTCAAAAAGAACTTCATTATCTACAGAGATGGGGTTCAAAATGCTCGTAAAATAGTCACTGATTGGTACTTCCACCTAAAAGCTGTGGGGTTTAAAACCACAAAAGAACTGAATAAACAACCAAAAATTAGCTAAAATATAGCTATTTGTATTTTTCAGTTTTAATAAATGAAGCTCAGTGAACAGTTTTGAGTTTTGGGGTTTGAGTTTGCTTTTGAGTTTCTGTCATTTTTTTAATCCTTTTTCTTAACTTCTGGAAAAATATTATAAGTTTTCAATGTCCATTGAAAAATTCAAAAGGAACAAGTCCCCCTTCACCTTATGCACACTATGTTTATTAAAGCCAGGCTAAAAAAAAAGAAAATAATAATTCTAGACCTTTCTTCATGTGAAACTTTGAGTCTTGTTTTCTTACTGCCTCATGTATTATCTTACATTCCTGGCAGTTAACACCACTTCTACATCCCAAAAAATAAAACACGATACCATCTTCATTCTTTTTCTGAAATAATGCCCATGCAAAATGAAAAATGGGATTTTACAGTTTTGTTAAGAGTCCTAGTGAAAACTGACTGTGAATCTTACAGTAGTAAAAGTATATTTTAAAATATACTCAAACACAGATTAAATCTTTCATGTAATCAGCATTTTAAATTAGTGGCATTAAACATAGCCACTGGTAGTTACATTTACAAACAGTTTCTTTAATCATAGCATTATTTAGCATCTTGGAATATATGGTGTATCAGAAATGTCAGGGGCACCTTTTCAGCAAAGCATTTAATTGCAAAGTTATATGTGTATTTAAGTAGCACTGAGGTATTTGAAAATGACTTAAAACAGGGTTTGAACATGTAATTACATTTAAGTATAGTGTTAAGCACAATATTGAGCTGGGCTCTTTAACATTTCTGTTTTCCAAACAATCAGCAAGCCACTCTAATGTATTTAAGGATGTTCTTTCATATTTCACAGGTGGGTAGTTAAATAAAATGGACATTTTTTTTTCTTCAGGCTGTTTTAAGTTATTTTTATAAGAAGAATTTTATATGCAGTTCACTGAGCAAGTTCAGCAAGCTCAGCTCTGACACATGCAGTATGTAAACCAGGTGCTCATATTTGCCTGCTTACCATGAATGCATGATTTGTTAAGAAACTGGAGTGCCCATCACCACCTCGCACGCAGTAAATGTTACAGTGCAAGCGAATTAAAGTTCTGCAGTCAGTTTATCATTACATAATTTTTCAATTAACACCAATGGTCTCCTGTCCTGTCGCAAGGCAACACTAGAAGAACCTGACTCTGTCTTCTTCACTCCCCCACTCAGGCATTCGCACACACTGCTAAGGTTGCCCTGAGCCTTTACTTCTCCAGGCTGAGAAACCCCAGGTCTCATCATCACTGAATGACAGGCAGCCCAGCCTCTTAATCATTTTGTAGCCCTTCCCTGGTTTTTCTTCACTTAATGAGTATTTTTCTTGTACCAGGGAGGCCAGCACTGGACCCAGCATTCCTGATAGGTCTCACCAGCGTTGAGTAGAGGGGTATTGTGGCCGGGATGGGGTCTGTGGCTCAGACCCAGGAAGCCGTGACCAAGCCAGAGAGAGCGTCCTGCAAGAGACAGTCCCCCAGAGGTTCCCTCAGCCGCCAGGGTGCCTCTGCAGAGGGGTGCCTGTCTCAGCAGGCTGTCAGCTCTTTTAGTGATTCAGTGAGAGTGATTTCAGCTCTTGTTCTGCGAGGTAACCCCAGGCCAGACCAGGAGGAGAGAGATGAGAGGCTCGTTTGGCGGTTCCGCATGGGGCAGCTTTATTTGTCCTGCACCCCGCGAAGGGTAGGCCAGGGACGAGCTCTCTCTCCCTCTAATGGAAGATACGGTAGTTCTTATAGGGATACAAGGGTGGGTGTGAGACGGTAGAAGCCAATGGGTTACAAAGAATCTGCATAGGGTCTCCCAGAGGATCATGGTTCTATTTTCTCACCCTCACCGAGAAGTGCTGCCTTTTCCAAGGGGATCTTGCTGGGAGGTTATGCAATCTTCTTTCCTCAGCAGGCTTCCCTCCAAGGCAGGGGCTGGGCATACCCCCCAGAGGGGAACAATCACTTCTCTGGTCCTGTTGGCAATACTTTGCCTAGAGTATCCCTGGAGGCTTCTGGTTTTTTCTGCCATAAGTACTCATTGGTGGCTCATGTTTGGTTTGCCGTATGACCCAACCAACAGCTCCTCCTCTGCAGAGCTGCTTTCCACATTGCTGGTCCCCAGTGTGTGGTACAGGGGGATATCCTGCCCATGGACAGGACTTGCTATTTTCCCTTGTTGAATTTCAGAAGGTTTCTGTCAGTCCATTGTTCCAGCATGTTGAGGTCCCTTGAATGGCAGCACAGGTCTGGTATATGAACAGCTCCTCTGAGTTTTATATCATCTGCAAACTTGAGGGTGCACTTGATCTCATCACCAATCTCCTTAGGGAACAGTAAACAATTTAACAATATTTCTCCTCGTATCAATACTCAGGTACAACACTTGTGAAAACACTTCAAACCTGCCAGTTCAACCAATTTCCAGTTCACCTCACTTACGTAAAACATACTTGAGCAGCTTGTCTGTGAAGATGTTCGGGGAGGTAGCAAAGAAACAGCTTATCAAAAATGAAGAGAAACTACTCTCACTGCTCTCCCCTTATCCACCATGCCAGTCCTCTCATTGTTGAGGCCACCAAGTTGGTGAAGCATGATTTCCCCTCTGTAATTTCATGCCAACTGCTCTTGATCACTTTCTTGGTCTTCATGCCTGGAAATGGTTTCCAGCGTTATTTGCTCCATCACCTTCCCAGTGACTGAGGTGAGACTGACTAACCTGTAGTTCCCTGTGTCCTTTTTGTCTTCCTGAGGTCAAAGAGGAATAGTTTCTTTTTTCAGGTCTTCAGAAACCTCTCCTGACTGCCACATTTCAAACATAATCAAGGGTAGCTGGGGTGGTGCAGGTGGCTCCAGCCATTCTTTCTCCTGAGAAGAACTCAGACAACCAGCTGTGGTGGTCAGCAACCCAAGTTTAGCATGTAACTTTTCAGTCATGATGAGAACCTACGATTCCTTTGTTCTGCCTTTTGCATGTTTTCCCCTGATTGGTTAATATTTTGTCTCCTTTTTTTATGTATGCAGTTATGTATATTAATTTTCCTTCTTTAATATGTATCAATTCTAGAATGTTCCTTGTTCCTCGATGCCCCATTGGATCCTTCCCTCAGTCCCTCCTATGTGTTGTTCCAATTGGTTCCCTTCCTGTCAATCCCACCTGCTTGTCTCTATCCCATTGGCTGAGATCCCTTTCCCCACCTATTCTGTACCCAGTATAAGATCCCTGGACCCTCCCACCAATTGGCCTCTTCGTCCCTGTCTTTTTACAGGATTAAACCTGCGTGGAACACATACGGAGAGTCCCCTCTCTTTACTTCTTTCCCTTCGCCTCCGTGCCTGCAGAACAGCGACAGAAGGATACAGCCCCTTTTGGTGAGGAGCTCTACCCCCTTTTCATTGTGTGTTGGGCACTGAGTTCCATCTTCCAGAGGGGTTTCAGCATTGACCTCCGGGCTTCTTTGTGTCGGCACGCGAGGGGTAAAACCCCCTTCTGCCAGCTCCCAGTGGCTGAAAACCCCACCAGGTAGCCTTTTAATGACATTTTCCAGCTCTCTTAGCACTTGCATAAAAATAATTTGGGTTTTGAAGGTATGAGTCCAATCTCTGTTATAACCTCTCACCTAGTTTTATCATTTGTCCTAAAAAAATCACTAATTTATTGTAGGAACAAACATTTCTAATAAGGTTTTGATTTAATTCATTTATCTTGTCAGCAAAAAAAATCGTAATACTGTAATAGAAATGTCTTCCTTACTGACTAAATGAATCACAACTAGAAAGAGAGTCAGAGAATCACAGAAAGTCCTAGGTTGGAAAGGACCTTGAAAGATCATCTGGTCCCGCCTTTTATTGGAAGGGAATCCTACGTGAGATCCTCTATCATCCTGTTTGATCATATCTTGGAAACCTTAATTGATGAAAGGTACACCAAATACCTGGACAGATTGTTCCAGAGATTGATTTTTTTGTACTGAATAAAACTCTGTCTTATATTGAGATGAAACTTCCTCCAGTGTGATTGTACCTGAAAGCCCCTTTCCTGGCCAAGAGGATGTGAAAGATATCATCACTTAGTGGGAAATTTTTTCCCTCTCTGGATTTATCCCGCATAGAGAACAGTCTGCATGACATCAGAGGTCAGGAGTCCTAAGCCCAAGGTGTTCTTTCTAAAGTGTATTTAACTCCAGGGAATTGACGTGGTTAAATCAAATACAATTACAGAGCATAAGCAGAGTAAGACTTTAGGGCAGTGCCTGTTCCATACAGGCAGAAAACAGTAAGAAAAAGCAGCTTGGGTTTTCTTTCTTTCCCTTCCTTCCACTCATTAAATGGGCATGACTTATTAAGAAAACAAAAACATCAAAGGGAAGTAAAACCAGAAAAGTGAAATCAAAGTATTATACACACTAAAATTCAACACAAGTCTTCTATAAATGAACCTGTTCAAGGCTTTGCTTCTGTGTCTCACTGAATTCACTATTTGTGTTTCTTTCAGTTAAAACTACTTATTTTCTTACAGGATTTTTATTGTTTTTTGCTCTAAGAGAGAAACATCTTTACCATTAGAGGCCCTGACCCCTCCACATTTCCCTGCTGTTTACTATAAAGAGATGAAAAGAGCACAGAGTCCTTCCCACTCTGATTCTGTGTGCCCCAGACACCCATCACTGGTATATATGTTTCTCTCTTTTACAAAATGAACCTGATTTATATCACTCCTGAATACAAGTAGGATTTAGTATATTAAAATCTGCCTGTTTGTTTTCAGTATAAGAGTGCAGCAAAGTTCTGATCCCAAGTTCGCAATATGCCAGCCTCAAGGTCCTGACAAAAGATTTCTAGTGCAATAAAACTCCCTTTCCACTGTCAATGTGTACTATAGTTGCAGAAATTTAATTGCACACAGCCACTCACTCACTCCCTACAGGTGGAATGGGGGAGAAAACCAGAAGAATAAAAGTGAGAAAACAACCCTTGGGTTGAGATAAATACAGTTTAATAGTCAAAGGAAAAGCTGAAAATGCAAGCAAAAGACATAAGGAATTTTTTCACCCATTGGGCAGGCAGGTGTTCAGCTATTCCTAGGAGAGCAGGGCTCCATCAGATGTGATGCTGGCATGGGAATAAAAATGTTATCACTCCAATTGCACCCCTCTCCTTCCCTTTTTCTTCCCCCAGCTGAGTATGATGGAATATTCCTTGTGTCAGTTGGGGTCATCTGTCCTGGCTGTGTCCACTCCCAACTTCAGGTGCACCCCCAGCCTACTTGCTGGTGATGGGGGTGAGAAGCAAAAAAGGTCTTGACTATGTGCAAGCACTGCTCATCAATAAAGAAAATATCCCTGAATTGCTAACACATTTTCAAGCACAAATCCAAAACACAACTCCATACAAGGGACTATGAAGAAAATGATCCATATCCCAGTTAAAACCAACACAATCAGAAAAGTTCTATGTCTGGTCGAAGTTTAGACTCAGAAATCCAGATTCAGATGAAGAGTTTTGGCACATCTCTCTGTATACTGAGGAAATCTGAGAGTTGGGAGGCTGATTCTGTTCCACGCAGTGCTATCCAAATGCCACATAAAACTTTCACTGGAACAATTGTAATCCAGTTTTTTCCTAAATAAATTGAGATATACATTCTTTCCAATCATGTATTTCTGCAGCTACAGCAGATAACAGATGGATTATCCCAGGCAACACTTTGGTAATGTATTCTGATTTATATTAAAGAAAAGAATATCAAAGGCAAGTTAGTAGGAGACAAAATGGCATCAGCTGGCTTACCATAGAAGATGAAAACTAATATATAGGAATAAAGAATCCTATTAAAACTATAGTCTATCCAGGTTGTCAGCTCTTTATGTAACACAACCGTGTTTTCTTGTGTCCCTTTATTATATGTTAACTTCTTTCAAACTTTCCATATTCCACAAAACGTCTGCACCAGTTCACCCTGAGGTTTTTTTTCACCTTATTTAAAGACCCATAATGGTCTTTTTCTTTTTTAACTGTGCCTGGCATATGTTGAAAGGTATCTTCTAAGATTTCATTTATGATAGCTCAAAAATGTATGTCTTGCTAAGACTACAAAGCAAGCTAATGGTTTTAAAAGCACGGCGATGAAAAGCCTGGCAGGGGAGTCCGTGCTAACTACATACACGGATCATGGAAGAGGGTACAAGAGGTCATTTTTCTCCTTCCTTCTCTTTCTTTTTTCTTCCCTTTTTTTTTTCCAGATCTAGGATCAGTTTAGGTCGCATTGGTTACAGCCAATTGCACAGTGGCATTCTTTGCCATTCATCCTCACCCAAATCCTTAATTACAGTCTGCACAATCAGAGCTGGAGCAAGAAGTCACAGCCCTGTATTGTTCCACAGCAAGTGCTAAGCAAAACGTCAGGAATCCGATACTTGGTCACAGTTTGCAAACACTGTGGCTGAACCACCTGAGAGGGTCACGTTTTTACATTCTGAGACAATTTATTAGTAACGGTGCTTGTCACTTGGAAATCCCCCTAAGACTCCTTCCTTTGCATCACCAATCTGAAAGCAGCTTTTGTTCTGCAGTAGCTTAAGCAAGAGCTGAATAAAATAGGTGATCCATCCATTTCAACCAATTTAGAAGTGAGCAGAGAATCATAATCCTACCCTTAGAAGGTGTCTGTATAAAAGCTTCAAAATTTATTGTCAGACTCCTTGAAATGAAAAAAAATCGTGTCTGAGAGATTGTTTTCTTTTCTTTCTGAACCAAATGGGCCTGATGAAAACTTGACTGATGTTAATATATATATTTTTTAAATCTCCCGTTAGACTTCCTAGGTCAAAAGAGAAACGAGATATATTTTTCTTATATCACTTACATGATAAACACTACCTGTTTGCAACATGCTGTACAAAACACAGAGAAATATAAAATTGCTAGTCCTGCATCAAAGACCTACCTCAACTTTTAATTTCATTAAAAAATAACCAAATAAGAGAATGTCAAATCAGTCAAAAAATGACACTGTTAAAATTCAGTTTGCATTGTGACACAAACCCTTCAAAAATGTCAAGGAAATTTGAACTTATTGATACTTCTTGAACTTCTTGAAGCAAGCTCAGGGGGAAAAGACTCTGAAGTCAATATAAATACTCCTGGCGTTTTAAAGATGTTTGCGATCTAGACATGTATGTGTAATCTGTTATTGAGTGTGTGCCAAGATGTTCCCTCTGATCTGCAACGTTTACTCAGTAAAAGTAGCCTTATTAAAGTGAACAGGTCTGCTGAAAACAATATTCCAAACCTGTGATGCCTGATCTGCTCCAGCCCTCTCAAGTCAAGGAGTATTTGTGTTTGTCCAGCTAAAGGTTACTCAGTTCATGCAATTATTTCCCAGAGGAGCCTTCCAGTCCTGCAGAAGGTGTCAAAATATGCATTGGTCAACATATTTTTAAACTGTTACAAAGAATTTAAGGAAATAAAATTCACCCCTCTTTACAGAGCACAGCAAAAATAAGGCAAAGACCTATATTATTCGTATAATTTTGGCCAAATTGTTTCTTAGAAATATTACCTCTTTAGCCATTTACCTGTTTTTTAAATCAGGTCGTTTTTTTTCTTTCATGTTCTCCTGGCTGCTATTCAGGAATATATCATTTTGTAACTTTTTATGACAAGACAGAGTGTATCACCATCCAGGCAACTTAACCCTGGCCTTGCTCACAGTCAGGCTGTTTGACCTTGTTGTGCTCATTGAGGAGTGTGTGGGCGATTTGAAAGCTGTGAATATGAGAACTTCAGGTAAGGACAAGAACATACAAACTGTCCAGCAGAGAAACTTCACTTCTAAGAGGTGATAGAATTTCAAAGTGCATTTTAAAAGAATATCTTTTCAGCAACTTTGGCTCTGTGCTCAATTTCTCAGGTGGATGGAAAATCAGCTTTTAGATAAAAAGAGAAAAGGAAAGAAGGACAAACAAGTGAGGTTTCATTTCTCCAAATGCTTTCTGTCTTTCAAAATTAAAAGAAAAACATCCTTCTACATTTAAAACAGAATTTACCAACTTTTTAAATGCACCTTTTAATAAAATATAAGATGGAAATATCATAAAAGAATCAGGTCTTTAACTAGTGTAGCTCACTATTAGAGCCAGTGGGGCAGGCTGTTTACCCAGCTAAGTTTCTGGTTTAGAAACAATATAAAAAATAATAAATAAATAAAATTATACACTGATGAAAGACTAGAAGTGACATCTCTGGGGAAAGACAAACTTGTGTTTTCTTCCATATTGTCCAGAGATTGTTCATCTTATATTGTCTGAATTGACAATGAAAATAAAATATGGTCTCCCCCACAACCCAAGCCTAAACCCCTGCTACAAAAAAGAATGACCCCAATTCTGCTGAAATAAGGAACCACAGAATCATAGACCATTTGAAGTTGGAAGGGATCCACAAAGATCCTTGAGTCCAACTCTTAAGCAAATGGCCACCCACAACCTTGGTGCTATTAGCACCATGCTCTGACCAACCGAGCTCATGGTGTTTATACACCTTGTAATTTCACAATGATTTCAGCCCTGGAATTCTCAGTGAAATTGCTCTGATATGTAAATTTGTAACACTATCTTAAGCCTACTTTTTGCTTCTCAACTGCATGGATGCATTTAGGGTTATATAGCTGGGAACAACATTCTAGAGTTTCTACCCACCTCATGTCTCAACAATATAAAAAGAGTAAGAAAATAATAAAAGCAACACATAATAGCATTCTGAAAATATCCCTTATTATCTCAGTAATATGATGGAAGTTCAATACTGTGCTTAAACCATCAATTTAACTTCTTCTTAACATTATGCTTCCCATGTGATCAGAAAAACAGTGAATAGGTGTGCTCTGGGGAGAATGTTTATGTGTTGCTGAGCTTCCTCTTTGCTCACAAGCAAGAATGTTAACATCCCTTACCAATGCTTTCATATGGCATTGATTTAATGATAGACATCTTCCAATGGAACAAAGGATTTTTCGGCATCTTTCATATTTTTCTTTTTTTCTCGCTGTTGATATGGATGAAGTTTTGCCTGATGTATTCCTGAGCCCACCCAGCAGTTCTGAGTTGAGTACCGGAACAAAACATTTAATACACATTATAGAGTTTAATCTTTTTTCCTGAAAGTCAATGGGAGTTTTGCCATTGACTTGAATTCCAATTCAGGTTGACACATAAAAGGAAAGCACTTGAAATAGGTAGTAAGTATTTGATTTGGACTATGATCAGTTTTACAATCCAGAGTCTTCTCTGATGGTGTGTCCAGCTGGGAATGCTTCGCTTCACAAGGAAATCTTTTTGCTTTTTGTGGTCAGTCAGACAAGGTGCAGGAAATCAGAGGTTCCCAGTAACTGGACTGTTCTGAACACATTATAATAAGGATCAGAAAACAAACTTTGACCCTATATGTGTAAAAATACAAGAATATATCTATTGTAATGAAGAAGTTAAATGATTCCTTTCTTAAAAAAAAAAGGTATTCTACAAACCTTCTATTTCTACAATTCCATTATGAGCAATATTCAGTGTCTTTAGTGTTATATAATAAATTGTCTATACATATGAATTTATTCCTTTATAGAGAAGTTTTAAGCAACCCACTTCCTAGGTTGTATTCAGACACCAAAATAATACTTTCTATATGTGAAATTATACACTCATAATTACAAAAAAGGTCTTGAAAATTACACTTGCTCATCTATTTATTGTCTCAGTTACTTCCAGATCCACTTAGTCCAGTTTATATAGAAAAATCTGCATATTTTCAAGAACAGACCTGCAAGTAGCAGTAGTACTGGAATGCAAGGCATGGATGAATCCTGCTTATAAGACAATAAAAATTTATTTGCCTACATTAAAAATAGATGAAAAAAGGGAGGTTGAATCCCACTGCATAGGCATTTTTTTGTTCATAGCCATACTTTGAATCAAAGCTGACATACTCATAATTGAAACAACAGGGCCTTGGTTAGATATTGTCTTTTAATTTCCTGGTCTCAGTCATATCCAACAGTCATCATTTCCAATTCATTTATCAGTCTGCACTTTGCAGTGTCTGAATAGTTCTGTGCTTGGTATGGTAATCTGCTTTTCCACTGGAAAAAAAAGGGGTCTTATGTAAATAAAACATACTCAAACATTAATATTTACACATAAATGGAGTCAATTCAGGAAGCACACAATTAATAACATTTCCTGTGGAGTGTCACTTAAGCCTGAATTGGTTTTATTAAGAGAAGAAAAATTTTGTGCTACCAACATAGCTGATGATTAATATGAAACATGTAATTTCCCTATTTAGTCACACCTGACTTAAGAACACTCAGACTACATTGCCACCAGTGCTTTAGAGGGTAAATGCATTATTCGACAATTATTTCTGAGTTTGTTTTATTACTAAGACATCAATTATAATGTCCCCCATACTGTAAATACATGTTCCATATCTCTTGACTATGCCAGACATAAACTTATTTGGACACTATTTATTAATCTAAGCACATATGGGACTTCCATTTCCACTATTTCATGCTAATGTAGAATCTAGCATTAAACAGACATGACTCTAGATTCTCCAAGTGGGTTCAACCACAAGAAACCAGACTCATTTCCATGTCAGACCACGTGTTTTCAATTACACCATAAATTAATCCAATTTATTTTTTAAATTTTGGATTTTTGCTCCTTTGTTTAGAAAATAATGTCTGCAGAATGTGTGCTATTAAGACTTTGGCCTTGCTAATTACCGACACTTTTTTTCAGAGTGATTAGAGAAAAGGCAGGAATAGATATAGGTATTTATAAGCTAATTTGCTGTACTGCAGAACAGCAAGTTGAAAGCATTTCTGTGTAACTCTGGATGTTGCTAGCAATTTCTTCATATTCCATTAATGCTGAATCTTATGGATGTCACAGCTGATGTAACCCAATCTGTGTTCCTTCTCCACTTACTGGTAACTATCTACTTTATAAAATAAAATAAGTTTTCTATATTAAGCCTGATTTCAGAGACTTTTTAATACTAGTCTAAGGTATTGTTGGGTTATGACAAAGCACATCTAGAATAACTCTTCCAGCGTTGAAGGAGTTACTCAGGATTTTTAGCACCAGTTTGAGCAGGATGGCGCTCTGTGTCCTTCACTGAAGGGAGTATTCAGAGCAATGGGGTGAGTGACTGTATGCATGGGTCACATTCAGACACACCACTGTTTTACACATCAGCAAACAAATTCCTAGTCATCAGTAATTTTTCTCACTGTCATATTGCAAAGTAACATTATGCCCATCTACAATAAAATTGTTTTCTTTGGTACTGTTTGATAAGTGACTTTATTCTCTTACCCCTATATTTCCTTCCTCTCATTTAGCCCTATATTTTTCGTTTCCTCTGTCCAGTAATGCAAGATTCATGTGTGTGGGATGGATTATCATGAAGAAACAGTACTTTTCAATAAGTAAGCTAGTTTCAACAGCTTTCAGTTATGCAAAGAGAGTCACCATGAAGTATTATAATTCTATATTTGTTTAAGAAAAGAGAACTATTAAACTTTTTTCTAATTTTACACATAATATCTTTTTGCTGGTAGTGAAAAGGAACTGAAATTCAGGCAAGCTCCAAGACCAAAAATCACCACTGAAGAAGAAACTCGGTTATCTTTTTAATTGAAGACACATTCAGATGAGATATCTTAGAGACTGTTTCCTCCACTGATGAACCCAAAGAAAAGAAATCCTGGAACTGGTCCCTTATACTGAGAGACAAACTTTTTAATATGGAGTTTGATGCTTTCCATGCAACTTTGATTATTTGCATCTTCAAAGTTATCAAAGTTGAAGGGAAGAAAACAAACTTGCTGGGGAGAATGTAGATTAAAGTTTTGAGCTGTGGTTAGGTTGGACAAGGCAGATATTGGCACAACTTTGCTTGAGTCAACACAGATACTTCAAGTTCACAGCAGTTTGCAGAAATATATATACTTTTTATAAAGTAAAATATACTAAATATAATAAGATCAAAATCCATCTTACATCTCAGCAAGCAGCTGCCCTTGGGAATTCCAGGTTTTAAAATTCTACAGAGGTACCCAATATTCCAAAGAATAATTTGTATTTTTTTAAGTGTAACATCAAAAACACACACAAGAAGCCAGAATAAGGTTGTACTTTCTCTTTGTGGTGGAGATGATGTAACTGTGCTTAGGAGGAAATGTTATATTCTTATTAGGAAAAAAATACTAGGTCTTCAATGAAGCCACAAATGTGCATCCATCAGCTTTAAAAACTTTTAGTACAAGACTCCATGTAACTTTACTCCACTCATTAGGTTCTCTATGCTGGAAATGAAGGTATTTCAGTTTCTGCCTATCCATTTGCTCTAACTCCCTTCCTTACAAGTTTCACCCTGTATTTCTTGTCCTCTTTGTCTTATTTTGCCCTCCAAACTATGTCATTTCACTTAATTGCTTTCTATTTTTCTGCACACCTAAATATACCACCAAAAATCATATGGATGCATGTTATCAGCTGCTATGATGTTCTTCCTGTTTATGTGGTGACCACTCTGATTACGTCTAGTCTGGCTTGCCAGCTGTCTGGGGCACAGTAATAGATCTATCCCATATTTAAACACTGTTGCAATCAAGATACTTCTGGTTTGGTCAGCTGAAAGCATTGTGATTCATTAAAAAAACCCACTCTTATACAGAAAAACACTTGTATATTCACTTAAGCACCTGCTTAATTTCAACAGAAATAAAAAAAATGTAAATATGACTGTAAACTGAGCATGTGCTTAAGTGCTTTCTAGACTAGAATAAGTGAATGTCTGTGACATTAGAATGTATATTAGAATTTTGTTTTCTTTATTTGTCATTGGGTTTGAAACAACTAGTGTGCAAGCTACAAGAGAGATTTTTCATTAGTCAGAAGATACAGGAACACTTGAAAGGTAATTAGGCCAACTGTTTATAAGAACCAGGTCTAAATGAAAGCTTAGACCCATAAACTATTTATACTAAAATGTCACTGAATTCTCAGATTGCAATGATTAACATAGTCATTTGTAAACAGGATGGATGATCAAACCCCTGTGAAAATTGAGTGAAGCAAGTTTATTTTTTGTTTCATACACAATCTTTTTTCTAATGTTATTTACTCAGGAAATGTAACAGATATTGATAAATTTGATAACTTTAAACAGAGTAAAATTTTGAAAAATCTGCCTTCCCTAGTATCCTTCCCCTTCTCTGTATTCATGAAGATAGCATGAAATTTTCATTCCTTCCCTAATTCAAAAATGTTCACTAGTTTTTCTCCCCCAGAAAACAAGCCATGGTCTGCAGTTCATTTATGAACAGTTTATTTTGAAGATCTTCAGTTCACCACGTGGTATTGTTTATTGTTTTTGTTCAAGGTGATTTATGCTATGGTATATACCTAACAATGTGAACACTATGAATCTTATATATGGCTGGAAAGAAGCTCTAAGTAAAGATGAGAATTCTCAAACTTAAGGTAAGATTGCAACTGACTTTTCTAGACTGCCAAAGTCCAAATATCCTCTTTAAAGCACTCAACAATCATAGGTTGCTTACCCTGCACAATTTTTGGTGCAAACAACATCTTGAGGAAAGAAGTCCTGCTCTATCTTTCCATATGTGACTGGGGCAAGCAGGCTGCCAATTTCATCTCAAAGATGCCCAGAGTTCTGCAGTGCTACTCTTGGAGTGACCTATTTGGAGAAGGCACGGTACTAATCAGCCTCAGCCAGTATTGTGTCAACAGAGAGAGAGAGAGCACAACAAATAGACGGAAGAGAGCGAAAAAAACCAGAAGAATGTGTTTTTAATAAGATATAATACAGGACAAATACTGAAAGTCAAATTTATTTTGGTCTGAAAGTGACCCACAGCCCACAGATGGCAGTGGGATTCTTTATTTTAACTTCAATGAGTTTTGATTGAGATCCTTGCAGGAAAACTAGAAACAGCCGAATCTGTGGAGGAGAGGAAGTGTGACCCATAGTGTGACTCACAAGGCTGTGAGTCAGGACAGAGCTGAGTCAGCTGCTTTGCCCCAGACTTTCTTCATGAGCCTACATCTACATGTAAACAGCATAGTAGATTGTCCATATGAATGATCTGCGTGTGGCAGCCCTGAAACGTGGCAATAATGTCAGGTTGACACTTGCATCAGCATATGGGGCTGACATCATTATGTGTTCAGAAATGAGGCTTTCTCTCCACGTAAACATGGTAATGCTTCACCTGGACATACCACCTTATCTGGTGATCTCAGGCATGGTTGGAGCAGTGAACATGTCCACACCATAACCCAAGAAACCACCACAGAAGGCTGTGGTCAGATACATCTATTGTGGGAGGATTCAGAGTTATGTTCAAGAAGGCCAGATAAAAAATATATTGTGCCAAAAAACCCTAACTTTCCATTCAGTCATGGAGAAAGGACAGAAAGGCTACCACTGTTGTAGGGAGAGTAAGTTTACAGCTCATTTGGTGACATTACAACCAGATTTCAATCAGGTATTAATGCGTGCAAATCCATCTGGATTCAAAGAAAGATAAAGTTCCCTTCTTATCAGACTTCACTTTAAGTCTTAGAGGGGGGAGGGATGGTTTCTACAGAGAACTTCAAAAAGGTAAAAAAATTAGCACATTTCTCAAAATTATCTCTCTTAATATAGTTGAAACTGTTTCCTATTTCCTCTGAATACAAATCACTTTTTTCTCTATTGTTCTGTTTTTAGGTGTCCTGCAGCTTCCTTTCTACTTGTGCACAGATCCTGCCAGTTTAACATCTTTGAACTCAGTGTACAGAGCTTAAAAAGTAATTTCTGAGCTGTATACTAAAATAGAGACATGGATCAGGATATATTTAGAAGAGTGGACAGGTCTGATACGAGGTTCTAAACAGAGGCCAAAAAGGTTATCAGAGGTTAACCACAAAGAAGATTTAGATTAAGGCTATCAAATGAAGACATATCCTTCCTGTGCTGACCTCAGGGTAGTGTGACAGGAGTTAAATGCATTTAAAAAAGAGATCTCTTTAAAAGAATCCGGTCGCCTTTACATCACTTTAAACTTTACCATATAAAAAAGTTGGCTGTTCTGTTTACACTCTGTTATGATTTTTATTTGCTATTTAAAAATCATTGAAAAACAAACTTATGTCAAAATGGCCCAAACAATAAGAAAATAAAAAGGAATCTATTATCTACTCACTGATAAAATAATGGAGTATATGTACATGTATGGAATATAGGCTTCACAAGTTTTCAAATTACTGGAGTTAAAAATAAAAGTAAAATTGTACATAACTTTCATTATTTTATTTATTAATATTGAACCACTAAGTATATATGTTCTGCCTCAAAACAAATATCTGTTTTGAGGCAGAATAAAGGTGTACAGTAATATATGTGATTATTCTGTGGTAGAAATGCTAAAAGTTTTATGTTCTCATGCCCTATAAAAATAGGGCAATTATTTTCTGCAGTAAATAGATGACATATTTTACTGCGTCATCAGTGCTTTGTGCTTGCAAGGCTTGCAGCAAGTTGAGAAGCAGTCACAACCCAGTGCTGCCTCTCAGCCTTTCTCTCCTCCCCACTGCATCAAGTGACAAGGGCACGTCCCGTATTGTGGGACAATCAGGGATAAGATAAGCCCGTACACTTTGGCATTGCTGAGCACCACAACTTCTCGTCGCCTTTCCATACACAGTGCACAAGGTCAGGGAGCTGACGAGACCTGAAATGGGAGGAAGTTGCAAGTCCTCAGTGCTGTAATGGGGGAAGAAGAGCTAGGAATTAACGGGAGACCAAAAATGCAGTTTTCATTTGTATATTGTCACCTCTCTCACTATGTACCAACACTACAAGCTTCATGTGAGGCTTTGTTGGCTTCAGTGCTGTCACTTCAATGCTATCACTTCAGTGCCAGTTTAGACTCCTGGGGTGCTGGAGGTATCAATTAGGAAGGGGGAATATCTTGCCCTCACTGGATCAGCAGATTGAGGACAAGAAAAGACAGCTTTGTGCACCTTTGTGGCAGCAGGCATGTCCATGAAGGCTGCTGAATACAGCTCCACCAGCCAGACCTTAGCTAGACCCCAAGATTATCTCAGCTGGGTGGAGCACAGTGCTGATAATGCCAAAGTTGTGGGTTTGATCCCTGTACAAGCCATTCAGTTAAGAGTTGTACTCAATGATCCTTGTGCATTCCCTCCAACTCAGAATATTCTGTGATTCTGTGGAATAAAGCTAACTTTACATTGCATCCTACTGTATTCTTTTATCTTCTCTTCAAATTGTTACTTGACTAACAAGTTAATGTGTTCAGCTCACAGTGTCCTGAGATTTTTGTACATTCTGCATTGTTCCCAAGGCAGGACCTCTTCAGCCAGTTTAGACAGATCCTCTAGACACTACATTGATATTTGCTGGAATCTTGCAGCAAACTGTTTCATTGCCAATGTTGTCTCAAGTGTGCCATTCTAAACGGTGGATTATAGGTACATCCATGAAAACTGCAATGTTACTAGAGTCCCAGTCATGGACACATAATTTTTTCCTGACTCCTTTTTGTTATGCAGTGGCAGGCAGCAGAACATATCAGTGAGCTACATAATGAAACATACAGTGAGAGAAGAGAGACTGCAGTGTGAGGTATAAGCTGGGAATAAATAGGGCTTCCCAGCTGCCTCAGCAGCCTCAGGAATCAAGAATATCTGAGCAGGTTCATGTGCTGCTCAAGGACTAGAACACAGGCAGAGAAGTGTCAGGCAGAGGTGGACTAAACAGATGTTATGTAAAATGGTGGGACAAGCTTCTACTTAAGTACTGACCTGGAACACAGCCTTATGTTCCCTGGGAAGTGGAAAGAGACAAAATTGTTCTCACAGGAGAAAAAGTAAATGGGATGGATCTGTTGCCATTCTAGATTGGAACTGATGTTGTTATCTGACAAAACAACCTACAATACTGAACCTTAATGCTCTCTGTCTGCCTCTCCTTGTCATGACATACGTGTACAGATGCAAGAACTGTAGGACTGTTCTGAATGGTGAAGCTGTGAACAAAGTTTGAAGGTTTCATAACACTATGAGCACAGGGTGGACAACTGTCTTGGACAAGTATAATCATAGTTAATGATTATAAGCAGGCTTAGACATAGCTTCTATTTAAGAAGTTCCCAGTGTTACTAGTTTTCTAACTCAGAACTGATAAAAGTGGAAAGGACTGAAGACGTATGAACTAAATTCATCAAGGATGGATGAAAGATCTAGAAGGTGTGAAAAGGAGAGTGATGGGATCCCATGGTAGGAGGAAAATTATTCTTTCCTTCCATCTTGCTGTGTTGTAACAGTCAGAGATGCAAGTGGCTTTGTCAAACAGCTGAGTGAAATTCAGAATATATCAATTTGTAATAACATATATAACTATTCTGACATTCTGGATTTTAACTTAGAGTAAAATCTGGAGTTAAAGAAAGCTACCATTGAATCTAAGTCTCTGCATTTTCTAAGTTTCAGAGGGATTTGATACTTTGAGGCTTAACTCAGATCTACAGTTCAAAGTATTACTCCACAATGTATATTTTCGTTATCGTTTTTTTCACTATATCATCCTTCTTTGTCAGTACTGAATTATAAAATTTAGCAGTAGTTTATGATAATCTATTGTCTTAATGAAACTAGCCCTTGAGAATGTCCAAAAGGTGTATTACTCATTTCTGCAGTAGTTATAAGCAAAGCAGAGGTACTGTGGGCCAAATACGATGTGGAAGTTTGTCGGTGATGTTATCAAGGCTATTACCTGCTTGCCCAATGAAGTTGTATTGACAAATGGGAAGTTCCTCTCTCAGTGACCAGTGGTACCATTTTTCTTTGCCTTTTACAACTGGCTTGAACCCAGAGCAAGAGGTCACTCATCACTCTCTCTGACCATTTGTGCAAGCAAAAAACCCCACGATTTCTGAAATAAATCTTTAACAACTGTCGCATCTTTCCCTTCTCCTGTTGATGTTTGTAGAGAAGCATGTATAGAGACTTTATCATGTTAAGCTAACATGGCCATTCATCTGAAATTATCTATCACATGATTAGAGATAAAGAATATTTAGGGACTATCTAGACTGTTTTATGTTTGTTTTTTCTGGTTTAAATAGCATGTAGGAGAGAACCAGACATTAACAGGTGACTAGTTGAACATAATGAAATAGTGTGTTCTCACACAAATTATTTTTCAACTACTGCTATGTAAATGTAATAGTTTTGTATGAGGGAGAGGGGAAGGTATCCCTGCATTTTGTTTTACTGTGATTTTGTGCTTGTCATATTAAAGTTCATTTCTAACTGTGGTGAAACTCACTGAAAAAAATTTTTCTTGCCCTGCTCTATGAATGTCATGTATTTGTATTTCAATAACTCCTAGAATTAATCCCCAATCAACTGAGACCTCCTGATCATAGCATGTCTACACACATTTGGAAACTTATGGTCCCTGCTTAGAGTTTAATGGCAAAATTAGGTGCTGCAAATAATTGCCACTTAATTGACTTCGATGTAGACTTCCTCATACAGGATTTCTCTTGGTATGTATACTAGAGGTGAATTTGTCCCAGTGGATGTATACAGCAATATAACTTCTTGGAAATTTAAAAATGTGCTGAGGGATGGTGTAATTTGAGATACACCATAAATTAAATAAACTATGCTTAAAATATATTGTATTATGTAGAAGAGAAACAATTATTTGAAAATAGATATCAATGGATTTATTAGGAAACCAGGCATGTGGCAATGGACAAAACCTCAGGCATTAACAAAAGCAATCCTCTGTTACTGCAGAAGCATATATAAGACCTGTATTATCTAAACTTATATTAAGAACCATCTTTAAATAAAGAAGTTATTTTTCCTAATATAACTGTTACTGAATAAAAACTTACCTCCTAAGGGTTAGAAAATACTGTGTTCTGGATTCATTCTAGATTGGGCCTATATAAAAGTTTAGAGAATAATCAGGCAGTTTTCTCAGCATTAAGAGTATTACATTAAAAGATTCTGGGTTTTATATACCATATGTAAAAATAAGAAATCACGTGCTAGAATTCTGTTAATGTTTTGATGAGACTTGCTAAAAATCCCTGAACCTTCAGCCTTGCACTTTAGAATTAATTTTAAACACAGACTCCTAAAGATATGCAGACTCTATGGAATTTTCAGAGCCATCTTGTATCATCTGTAATTTAAGATATCTTCTTTTACCTTAAGAAAAATTTTAAAAACATTGAAGACCTTTTCTCCCTGAAAAACATATTTTCCACGCAGTGAAATATAACGTGTTAAATCAATATACACATTCAGACTTTTGAATCCAATTAAAATGTTCAAATTTGGCTTGTTTTTAAAGATGGAATAATAGAAAATTAAAAACAAAGGCAAATATGTTACTAAAAAAGGATAAACATTTTCTGACTAAGAAAGATGATCAGACTTAAGAAGAGTCTGCCTGCAGGACAAAGACAGAAATAGATTTATGAATACAAATGGATGTAGTATGTTTTTTTATGGTGGCCAGTTGTGTATTCTGTCAAGTGACTTTTCAGTTGATAAAAGGGCTGCAGTATTTTGAACTAAAAAAGACTTTCAATTGTGTGCCAAATTATTTTCTCCTTTGTATTAATTCTAATAATCTTGAAAATTTAAACAAAAATAAGTAAGCAATTCAGAACTTTTCGCTTGTTTTGCTCGTCTTTTTGTTTATATAAATATTTTCAAATTATATGGTCTTTCACACACAAAATCTTTGGAAGAAAATAAGCTTGTTTGAGTAAGCATTTGTTGAAAAAATGTCCTGTTTTTAATTTATATTTCATTTCCATAAATATTATTTCATAACTAGTAACGCATTTTTGGAAGCTGTCTAGGTGCTGATTTGTTAAAACAGTCCTGATTCCTCCAAGTGTTCAAAGTGAGACAGTTGGCTGCCATTGAAAAATAATTCCATCAGTGGGTTTTAATTGGCTAAATATTTTTGTTCTTGGATATTGGAACAGTCTCCATTGTCATATGTGCGCTGTTCTCACTGATGCTGGAGTGGCTGTGTGCTGAAAATGGCAGACTTTCAATCTATGTAAACATCTATTATAGCATCTCTTTAACCTCTAAAGAGGTTTATGGCATTTTCTTTCAGAATCCTAATCCTTCCAAACTGGAGACATATTTTGATCCTTTCTTAAAACAGAGTATATCAAAATCCATTCAGTAAGATGCCAGGAGGGACAACAGTAAAACTACTCTAAAGTACTACAAAGGAATAATGCAGAAACTGACTGCATGCAACAACCTTATGTATCCAATTTACTACTACAGGAAAAGTGAAACTATTACTGTTTTTTTTAACTTTTCTTGTTAGGCAAGAAATATGATGCTTCTCTGAGCAAAAGATATGAACAACTCATTGGCACAGAACAGGACACAGAGAATCAGTGTACAGAAATCGAACAGCCAAATCATTAATTTTCAGTGGGTCATTATCCTTAAAGTCTTACCATGTAAGTGGGGAAGTGTTTGTGATAAAGAGGAAATTACTCATGGTGATTTTTGTTTAGTTGCTCAATTTGTCCTTTTTTTATCAAAACTAGTGCTGCTCCACCTTTCCATTTCCCTGACTTGCTGGGAAACAATTTTCTAACTAAAATAAAAACTAAACTTCAAAATCAAAATTCAGCAAGGAAAAACCCCAGATTCCTAAGGAATGTAAAAAACTATTCCATCAATCAGCACATATATAAGTAGAAAACAAGAGTAAAGAGCTCACTATCCAATCAGCAAAGTATTACATCAACAGTCCTTTTAAAGATTCATCAGTGTTTCATCACCAAAGGTTGAATTCATGCTGTGTTTGAGTTGCTTGAATGTCAACGGTGAGATGAAATGAGTACACCAAGAGCTGAATAGTTCTTTTATGCTTATCCAGAGAGTAGAACCAATGAGTTTTAAATCCAGGAAGAACGCAGATCTACTTTACAAAGCCTTGTTTAACAGAATTTTTGTTCTTCTAATTAACCCCAGGCCCCCCAAGTTGAGTAAGATAAATGTGCAAGAAGAAATGGTGCTTTTGCCAGCTGTCTGTAGGCTTCATTACTTCAAGTTTCCAGGTCTGATTCTGATCTCAGTCAAATCATTTTTACGCCAAAAACAATTAAGAGTGTTCAAGGGAAACATTCCCACCCTATTTGTGTAAAAACCCCAACAACCTCTAAAAACCTAGGTCTGTGATTTACGAAGGAATTAACAAATATAGGCCAGATGCTATGCCACACTAGCACAGGAATAGGAAGCATTTGGAGCTGCATTTGTTCCATTAAACACCAGGGAAAGGATTTCCTTACATGGAAGAAAGCAAACTCTGTGTCGTTCCTGCACCAGTATTGAAGCCATATCTGCCCTTTAGCAGCAGAAGCTGGAGCACAAGAGTAATTACAGGCTTTTTTTAGCTTGTCCTTGTTCCAGACTAGCACAGTCCTGCTAACTGTCACCATTTCTTAGGAAGCAGCAATTTGCAGGAAGACCTTCAAAGAGTTTTAAGCTCCTTTTGGATACCCAACAGTGCTGGAGGACACAAAAGCAAGGTGGAAAGGATTCTGGGTTACATTCAGGTTCCATCATCCTCTTCAAGTGGTGCAGGAGAGAATTGCATGGCAGGAAACCACTCTCCAAACCATTGGCACATGTAAACCTCTTGATTTGTGATGCAAAGGATCCGTTTTTTAAGACTTACAGCTGTATATGACTTGGGGTGTACATCAGATATAACTGTTTATAACTGTGCTACAGTGTATGGTGAAGACTAAACACACCTTGCACATATTCTGAAGTACCGACTTCTGCACACAGACTGGAATATTATCCATAACATGGAAGTCTTGGTTCTATTTCTTGTTGGCAATGAGATTTCTGACTTAGAAGTTTTATCTGGTTCAGCTGAGCAACATAGTTTCATATTGGATCAAATGATTGAAAATCATTGCAAAACTATTAAAAAGTAACACATGATTTGTCGTATCATTTCTAAACAGACACACTTTAACCTACTTGTTATACTTTGAGAGTGACTTCCACTAAAATATGGTCACTGCAGGCAGAATTATTTCCAAACTGAAGTTAATGCTTCTAGGTGGCTGTAAGAAAACTTTTATAGCAAAGCAGCAAGGAGCCCTTGCTAGCACATACGAACAAAAAAGCTGCATGACATTCTTAATGTGAAACAACAGTATTCATTACAACCAGCAAACAGACAGAATTTCTTTTCTTGCCCTCCTAACAGTCCACAACCCTTTGTATTCTCCAATAGTTGTAGCTACTTCAAAGAAAGGTGGGCTCTACAGCATAGCGTGAAAGTCATCAAATGTAGATTATGTGAAATACAAATTATATATGCTGTGTAATGTGCCAGACAGCCTGAAAAGAAGGTTGAGCATAGGAAAACATCCTTACTTCATGTAGAAATCCTGAATAAGACCTGCCCCCAACCTAGAACGATAGCATGAAAATTCTGTTTTAGTAGATTTTTTTAACATTTCCCTTCCTTCCCAGTTCCCATGTTTAAATGCCTTAAATGACCTAAAGCTGACACATTGCCTCCAGTGAGAGATATTTTAGAATTGCTCAGTAAGTGCTTAAAAATGGAACTAGGAAGAGGTTTTGGTAAGATATTCTTTCCTAACAAGTCAATCTACATTTCCAGTTGTTCAAGTGTGTGCATCATTTGCAGTAAGTACACAGAGCAGTATTTGTATAAAGAAATTAGCTTAATACAGTAGAATATAGCCATATTTTTCAACAAAGACATGCACTGTGAAGTATAGAAGCACACAAATTCCCCATTTCATTTTTATTTCACTTCATCTTTTTTGCATTAAAACAGTCATTAGAACAGATGCGTAAGTCAACAGATGCATAAGTCATGCATGAAGAAAAATGATTTTATATTTTTTGATCAAACAAAGTCTTCCAAAACAATAGGGAAAACCACATTGGCTTTGTAAATAATAGGAACGCCGCATGGGAAATGGAAAAAAAAAAAAATTGAAGAAATTTTATGATCTAATTCAAAATGACCAACCTATTTATGCCTTGCCAACTCAAATACTGCACAACATATGCAATTCAGTTGGGAGAAATTAATTAATTTCCTAAAGTTTATGTTTCATAATAGTTGCAGAACTTCAGCAGTGATTCCGTCCTTCTAATCTATCCATCAGTTCAAACCCCACTGCAATGAAGTTTTAACTGCAAAGACAGAAGTTGGATCAAAGGGAATTTTTTAAGAATTCTCCCACCTCAGCATTACTGCTACTCAGCAGAATGACGGTTGTCCTCATTGCAAAAATTTGTTTGACAGCACTGATTCTCCTGAACATTCTCGGAATTCTTTGTGTCTGTATATTTAAGCTTCTGATATGGAAAGGTCTTTGTGATGATGAGTAAAGACGTCCTTTTCCTGATTCATTCATGGGGATTAAAACATAAGTGTTTTAAGGCTTGATCGTGCAGACATATAACAAGAAAACAGTTATATTCAAGTTTATTGTAAAATATGTATGAAAGAGACTACTGACTGGACAACTACTTGTCAGGACAAATCTGAAAAGAAGTACAGTTACTTCTTGTAATAATCTGTAATAGCTGCTTACCTAACCTCTTCCAGAAAACATATTGGTTAGATTCACTGGGGGCTATTCACTATGAATTAGGAACTTCAAGGTATGTGGAAACTTTAGGAACATTACAAAGAATAACAGATAGTGTAATGAGATTTTTTTTTGTTGTTTTGGGGGAATTTCAAAGAAACTGAAAGTAACAGGTATCCCGAGATTTAATAATTTTCAGGGGATTGAATTTGGAGGAAAATCAAATAATTTTGTTTACTATGTGAATTAAGCATAACATTCCATTGTCATGTTTTATTTAACATAGAATGCTAGTAAAGTGAAACTGATATATCAAAACACAAGTTAGATTTTGATAAAATATATATACATAAGGATAGATGTATGTATACATATGCTCTTCTATATTTTGTTATGATCATGTTTAGATGCAATTATGGTGATTTCCTGACAAGCTCCAGAGTCCCCCATCTTCATTTTTCTATTAAATAAGGGTGTTGACTATTTTTTTCTGAAGAGTTTTGACAAATGCCCCAAATAATCAGAATGTACATGTGAGAGAATCATCTCATTATTAAGGTAACTCTTCAGACTGGTGGCATTACTGGACCTGGCATATGAAGATGAAGATATACAAATTTTTCTATCCAGCAGTGCCCCTCGGCTTTGCTAATTTACAATTTTTTTCTTTATTTCTTTCCTAAAGGAACTGTATACCTACTTTCCATGTACATTTCTATTCCTTTGGGTTTGATTCTTGAAATTAATCAGGTTTTGCCTCCTTAGCATAAAAGAAAGACTAATTTGGTTTTATATTTTAATCTCTTCTGATCCTA
>NW_008235964.1:429390-436534 GCF_000691975.1 Corvus brachyrhynchos | reverse complement strand
AGAAGGTCTCTGGCAGCAGGTTGAAAACAAAAGAGAGTTGTATTTCTTTTCATAAAATGAAAACTTAAGTTGCTAAACTGATTGTTACAGAGTCTTCTCAAAATGAAAATTCTAAACTAGTTACAGAAGGTAATAATCAGAGTTCCATGGAAGCAAAAATTTTTGAGGGCTTCCAACTGCATCTGCAGTGCAGAAGCCAGGGGAGGTGCCAAAGGGGCACTTCATGCTCACACTCCTGGAAGTGACCTCAATCAAGTGTAGTCATGGGCTGAACACTGGCACAGGCTCAGCTCTGTGCTGACTTGAATGACGGCCCTTGGATTTTTATCATACCTATTGAAGTTAAAAGTTCAATGGCTCTGCTCAGTCCCCATGTAGGACAAATGTATTAGTACCCAAAATGAGAGATAGATAGAAATATGATTTAGTCAAATCAGAGGAAGAATTATTTAAACTGGTGCAATGACTATAACTGGAAGTGAATCAGGTGTGAGGTAACGCCACCTGCAACCTCCATTTCACACTGATTTGGAGAAATTACATCTCCACATTTCAAAATACCTGTGTTTGCTATAGTATCTAATGGTTTTGTTCAGCACTTTAACTGACATTTAACCAAATCTAGTAACGAGACTGTGTTTTCTTATAGGCCCTACTAAATGATGTAATATTACTTCCTGTAGGTATGGAGACCTTTGCTCTCGTTAGTGCTGCTATTCCATTTGACTCTAACCTTGAATAATCTTTAAAGAATGTTTTTAGTCATGGGCCCTTCACCTTCTGGTGATTTCATCCAGATACAATTTCCACAGGCTTTACTGGGTTAGACAGAATAAAAGAAAGGACCATCTGAATAAAATAAAATGTCACCATTAAATTGGCTTTTGTAGCTTAAGGTATAATGTAATGATATTTTCCCAACAGCTGCTTTCAGTTGAATTTGAAGTTTCGAAAACCTTTTGCATCTGATTCAAGTAATAAAACACAGGCTGTGTTACTTCCTCCTTCTGTGTCATATACAATAAGCAAAACGTTGATACTTTACATGGAATGGGTGGCCACTAGGAATTTTTAGTGTATGTTAATGTTATTTGCTGACCTCCACATTTTACACGAGTCACCGAATGAAAAGCTTGTTTTAAAATCAAGGTGTGGATGGATGTTATTTTGGAATGAAATGATTCAGTAATTTTTCCTAATATTTCTTGCTCACAGAATTTTATTATCTGCACTTTTTTTTCTTTGAATTATCATCTCTTTCAATTTTTTACAGCTAGATTGGAATGAGTGCAATTCTACACATCTTCATGTGTTACCTTTTATCCCAAGAGATTTTAAATAGAAACTAGACAAAGGGATTACTTCATCAAGAACTGAAATACAGAAATCCCTGAGGTGAAATGTAGCAACTGCCTGTCAGTATATACACCAATATGTAGGAAATTAGGACGAGGAAGGAAGGAAGAATAAGCATATTCTTAGGAATTTAGTAAGGCAAAATCAACACCTGAGGCTGAAGTAATATGCCAGAGTTCTGTGTGACAGTCTTTTGTGAAGCTCAGTTCTTAGTGCATCTAAAAAAGTCATTTGTCCTTCATCATATGGTCCTTACTATTACTGCTCCCATAGTAAATATTGAGCAAACACTGAGCATTTTCTAAACAGACAAAGAGTTTAAAGGAGAAAGTAGTCCAGAGACACGAATTGAGTCCTTACACCTGTCTCTTCTGCACCTCCCCCCTACAGTAACACCAACATCCTCGATTTTAAACAAAGACTACAACCATTTTACTTATTCAGCATCTGCTGCAAATTCTTCACCACAAGACATTTAATGGCATGAAAATAATGAAAAAGATACTAAAATGAAGGCTTTAAATAGCAGAAGTTGGAAAGACAAAGACGTTTTTAGAGGTATCTGTGAAGCAGAGGAGGAACCAAAGAATGACATAAGAAAACAAGAACCCTAACAGCAAGATGTCATACAAACTATGGGGAAAACTGGGAAAACCGGAAAAGTATGGTCCAGTAAAGTCAAAGTAAAGAGAAACAGAAGGAGACTAAGGAGCACAAGGAAGAATATAGAAAGAAAAGGATGTGAAAAGGTGCAAAATATGTCAGAACAGCAGTAAAGTATAAATGTAGAGTGCAGAAAAGTGGGAGAGAAAGAAATTAAGAAGGTGCATGAGGCTGAGCGGAGAAAGACTCTGAAGTCCATGCAATGCCATAAGAACAAAAATAATAATAATAAAAAAAAATCCTGATTGTGTCTTCCTGGGTCACTTTTGACCCAAACTGCTGAAATGAAAAGCAAAAAACAGACTTGTTTTCATGAAGAACAACTTGTCTGTTGAGGTGACTTTTCTCTTTCTTTTCCTCTTACCTGGTGTACCCTGAAGGACATGGCAAGTTAATGCTGGTTCAGGTCCTTCTAAATGAGCTGATGAATTTGCAGCACTGCCAGTTTTTCACTCCAGAGGGAATGCCTCTGCATGAGGCAATGTCATTACAAAAATTAGCATTCACTGTGACTCAGCTATCTTCATCTCAGAAACAGTAGAAAGAGACACAAGTCTGGAACAGATACACTGGTATCCCTAAAGGAGCTCTTCAGGGAACTTCCTCATGACTGTGGTTTTAATTAGGCATTAATAACTGCTGAATGATGCTTATTCTACAGAAATGCAAGAAACTTTCCATGAGAGAATGCAAGATCAAGGGAATTAAGAATTCTGAAAGTCAAAGACATATCAATGCTTTTCAGAAATTTCAGGCTTAGATTTCAAATATTTTATGTAAAAATTCCCATCCTTCACCTCCCCCTACCTTTGGTTTATATTTGCTCATAATCTTTTGTGTCTATGGATGGTTTAAGTTGTTATGTATCTAATGACAGAAAGTGAAGCCAAGTCATGTCTTGTTTGCACTACAATCATTAAAAAAAATTAAAATTTTCTCAATGACAATGAAAACTATAAACTCCTCAGAATCTTGGAAGTTTTACAAGACTTTCACAAAAACACCTATAACCCATATTATTCCAAACTAGATATGTTAATAGGTCCATGAATGTAGTCTAATATTCATTCAGATTTAAGGAAACATGACTTGAAAAATGTTAATTTTGACTTTGCCATAAAAGTTTTGGAATTAAAGCAATTCTTACCAAACTAATCTGTATATAATTTAAAAAATCTAAAATGAAGAGAAAGAATTAGCATAAGAATTTGCTACAGCCATTTTCACTGAATTTTCAGGAACACATGATGTCCCATGCATGTCTGCCCAAAGATCAATCTCTTTTTTTTTTTTTCTTTCCTGCTTCCTCCCCATTTCTGCTTTACTTATTAAACTGTCTTTATCTCAGCCAATGCTTTTCCCACTTTTACACTTCTGCCTTCTGAGTGAGGAGCTGTTTGGGGCTCAGCGGCTCACAGGGGCTCAGCCACACAAGGGATATAAATATTTCCACTGATCAATAGGAATATTCTGGTATTTAAGATTTACTGATGTTGATTATGCTCATCATGCACAGCAAAAAATAAAACCACCTTCCTTCTAATGATTGGAGTTTTTCATAATCTTCATATTAGTACAAATATTCATCATTTTAATTACCAAATGGATCTTATTCTACATTTAGCTGATTGTTTCCTGTTAAACATTTGCAATACATCCAGGTCCTGCTGTGATGTTCCGCTGTCACAAAAGAGGGCAAATCATATCAGATTTTTTTATCTTTTTAAAGATTTTGTAGTTTTTCACCAAAAGACATTCAGCCTAAACAAGGTGTCTCCTTTTTCTATAAGAGCTCGAGATGGAAGTTTTGGAAATTAGCACATCTGCTTGTCAAGTTGGCACTATACTTGGTAAGGGACAATCTAGGAATGGTATTGGTTGAAAGAAAGCCTCAACAGAGAGGGATAAAGACTGGAGGATCCAAAATTTAGCTTAAAAACCTGGAAAAAAAAGTCTCATAGAGTAACACTCTCACACAAAATCACAGAATTCTCAGGTCTTTTCCTTCAGTGGTTTAATTGCACAATGTTTCAGGCCAAAAAGATTAAATTCCCAAGCCAAAACATCCAGAAACAATTTCAGAACCAATCAACCTATGTGAAAGTCCATGATAAATATAGATTAAGCTATGAGTTGCTTTCTCCCATAACCAGCCTGAGCTGAGGGACGTCAGGATGGACATCCTCACCCAACACAGATTGTGCTCCAGAGGCCTTCAGCTGGTGGAAAGAAAATTATCTCTGATCCTCTCACCTAAAGAACAGAAAATTCAGCAGGCCAAACAGCATCCTAAAGAGAGAAACTGAGTGCCCCAAAAGCTTGTGTGAGTTTCTCTATCTCTACATTTGCCCTCCAGACAACCCGCAGTCCTATCCTTTACTTTGAGGGATGGGTTCTGGTTAGACTATTACCAGCAGTGACACCTTCCTCTCAAAAGTACCTGTGAGAGGTTGGGATTTTCTTCACACAAAAAATACTCTGTCAAAAAGTTCCTGCCAACCTTTGTGCTAAATCATCTTAGAAACATTGTGGAAAGCTGCTGCTACCCAATGAATGTTGATTAAGCAGTCAAGTGGTTATTAATGGTATTATTACAGCTGCTGGTATTATGGAAAGATTAAGTTAGTAATTTTTCAGGAAAACAACATCTGCAGAAAATGCCTCCTTTGTGATCAGCTAGGAAAAACTCTCAACAGGTGTTAAAAATACCATTTGCAGCACCTAACTTGTTTCTTTAAAGCCAATATAATGTAATTGCCTCATTGCAAAGTTCTGTAATTAATCAGGAATAAAATAGTTCAAAGAAGGATTGATGGTGGATGCTCAAAATTTCTGTCTCTGTATATATCACTCAAATTTAGAATATCCCTCCTCATCTATTCACACATCCTATAGGAAGTTGTCTGCTGTCAGTCTACCTGATCCAGAGCTTACCTTCAAAGATTCTGATCCAGCACTTGCTGAAACCCATGGAAAAACTAATTTTAGGGAATTCCAGGGAGCTTTTGACCAAGCACAGAAGTGAAAACTGAAAGTTTAATTTCCAACAGCAAAAAGTGCAAGGATGTTTCCTCTGAATATTCTTTTCTTTCTGTGCCCCTGCATAAAGGAATCTGATCAAGTACCTGTGCTGTTGCATATTTCTTTCTCTTAACACAACCTTGTATTTCTTTTAATGTCTCTCATTTTATCATTTATCCTCGTGTATCTTCACTTTATTCTCTTGTTTTAAGATATGCTTTCAACAACCATAGTTCAGTCAGTGGCTGTGAATCAGTGGAGAGAATTGCACCTTAACTGATATAAAATTTCTCTAATGTGTCATTACTTCTCAGCTGATCTCTTACAAGACTGACCACTATACCCTCTGTCACGTGCATGGATTTGGGAATGGAGTGCTGTTACACAACCCTCGCTTGACACACTGACCTCTGTTTAACAATTCAACATTAATGAATTATGGTTATACTTTGCAATTATGCCAATTCAGATTTCTCCAGATTCTCTCTGAGATTATAATTTATAAACTTAGTAAATGCTTCATTAAAGTTATATACACATATTTGATGACACAGCAAATCTGTAAGAGGAGTTGCCTTTTACAAATATCATGTCATGTACATTCTGTACCATGTAAATCAACTGGAGTATGTTGCTGCTAAAGGATCCCTCCTAAACTGGACTAATAGCACTTTTCTATTTCTAAAGTGAGTTGCAAACATAGACACATATTTTGTGAAAAATTGGCATAACAGAGAAGAAAGACCCACAGAGATATTCACAGTTCTGTCATCAAAGCAAGTTCATTTGATATTGTATTTATAAGAAGATCTGCAGCCACCCATGGAAATGATGATGAGAAAACAAAACGCTGAAAGTTGTCTTCCCAAAGTTGGCACTACATGTAAACCATGAGGGGGCTGCGAGCAAATGATACTGATTCCAGATACTGCAACAGAGAAGCGATTAACTCCACCATAATAATACTAATAATGTTCTTTTAATGCATCTTTTGGGGGTGTAATTATAACTAGCATTATTAAAGTGCCAGCTGAGACCTATTATTGCTGGTTCCATGTGCTATGCTATAGACACAATAAAAGAGAGCTACTTCATACAAGATCTGGATATGCCTGTCCGTGTTTCTGCCTGTCTGTGTTTCTGTTTCTGTGGGAAAGGCACATAAATAAGGACTGTTGTGAACTTTAACTAGTTCCAGGATCTGGAAACTAGGAGATCAAGGTTGTGCTACAGAGCACATTTGCACTGCTGCAGAATAAAAGGGTTTTTTTTCCCCAGCTCCGTTTTTCATCTTTTACAGAGACTTAAGTTGTTAGTTTTCCTTTTTCCATCAAAGCAGTTGTATGCTAATGTTAATTTTTCTCAAACTTTCCGAGAAACACTGTGAGATTAAAACCTAAATGCTTTCACATGTAAAAAAAAGAAAAAAAAAGGAGAAAAAAAAGGAAGAAAAAAAAGTAAAAAAATTATTCAAGTGTCCAGTTAGTCAGCCAACAAATCCAGCTGGGGTTCCTCCTCTGTGTAAACGCTTCCAGTCATGCTGAAGGTAATAGCAACTCTTCTGTGCCAGCTGGGGATCCAGCCCATGAGGACATAAAGCAAAGAGGGTAAAAAATCCCATCAAACCAAACATAATACGTATAATTTAGGCTACCTCCAAGGGCTCCCAAACTAATAAAATCTGAATTGAGAGCAAGGTCATAATTAGCTCTATTGGTGTCAGATTTAATTTTATCAATGATATGACTAATTGGCCCCTTTTCTATCTGTTTTCATTGTTTTCAGGCTTGACTCCTTGCTTGTACATGTGCCAGGGGTTTGATGGAATAGCTGTTCTCTGGCATTAACCTCTGCAAGAAAGAAACATTTCTACATTTACACCGGGGCAACTGGGAACACATTGTTCCTTACTGGCCTGCTCCTACACTCACTTTAGCCTTTGGAAAATGAAATATTAGACTACCACACTATTTAAATTTTTGCTTGTTTTTAAACATTCTGAAGTAAGCTTTACTTATTTTTCTGTGCCCGTAAGTTTTTCAGTACATGACTATAGTGAAATAATAATAACTGTTAAATGTACCTGTCTGAAAAACAGGAAATT
>NW_008235964.1:425476-429328 GCF_000691975.1 Corvus brachyrhynchos | reverse complement strand
AAAATCCATACTGTATTTGAAAATTTGCCTCACTGCTGGTTTGCATTCCAGCGTTCTGACAATAATGAAGAAATCATTTATAAATTTAGTCAGCATCCTTGTTACAAGTTAAATTGCTAGATTGTTTAGTAGACATTCATTTTGAATGTGAACTATGCAGGATTTTACTACATTTGATTTCACCTAATATATATCATGCAGAAGAAACATAATATCTTCTCATGAAAGTGGCTTAAAGATTGATTGAAATATTATGTTGCATAATGTAGTATGGGTATCTTACAGTTAATTAAAGGAAAAAGTTAGGACTAAATGAAATATGAACTCATTGAGACCTAAAATTTTATATATACAGAGCCTGATTCTAATTTACATGATCTGATGTAAAATGTGAGTCACACAAAAACCAATCAAGCCACACCTCTACAACAAGCAGAACTGATAGGATTACTATTTTTATTGTCTTGAAATGAAAAGGAGTGTAATCAAAACCAAAGAAAGAAGTATGGGTTACTGAAATTAAATTACTTCTATACTTTTTTCCCTTAGTGTAACTACCATTGGATGCTGTTTCCAGTTCTGGTGCCCATGCTTTCAGAGGATTTCTGAGAGTGAGCACAGAGATGGACAATATAACATTATATTGAACCCAGCTCCAGATTATGTGTATCATTAAGCACCTAGTACAGGCATCTCCAGATTGGAAGTGAATATTATAGAGTCCTTCTATAGTTACTACGGTCTTTCAGTGGAAGGAAAGAGTTATGTCCAGAGGGCAATAGTATCAACCTAAAAGATAATCATTCAGTGGAGGTCCTTACCTGCCTTTGGTGAGTATATAGAGGAGGCTATATAATTAGAAATTAATCTGGGACCAGTATTTGTAATAAACACCACAATATTTTAGACAAAAAAAAAAGACTGAAGGACTATAAATTACATGGAGATTATTATTACACAAATGAGGAATTGTTGTTAGAAAAATTAAAATCAGTAATTCAGCAATGGTAATTAACTGTAGTAGCAATCTGGAATTTTTTATCAAGTGTTCTAATGTTACTGTGACTATTAGATTTGAAATAGGAATGAATTCAGAATGTGTTATCCTATATCCTGTAAATTTGGTTAAACAGCTTTAAAATTGACTGCCACCGAGTTCTTCCACTTCTTTCCAAGAAATTAAAAATGTACCTGTTCTGTTCTTCTCTCCAGACATAAAACTATGCTGGAACCACATGGGATCTAAACATTCTTTTGAGCCAGCAATAAACTGGGTTCTTACGTGTTCTTAACAATTTATTGTTTGTGTTACCTGAATATTAGATCCCATTTAAATATTCTAGTGGGTAAAACACTGTAGAATTTTGAACAAAGAGAGCAGACATAGAAACAGCAATAATTTCTATTTTAATTCCTATTTTTTTACAGGTGAAGCAGATTTCTGCTCTGTCTCTTTGTGCTGTGCTGAACACTCTACATAAAGCCTTGGGAGTTGGCAGCTTTCTCCAGGTGGATGTCCCCAGAGCACGGCAGAGACCTGGCTTGGTAAATCCAAACTACCCACCTCATGGCTTTTGGCTCCAGCATGTGTCCTGGGAGTGGGCCCCAGGGCACTGCTGTTCTCTGCCTGCTCTTGGAATCACCTCACAGCCCAAACCATGCCAAGGACAACGTAGACCTCACTCAAGAAAGAGGGAACCAAAAGAGGCTTCGTTTGGCCACATACATTTCACACTCATCTGTTGAGAAAGTGCATGCAAGCCTTAGATTTCCCCAAAAGAGGCATTTTCATAAGGTTGTACCACCATTTTAGAAAGAAAAAAAAAGAAGAAAAAACAGAGGGAAAAGCACTGACTTCTTTAAAATGGATCACACACAACATCACTAAAAGAGTGTAGAGTTCACAGAAATACAGTATTTCTCATAGGCCCTCTAGTATCACTAACAAATCCAGCCTGGACATTGGTCTTTTACGTGACTGAGTCAAAATCCACTCT
The DNA here is from genome assembly GCF_000691975.1 of Corvus brachyrhynchos. Lineage (NCBI taxonomy): Eukaryota > Metazoa > Chordata > Aves > Passeriformes > Corvidae > Corvus > Corvus brachyrhynchos. Next base: position 427,331 of record NW_008235964.1, on the reverse strand, counting down.
AACATTCTGTGCTTATAAACTTGGAATATATTTCAGCAATCCTCTTGTTTGTTTTTTCTTTTTTGCAAAGTTTTCCAGCTTTATGTAAAGAGATTGACATTAAAAAATTGCTTTCTGAAATGTCTCAATACTGATTTCCCTGCTTCTTCTAAAATTCTAGTTAATTAAAGGTAAATTAAATCCAACCATGTCACCCAATTACATCCACGTTGCCCGTTTTATTACATGTGTCTAGGTTGACAGCATAAAGAATTGCCTTCAATAGAAGAAAAGCAAATTATTCTCAATTTAAACTGCTGGGACAGCATTTTAATTCTTTAACACTTGATAAGCACTTAACAGAAAAGGACAAAATTACCTTAAAGAATCCAACCTTCTGTTTTTCAACTGACTTCAGTAACATGAAGCTTTTTAATTAAGTACACCAGAGCAGTTTATTGCTTTAGCTGGTTCTCTGTACCTTTGAGTCTTCTAAAGTATAAACCCTTTTATGTGGTAATAACATTCCATATAGGTTTTCAAACAGCATAAAGGTATTGCTTTAGTCCATTTATGCGTAGGTCTCTACATCTGCTAAGTAATTGCTTTTTTCTTAAATGAAATATTAGAACACTAGAGCATGTACTCTGTATGTATAGACACTGTGGATAGTGTATAATAAAATCATTCATGCTGCAATAATTAAAGCTGTGTCAGCATTTTCATTTCAAACTCCATTTTTCAGGTGTTTATAATTCAGCCATAGAAAATTGTCTTGGACTCTTTCCACTATATCTGAAGGCCAAGAATATATATCCATAAAGAAGTTTACAAGTTTTGAACACTTGTTTTGCAGGTGTAGAATTGAAAAAGAGTTTTGATTTATAAATGAAGTTTGACAAGTAGCCACTGGCATTTTTAAACCCAAACAAATCCAAAACACTTGAGATTATCAGGTTCCTAAACCCGTGTTTTCTGTGAGATTGTATTAATCGCTGCAAATGGGTGTTGTCAACCCTCATCAAATTTGTACTTGGTCATGAAAATGCTGATAAATGCTAACAATAAATAAATTTGTAGCCTACAAGATCTTGAATCCAATAATGTGAAGTGTGATTGACATATTTTTTTATGAATGCATGTATATATACCTTTAAATCTTTATAAAGGTGCTAAATAAAAAACGTATGTTAAATACACGCACTGTGGAAGTCAGTGTGTACTTTGGCAGAAATTTTCCTCTAGAGACAGCATTATCTGTTTTTTTTCACTGATCCAGTCCTGCATGGGCATCAGCTGTGTCTGCTCTCCCACAAAACACTGTTAATGTGCCTTACACTTGGTGTGAGCGGAGCCATTGCAGTGATAACAGAGTAGCTCACTTGACATGTCATTAAATCTTTCTTCTGCTAAAATGGCTTCCAAGTATTGTCACCTGGAGAAATGAAGAACCACAAGAAGTTTTATGAAATAACAAACAGGGTTTATTCATCTTGGTATATCCCTGCCACCTCATACATACTTGTGGAAATCACACCAGCTTGTGGAAATTTGGCCTGTGAAGAGGTGGAAGCACTGATCCATGGACCATCAAGTTTTGCTGGCATGCTGTGTCCTTGTGGATGGGTAAGGAGCCCTGACAGAACTGTTCTCTGCAGTGCTGCCCATCTGCACAGACTTCTCAAATCTCTATTTCATCAAAGGGAAATTAACATCATCTCTGTTAAATTAAGGGTGGGGTTTTTTTCCCACTAATAATGTTGGAATTGGGATTATCTGTTACTTCTGTTCTATCCTATCCCTCTCCATCCACACCATAGTGTTGTATCACTTTTCAGCTGTGCATTAACCAATGGAAGATTTATTAGGGATAAGT
>NW_008235964.1:404339-425435 GCF_000691975.1 Corvus brachyrhynchos | reverse complement strand
AGCAAAAAGCTCTGCAAACCATTGACTTCAAGTCCTGTTCATATCCCTTCTGCTTATTACTTGGTTTGGAGAGGCAGCAGTCTTCATGTGGCAGCACTATGACCCTAAAATATGACTATTACTTTGTTTTGTTTTCATCTTTATTCATATGAAATATTGTGAAGGCTGTGTTTCAGCTGCTTAAATGACATTTTTAAAGCATGATGGCTGGGATCATGAGGTGAATACCCCATTTTGTGTTAGGGCAGGTTGGACTAGGAAGACTTTTAGGATGATACTGAAAGACTCTGCATGGGACAGAGGTGCTGTTGCTGGTGACATACTCGTCTGTAACTTTTGTGCTCTTAAAGACAGCCTTTTGTCTTCCTCAGAGTCTTTACTAGGAAAATAAATCCAGCAGGCACTGCCCTCCCTCAGTCAAACACAAGACTTCCTATGGAACAGGAATATACTCAGACTTAACTAATAAATTAGTTCTTTAGGAATTTTATAAAATAAGATTTAGTAAAACAAGGGGGGAGTTTTGTCACAGCATTGAAAAGAAAACCTGTGTTTGTGTGGATGAATGGGGCCCATGATTTAAAAACCAACATTACTAAAACTGTGTCATGTATCAGTTCCCCAGAGGTAAGGGTGTATTTGCACTGTAAGAAAACCTACCGGGGTAAAAAAACTTCCAGTGAAAATCACATTACCTTGTACAATGCCTTTCATTTTATTCAATGTAAATTTTGAGGGTAACACTAATGTTATTATACAGGTATGACCCACATCTGTGACATGCACCATGTGAATTTGCTGTGCAGATGTTTCAAAGATAGGTTTACATTCATGGAGCTTTTAAAGTCCAATACAATATTCTGGAAATGTAACAAACTAATTTTTGACCTTGGCCCTTCCTTTGTGCAGGACTGTTGGCCAATTTGTCCCAATTTTACAGGTTTTTAATTTTAAAGTTGTCAGAGTAACAAAACTCATATCTGGGGTTACTTTAAAATCAATCAAAATAAAAATTGTGCCCTGCTGTTAACTCCAAGGAAGAAACTGAGATAACACCTGAATTGAATTTAAAATAGTAAATCCAAAATAAGATTTGGAAAAAAACCCCAAAACAATCTAGTCTAGTTGAATATTTTTGCCACTCTCAAATTTAAAGGAAAAAAAATAATGAAAAATAAATTATTCTGATTCATGGTTTCCTTACCACTGTTTTCTGAGGTTTTACACCACAGTGTAAGCTACTGAATCAAACTTGTAGTCATTGTGCATGGGATTTGTGCATATCATGGGGTTCATATATCTTTATCACCCTTTAAAGAACAGCAGTAAAAACCCCAGAAAGCCTTTCCCATTAATCATTTCAAGTGAACTCACATTTTCAGAAGAAGGAGAGAGGCGTGTTGCTTTTAAAATGCTCTCCTTTGCTGTTTGTTTTAATAACATTTGCACTCCAATGCCTCATAGGAGAAAGAAGGTTGTATGCAGCTTGTCTCTAGAAAAGCATGATTTTCTATTTCTTCCTGAAGTTTAACTTCCATTATTCCTGAATATTTGTACCTGCTGCCATCAGCATCTAAGATCCTTTGAAGATCAACTTACCATTAATTATGAGAAAAACCACTTCACGAACTGGTACTAAAGTATCAGAATGATAAATCAGAATGACAGCATTATTTCATACAAGCACTTTATGTGAACATCTGCAAGTCTATATATTAAGAGCAAAATTATCAACAATCAACAAATCAACACCTCTTTAGTGTGATACCAATGAGCTAAATAAGCAAAAAGAACAGCTTTATGGTATTTTAAGACTTTCATGTTGATATAGAGCAGCAAGACACAAATACAACATTGTCTGAATCCACCAGAAATTTTGAAAAACATTTTTTTATAGTTGAGGTGATTTAGTTTTAATATAGACATGAGCAAGAAATCTTATTGTGTCCAGATTCCTAAAATATTTGTTTATCTTTAAATCAGACCTACTTGGTATTAAACCTTATTTAAAAAGTATGTGTCAGACATTCACTACCAAAACCTAATTATCACTGGACTTAAGCTTCCTAGATCAAAGGCTTAGTTTCCATGGCAGTACCCAAAATGCCCTCTTAAGTAGCAGCTCATGCATCAAATCAGCATTGATGCTTATTTAATGTAAGAAGAATGAAAATCAAACTGTGTTCACTTCTACATAAATTCACAGAAGCACTCAAGACTTTGGAAAGCAAAATTTCCAAGTTTGCAGTGCATTGATGTAAATGATTCGGCGATTTTAATGTTAATAGCACTAGCAGTGCTTGCTGACTAGAAGTGCAGCACAGTGGACTTAGCAGAAAGAAGACCTGAACTAGCTTAGAATTGATGCTTTATATGAAGAATAATAATACAGATGAGGAGAAACTTTCATCAGTGATTGCTTATGGAAAATATTTTGGATTTGTGGAACATACATTATTTGAGGTTTTCCTGTAACTCTAGCTAATGTCCTGGTAATCTTTTGATGCTCATCAGTAACACATTGTTATGCCTATAAGCACTTTTTCTACATCTTTTTCAGTTTAAGACTCATTAAATCTTTAGCAGCCATGAGTAATAGTATCAAAGAAGATAAAACAGTATTCATTGTGTCATACAATACCTATAGCTTCCACTACACTAGCAAGTGGGAGTGAAATTAAAGCCTTCTGCTGAAATGTTAGTTATAGAGAGCAAAAAGATGTGGTTAATATTTCTGTCTGTAGAGGTTTTGTTAGTAACAGTATGGTGAGGTTATGTTTATTAACAAAATTTTCAAAATGACTACTGAGTAATTAAATTTTTTTTTATTCTTAGTTAGCTGATGTGTTAGACACTATGCTTCCATTATAAATCTGAAGTAAAACTGACAATTGGCCATTGGGCTCTTTTTTGAACATGGAACTGATATACAAAAAAATCTCAAATGTCTTTGCCTAAACTAAGTCACCTTGTGTTGTATTCATCCATTTAAACAAAAAACCAACACAGCCTAATAAAGAAAAATTTAAGTCTGAACATATAGGTGAATAACATATGCTTTATGATCTGGATATTGTTCTCAGATCCTTGCTCTTTTTTGGGTAAGGGTAGTGACAATCAAGTTTATGCATAAAGCCAAAACTGTGTTACAGTCTTAAGTTGTAGCTGAAGTCAGGATTCAGCTTTATAATATAGAAATGCCATATTTTTTCTAGTTGAAATTATCTGGGGCACTGAAGCCAACAGAAGAGGTCTTGAAAGATCCAAAACTCCATTTCAAAGAGTGGAGAAGCATAGGACATAACATTTCTTGTGAGTATGTCTGTGTATACATGCATGCATATATATCAGAAAGATGGTGAAATACAGAAAAGAAGCAGGTTAAGTGGTTACTCTGCACATAGTCAAAACCCATATTCATGATAAACAAATGGGAAGAAGAGGAATCAAATTACGCTTATTTAAAATATTTAAAAGTTGTTCTATTGCAAAAATGCACTGCGAAGTAGTAAATGGTAATATAACTTAAATGCAAATGCATAATATCTGAATTAAAAACTTACATTAAAGCACACTAGCTAACACAGCACATATGATCAAAACACATGATGCTTTTTTAGTTTTCTTGAATTAAGTAAACCAGCAAACTGGGATAAATTTTGTCAGGTATGTTTATATAAATTGAAACTTTTAAGTTGGTAGCATCATCATCCTTTTTTTCTTCCTATCCCTAAATGCCTTACAGAGCAATGGGTTGCATTGAAAGCAAATTATGAAATACCACTCAAAATTTGTTACAATAGATGTGAATTTGACACAAAAAATGTGTCCCATAACTCTGTCACCTCACCTGTACTTGGTTGTACCTCAACCTCATGTCTACACTGCCATGTCTAGGGACATGTTTTATGTGGTAGTATTATCTATGCCTTGTTGCAAAGTTGTATTCAAGATCCATACATTATGCATCTGACTTAAGGTAAGCAGAAATGTTTTGTGAACTCATTCTTGCACTTTGTAACTGGAAAGAAACCACTGCTGACTATGGCTTTTAAAGTCTAAAAGCCATTTTCCACTGGCTGCAATTTAAGAGAGAGGAAATGCCTACTGTTATTTATTAGTTATGCTATTTATTAGTTCTTTGAAAATGACTTTCTATTAATCAAAGTCTGTCCCAGCCATTACAAGGCAGTTGTTGGAGCCAGAGAATAACTTCAGTACTCAAGTGTAAGAGTTGGAATGCTTACATTGTTCATGAATGAGGGAGACAATGAAATTAGATTCTCTCCCTGTAGGGGGTAGACATTGACCACTGCCTGATGCCAGCAACTACAGGTCTAAATATTTCTTATGGAATAGTTGTTTTACCTTCCTAATCTTTCAACATTTAAATTGCGGTATTTAGAATCTTGGTGTTAACAGACTGGATGTTTTCAGCTGCAGATCAGGCTAATGGCTATCAGGCACAAAGGATAACTGTAATAGTTAAGCCATGGCTAATTAAAAGAACCATAGATACTTGTCTGTCCAAGAGCACCTCTTCTGCAGAAAGGAAGACTAATGAAAATGTTTTATAGGCATAACTGTGCAGACTCATTTCTTCCAGTGTTGACAACAGCCTCCAACCTGAGTAATATTTCAGAATAAATTAAGTGAGAAGTGTCATCTCACTGGATCTTCCAGAAAATAAATTCAGACATACTTGTATGCATTCTTACAGTGTATCATCATCTGCTTGAGGTGCTGGCATATCCCTTTTATAATGTATGTGTTTATTTCTCAAAGCGAACCTTCTGTATATGCAATGGACACATTCTTTTACATTTTACATTCCACCTGAAAGTCCATCAGAGAAAGCTTGTTAATGTCCTTCAGGATATACAGTACAGTAGTAAATAGACTCCCAATAGCAAAGTAAATCTCTGGCAGGAGGCTCGAATAATATGTGTGTGCTAAGATCAAATCTTGACTTCAAGTTCAAGCGCAGTTTAACAGCAAATCCAAAGTTGTAAATGCAAAGTAAAGGCAATTTTAAGGCTGCTTTAAACCAAGCATGAAACACTGAGTATTCAAAGTTGAGATTCTGTACATCTGGTTCTAATATGCCTCTTGCATTTTAGACAAGCAACCTTCTTTTCTTGTTTTGAGATTTACTATCACTGTAGTTATACAGTTTGTGAGTTTATAGTTTGGCAACATTCTCAGTATGTTTGAATTAATGATTTGGTAAACAAAATAATGCAGCTTTCTTTTTCACATTAAATGACTTCCCTTTTTAATGTTTTAATGCCTAACATTTCTAATTCTTGTTTCCTCCTTTCCCTCCTCACTTCCAGCACCCAAAAAAAAAACAAAAAAAAAGAAAAAAAAAGAGAAAAGAAAAAGAAAAAAGGAAAAGAAGAGATTTGGACTATTTAACTTTCTTAGTTTTAACATTTTCACTTATCCATTTTTTTAATGAAAGTAATTAAACTTCTGCTCAGCAATCAGATATTCAGATACTGTACAGACACACACCTTAATACAGAAATAGACCCATGTGTTACCGATATCGTTCTATAGCTCAGTTTTAGACAAGAAAGTTGCTTCAGCCCAGCTGTATGGTCTGAGTAATCAGGCTGAAGTAACAGGACAAGGGCACAGTGTAAAATGAAACAGGAAGATATACACAAGGGATCTGCATGCACACATTATTCTGCTTCATTTCTGCACCAGCCTTTAGAGGATCCCCTCAAAAGTAAACACAGGTAATTAATTCCCAAGTAAAATAAGTAAATACAAATTTTCCACTTACTGTGTGCTGTGCTTTGTCCGTGCACTGAAGAGAAGAGGCAGTTCTGCAGCACTCACCTAGATCCAGGTTGCTTTCTAAATTAGTCATACATGTGAGCTGGAGGAAGCACATTGACTTTTTAACTGTGCAAAGAGCAACCCATCTCTGTGCTGCCAGACAACCCTTCAGGACACGGGGCTGAACTTCAGCACAAGAGCACGGCATCTATTACGCTTGAGGCTCTACCATTTCACCTACACCTGGGTGGATCTATCAAGCTTCATCTCTATTAGGGCGGTTTGACTATGTGTTTGAAAGAAAAAAAATAAAAAGAGAAGAAAGAGAGAGAGAGAGTGAGAGAAAAAAGGCTTGCCGTTGTCACACTTGTTTCCTATTAAAGAGCCTTACGGTGGATTGAGTAATTGTGTATGAAGGTAGTCTGGCTGGCAGATGTGTGCAGCCCCAGTGGAGCACTCGATTCGAGGCAGATGGGTTGTACCAGGGCGCAAACAACATTGGAGAAAGAGAGGCGTGATTAGAACAGCAGGCCGCCGCTTTACAGTGCTTGGAAGTGGGGATAGCATGAAAGCTCCCAGGAACTACAACTCCCCAAAATGGGAACTGCACAGGCACAAGCAAACTGCTGTAACACAAACCTGATAAAGCCCAGTGGATGATGAAATTGACTGAGTTATGCAACAATACTGAAACCATCATGATTATTAATGAACCTCTCTCCCCTCCTCCTCCTCCTCGCAGGCACTTACATTAGAAATACTCAGTTACAAAGAGCATGAGCATGGGTTTATTCAAAACAGAATCTTGGGCTACCGTACAATCTGAAGCATCTTTTGGAAATGGATTAGAGTTACTTTGAGGGTTTTACATTGTCTCTCACGTCTGGTTCAGTTTAAAAGAAAAAGAGAAGCTGAACAGTGGGAGTGAATCTGCCGTTAGCAGTTATTTCTGAGAATAGTTGAAGCAGATTGTCAGAGAAGTGAACAAGGAAACCTTATTACAAACTTCTGTCTGACATGCATAGGGCCAAAATCAGCCTCGGTATAACCGCACCAGTATATGTCAGGGCTGATTTTGTCATGTGGCCTCTCCCAGGTTATTGAAACTTGGCTACAGCAGATGGTCGCAGAATCCCTGTTATCACAACAATGGTTTGTAATAGTACACGTTACACTCCTACGCAGACAGGAGAGAAGGGCTACTTGTACAGTACTGAAATGATCTCAAGTGCAGAGCTCCCATGTGTGAGCTCATATGTGCGTCGGCTGTCTACTTTGAGGTTTAAGTAGAACTTAAATAATGCTTGCGCGCTCTTTGCTGGACTTCTACTCAGATATGCTGAGTCTGATACAATTCCCTCAGTGAATCTCTACTTCATTTTTTTCCACTTACAGTGAAGCATCCCACATTGCAGCTGGCTGCATTTGAGCTGATCACCATGTGACACCTTCATGGTCAAAGGTGAGAAACAGGCGCTACAAGATGGCAGCAAGTTGAACCTGTGGAGGTATCTAAAAGAGGTTGAGCAAATTGTATCTTGTTCCTGCCTATTATTGGATTTGAGTTAACTAAGGTAAATCCACCTCTCCCCGTGTCTGATCCACAACTGGTTTAAATCAGCATTGATCAATATAGTTATGACGTCTTAAAAGAACTGAGATTATCCTTATGCAGCCCAAAACAATACTACTACAGTATTCTAGGATACCAATGTAAGATACTATAGTACTTATTGTGTATAGGGAATGCTGGTCCCTAATATCTACCAGCTGTTTTATCAGGACCTTTAGACAAGAATGGTTTATATACAAAATCCTATGGATATTTCCCATCTAAGCTCTTGTTATTAATTTTTCAATAAGGCCCATTCATATCCAGGTAACTGAAAAAGCAAAGGAAACATAAAAAATAGACAAATATTCAAATATTTTTCTTTTTATAGCAGACTTTCCTTTTTTTTTCCCACACTGTAGAATTGTTTCACAAGGGTGTATTTTTCATTGCTCCCCCAGTTTAGGAAGGTAGATTTTTGGCATGTCCTTTTACTCATAATAAAGTTTCTTAGTCTCATACAAAAGAATTTAAGCAAGAGTGATGTAGTGGTGCAAGTGGCTCCAGCCACTCTGTCTTCTGAGAAGAACTCAGACAACCAGCTGTGGAGGTCGGCAACCCAAGTTTAGCATGTAACTTTCAGTCATGCTGAGAACCCATGAGTCCCTTGCTCTATCTTTTGCATGCTTTCTCCCAATTGGTTAATGTTTTCCCCTCCCTGCTTTATGTATGAAGTTATGTATATTAATTTTCCTTCTTTAATATGTATCAGTTCTAGAAAGTTCTTTGTTCCTCGATGCCCCATTGGATCCTTCCCTCAGTCCCTCCTATGTGTTGTCCCCATTGGCTTCCTTGCTGTCAACTCCACCTACTTGCCATTGGCTGAGATCCCTTTCCCCGCCTATCTTGTACCCAGCATAAGATCCCTGGACCCTCCTACCGATGGGGCTTTTTGTCCCTGTCTTTTCACGGCAATAAACCTGCGTGGAACACATACGGAGAGTCCCCTCTCTTTCTTCGTCGCCTCTGTGCCTGCTTAACAGCGACAGAAGGATACAGCCCCTTTTGGGTGAGGAGCTCTACCCCTTTTCATTGTGTGATGGGCACTGAGTGCTGCCTTCCAGAGGGGTTTCAGCGTTGACCTCCAGGCTTCTTTGTGTCAGCATGCGAGGGATAAACCCCCTTCTGCCAGCTCACAGCTGCTGCATAGCCCCTCAGAGTTAGGGATTAATGAGCCTTAAAATGCATATATGAGAGCTTCCTGTATCTAAAGTTAGAAGACATCTACATTTTAAGTTCATAAAAGATCTTCAGTTCTGAGTCTGACAGTAGTAGAATGTTTCAGGCCTCATGACACTGAACAATTTGTTGTCCTTTTTATGCCTACAGTTTTGGGATTCTTGGAAAGTGAAGTGTTCATCTTCAATCTTGAAACTTTTTATTGGGCTTCTGGCAGAGTAGCCTTGCACAAAATGGACTTCCAATTTTCATGGCAGTAGAAAGGATTCTAATGCACAACCCTACTGTTTGGCTAATAGCAACAGGCTATCTGCAATTAGATGCTTTAGTTGCCTGCTGTTTTGGTGATACAGGAAAGGATTCCCTGGCTCAGATTTAGCCCAGGAAAGCTACAGTGTTTAGCCTGGTAGCAGAGACTCACCTGAGGTAACAGTGATGGAAAATACCACTTTTTCTGTTTACCAAAGACAGTTTGAAGAAAAATACATTGACCATCTGTGACAGGATGGCGAGATGGATTTGGTTCCTTCAGAAGGAAAAAGGACTGGACCAAGGAGCAGGATATTTATATTCCAGAAGAGGATTTCAACAAATATTTTAGAGTGAACGGCAGCTCTGTACAGGCATAATTTTTGCTTTATCCCTACCTTTTCTGACCTCCTGAAGTGAAATTAGTAGACATACACTTTCAGGGAAAAATTCTACATTAAGGAAGATACACAGTATGACAAAAAAATGAGGCACCTCAGATACTCAGAAGGAGGTGTTCAACAATGATCTCTTCTTCTGTTGCCTGTGGCATGTCATGTTCTTGGTTCCTGGGGAGCTGTGGAAAGGGGTATAGTTCCCCTAAGGTCCCTCAATAGTGAAGTTAGATGTGCCTACAGGTGGCAGTAGACTGTTGGCAACAGCCTGGGGACAATAATAATGTTTAGCTTTAGTAATGTGTGTGCTCTTAGCCTCAGGCCATCCAAAATTATAGAGAGTTCATTTTCTGTCTTAATTCTTTACCAATGCGACTGACCTGTGTAAGGTATAGTTAAAAACTGCCAGGGTCTGTGCCTTCCCTGTGCTCCTCATCCAGCCATTGGGAGATACTGGGAGACAGCACTCTGCTACCTTGGGAAGCCACTGACATATCTTGAATCTTTCTTATGTATTTATGCAGAAAATACTGCAGCTATTATTGAGAAGCTGCTGTGGGGTTCTGGTCTGTACTTTACATTTTAAATAAGAATTTTTCTGGACAATCTTGTCTTTTGCCATGTAGTTACTGGCATGTAGTTTTACTTGGCTTCTGAGAAGAGAACCTTCCAGAATAGTGGGGCCTATTTTCCTCCCATTTAAAACTCACTGACTTCAGGGTAAGTCCCTTTCTGACATCTCCAAGAGTATTCTGATGGCCCTGTAGTCTATGAAACTGTTACATGACCACCCACTATTAAACAGATGTTCCCTGGCTCAAAATATAAATACAGTCTGGAGTGTGAAGCTGGCTGTGATTTATTTAGGTAACTGTGACCTTGTATGGAAATATTCTCACTTTTTTCTTTTTGGGAAAAAAGCCTTTGATTTCCCCATTTTGATTTTCTCTTGGGCTAGAAAAGGGCTTTTCCTTCATATGTAATTATACTGAGACTTACCTGAGTTACAGGATGTAGAAAACACCTTTTTCATAAAATTATAGGCAGAATAAAAAAGAAGGAAAAAACCAGAATATTTTTAGAAACTGGGTCCATATCCTGCTTTAGTGAAACACTTCAGGTTACAGCTGCCTCACTGTAAACTAAGTGATTCAAGTGTCTTTTTTATAAAAAAAACCCTAATTTTCAGTCAGTATTTCCCATAAGATGTCTCTGATTTCTATCTAAAAATTCTCAAGAAATTTTAAGAACTGGCCTGTTGGACATTTGTATTGCAGGGGAGACTGATGCAGCAGAATCATGACAAAATGTGGCTGTGATGGGAAGGCAAGAGGAGATGAGGTGGCAAGTAGAAGAGGCTCAGCGAGTTGGTTGTGGAATGATAGAACTTACCTGGAGCAGTTGTCAACCAGTGGATTTCACTGACACCTCCTCTCTGGCAAGAGAAGCCTAGTCTTTTCATAGGGGATGAGCAGAAAAGCTCACAGAAGCTACAAAACTCTTAAGAGAGTGGGGCCAGCCTTCTCAGCTTGGTGGTCCCTCCCTGAAACCAGTGGTGGAGAAGCCTGTGGGACACATCTCTCTGCCACATCTGTGTGTTTGATCAAGCCCTGGCCAGCAGTCCCTGAATTTCAGGTTACACACTGAATGAGTGCATCTGTGTCCAGCAAAGCTGTGTGGTTTCTTCAGAAGCGATGAGCTCATAGGGAGAAGGATGCAGAAAGTTGTAATGGAGGAAAAATGTAATTTTGGGGAGCAAATTTCAACGTTGCCAGAAGAATTCATCCAACCCCCTGCCTGCTCCTAAGCTGCCTCTGATGCAATAACCTGCCTTTGAGGATCCTGTACAGCCCACACACTTCTACAGACTGATTGCCTCTGACTTGGGCCAGAAGATTTAAACTGCCCTCAAATTGGATTTTGAGCCTGGATAATGAGTTGTGTGAGTTGGATGCAACTGAAGGGGGGAGGACAGTGCCCATAACCTTGACCACCCCTTGCTGCTGTAGGAAGAGTTCAGGGCCAGGGCTGGGCCTTGGGGGCAGCAGTCTCACCTTCTGTTAGTTACTTAAGTTTCCCAAGGTAATATTTTAGGAGGTCTCTCCCCCTGATAAAAACTCTGTTCATTTAACTCACTTTATGTAAACTTACTGTTTTTAAATGAGTAACTTCTTTTTCTGAACACCCAGACAAGGCAATTTATTTTCCCAAGTTTCTGGGTGAGGGCCTGAGATGACGTCACATAAGAATTTTAGCAAGAATCCCTAGAAATTAAATCCAGGCACACTTTATTGTGAGATTGTTCCTGGAAAAAATATCACAATTTTGTAACTAGTTAAATAGCGTAGGAGATATAAAACGCACTAGAACTCAAGATTCTTTTTGTGGTTACAAAATGTGCGTATTCCCTATTGATGCACCATGTGTAGCAAGGGTTGTATAACCCTGGCTCAAATGTGGCAGGAGGTGGTGCAGGGGAGAAGATGTGCAGGCATCATGTAACCACAGAGCATGGTCTGGGACTGTGCCCACACCAGTGAGTGAAATTGGGATTGTCACCTCTGAAAACAGTTACTTCAGACATGGACGAACATCAAATGTAGAGATCACTCAGGTCAGGGGTCTAGGACATGCTAGAGGAAAACCAGATGGTTTAAATGGTCTGAGAGCTAATAGAACAAAACTAACCAGTTGCTGTAAATACGGGTTTGAAACTAACCAGATGAGTTGAGAATTGCTGAGTGTGCTGTGGGAGGAGAGGAGGGGGAGGAGGAATGGTAATTAAGGACTTGCCCTGTTAGGAGAACAGTTTGCCTCTGAGAGGTAACAGACCAGGTTCTGTGGCTGTGATTTTGCCCAAATGTTGGCCAATCTGATATTCTGGCTGTTTTGAACCTGGAGGTGTTCTTGCTCCCTGTCCTGAACGGGGCTGAAGGGAGGAACTGTGGCCTGCAGGCTATGGAGAACAGCATCTCACCAAGCCTCAAATTTTTGTCACTTATGCTGCAAAAGACGCATTAATTTCTTGAGAACTTTCACAAATACTGGGTGAATAGTTCCCAAAACAGGGACTTAGTATTATTTCATCAGTAGCTTCTCTATCAACTAGACAATGACAGCAGTTAGAGAATTGGGTCCATTTCTGTGATAATGCCTTTAAACACTAAATGAGGAAAATATCTGTGAATTAAACTTCTTGACAAGAGAATGTGAAAAAAATTGCAGTACCCTTACCCTTACCCTTATGGGACTTTCTAATATGTACTTGTGCAGTGCTGTGCCCACTTAGAGCAACTGATTTTGTTTTCTAGTGAATTTATGGGTGCACACTGACTTTTTTTCTTTTTTTTTTCAGCTATATTAAAGAGAGGAGGAAAGAATGTTAACAGGGAGAACATGTTCGTAAGTTTTTACTACTGTCTCCTAGTGGAGGTGCTTAGGGAATTACATCATGGTGAGTCGTTCCAGCAAGAGCGTAGACGTGTCTTTCAGGTTGTTTTTTCAGCAATTACCAGCAGTTACCAGTAGGTAATAAATATTTCTGTAGTGACTTATTGCTGGGCTTCTTAGCAGTGCTGATAAACGTCACTTGCTTAGCTCTTGCCACAAACTAGTTGCATCAAGAAACCAAAAGCTCAGCTTTCAAAGTGGAAATGTATACAAAGCCTGTTAGTATGTTCTAGGATTCATGCATCTAATCCTCCCACTCCTCCTCCTTCAGTAGCCCCTGTTAAACATATTTCTTTCCTGTGAAAGTGGCTGGAATCCAGGCTAATAGGATGGGTCTAGTCTGCATAGAGGAGCAGAGCCTTTTCTCTCAGTCCAAACTTACACATACCACTCTGTACCTCCACCACAAATTTGCAGAAATCTGTAGACAGAAGTGCTTCAGACCACCCCTGCAGACTTGTCTCTGTATTTTTTCCTGAAATGACTTCTGAACTGGACAAGCAGTGGGAGCTGGTGTTCTTTTGGGGTGATCTTGGGTAACTTGCTTTATTTTATTACTCCTTAGTCTCACCATCTGTCACAAGACAATGATACTGTCCTCCAGGAAGGCGGTTAGAGATTTATGGATGGCAAATGCAGGACAAGCAGTAGTTTTTATTATTATATTACAAGGTGGGACTTCCACAAGCTTAGTTAAATGTCACAAGATGCATACTTCAGTAGCGGTTTATGTATTTTTCAACAATAATGTACTTTCTGCAATTCTTACAGGACAGAAATCTGCAAAGGGAGAGAGAACTTAATGGCCAGTTTCTAACTGTTTTAAATTAGCATAGCTCTGCTAGCTAAGAATGGGGATTTTCTGTTTTACTACATATAGGAATTCTCTGTCTCTTTGAAGATCCACTTCTTTGATGTTATCAGGGGAAAAATCTTGTGGTCCTTTAAGTAGTAATATTGGTATTTCTGTAAATAAAATCATAATATATAATTTTTCCTTAACCCGACTTAAAAATTTTGCATATGTGAAGCTACTGACATTTATGGAACAAGAAACTTTGATTAAGATACTTTGGCCTATTTACATGTAACTGTTATAAAAAGGAACAAGTCTTGAGGCCTTTTTGCACAGGAAATTTCAAGTGGAAGTGGAAGCTGGTTCTCATTGTTCAAATTCTCATTCTACAATAATTTTACATTTCAGAGTGGCATGTTACATGTGTCATTTAATTTATGTCGTGGAACCCTACAAGGCAAATGCAACCTATTTAGTAAGTCCAGATTTTGCTATGACCACAACTTGAAAGCACAGGAAGTTCAGTTTCTTTAACATAGCATTTGCCTCTCTCTCTTCATTCATAATGTAGTGGTGTGTTACTGCCTGAGTTCTCATAGAGGTTTCTCATTTTGACCCTCTCTACTTGTAGTTTCTACCACATTATTTTCTGTTTTTCTACTGACCAGCTCTCCTTCGACATCCCCCATTCTGTCCTCACATTTTGACTTTTCCCTGGTTGGGGGTAGTGAAGAAAATAAATCCTTTCCTGTTGAGAGTTGCCAGATCTTATTTTGGAACCAAAATGAAAAACTTGAGGTTTGGAATTTATTCCAAATTCAGCTCAGGCTCCAAGAGGAATTGGTGGTTTGACTGAATGGGCTCATATTCATCTCATCTCTGCTCAGATCTCATCACAGTTTCTTGCTTATTTTTCTAACTAAGTATTTCTGGACTATGCCCGTTTTTAAGATCTCTTACATTGTTATCATTATATGATATCATTCAGGTTTTAAATGCAAATTCAATTCCTACTCATTTTTTCACTTACCCCTTCTCCCTATTGTTATGTTCCAGGCGTAATTTTGTCTCTGTTTTATGTTCCCTTTTTCCCGTGCTCCTACTCGGGCTTTAAGTCTTCAATTTCTTACTCACTGATTCCTTGCTCTCTCTTTTTCTCTCTTCTGAATTGTTTTTCCACACACCATTTTCATTTGAATCTCGAGCTGAAACCTCAACATTTGGAGCTGAAAGAACCTCAAGTGATCAGCCATAATGTTTGACTGCTCTGCAGCTGTTACATTCCATATGTAGATTCATACAAGCTGTCTTAGAGTCTTCAGAATTAAGACACAGTACACAAAATATCTCCGCTAGATCACTTCCATTGATCAAAAGCACGGGAGAACATGCCAAAACACATGAAAATCCTGAAGCCCTGTTCTTAACCCTCGTGAAAATGACAATTTGTTCCAAAGTAGATTGTGTGTATGTTCTATCTGGAGTTCATAATATCTTATATTTCTGCAGGCTTGATTCCTTTTAGTGAAAGATTCATTGTGTCTAGATAAATGAAATACTAGAATCACACAATGAGGTCAAGACTAAATTCAAGATAGTTGTCTATTTGAAAATATATACAGAGAGACAGGGCAGGACCTGAAATGCTTCATATTAATTATTTTCAATAAACGTATGAGGAGGCAGACATAAATTACCTGAAATGGGAAGGAAAAAAAAGAAAAAATAATTTTTGATATTCAGAGAGTACTTATTGCTATATAAAACAATGAGGCTTTCAGCATTGCATGTGAAAGAACTAAAATAATAAGACTAAACTTGAAAGTCAGTGTTAGGATGCTTAAAGCACTTTTAAGATTCTTTTTCTTGTAGTTTAATTTCTATTTGCAACTTTCTCTATCCATCCTTTTTTCCCCCCAGTATTCCACAAAATTTCTTCCTCATAGCCAACCTGCTCTACCATGAACCCTTCTTCAAGAATGACAGATTCTCTGCTGGTCAGCATAGCTACTGTACCTTATGAATATGTTACACAATTTTTTCTTGACTGATGTTTTGATGATTAGAAGTTCAATCAAGGAGGTAGGTGATGTAAGAAGTAGTTCTCAGATTTTTCTGAGCCCACTACCTTGTCTGAAGGAAAGAAGTAACTGTAGAAAATCATCGGTTTGTGCACTCAAAACTTTTGCTGTATTTATTTTTCTTAGACTTATCCTTTGGTACAATTAATATACTTCAGTTACTTTTATTTTTCCCTGAAGAAAGTGTGCAGCTTTTTTCTTACTTATTTTCCCTTTTCTTTTTTTAAAATATTTTTCCTATTTTTTTCTTTCTTTTTTTTAAATGAAAAATTAAAGCTTAATGTAAGTTTGATAAAAAAATCATTTGCCAAAATGCAGGACATTTATGTGGACAATAAGGCTTTTTCAAACAAAAATTAAATTATTGTAGCCTTCAGAAAATTTTTCTTTTCATCTCTGCAGCTTTTTCACATGGATTCTACTTTAAGACTTCATGGTGCTTCATGCCAGTATTAGTCTGACTAAATTAAAGTTTTAAATTTCAGAATAGTATGTATCTTTCCCACATGAATACAGATGTCATTGCTATATTTATTTACTTACATTTGCCTTTTACCATCTTTTCTCACCCTTGCTCCCTTTTCTTATACTTTTCCTAATTTAGTTGACATCTTCATTGCAGTGGAAGATGGGACATTCCAAGCTCAAGACCATCAGAGACTCTGTTGCAATGGGACTCTACCACTGTGCTACATCCCCGGCTTCTCCACCAAGACTCAACAACCTCCTATGCTCCTCTCTGTTCCTTCTTGAAAGTTTGTTCTATTCCATCTCCTTTTTCAGTTGCTTCCAAGCAAGATTCAAACATCTTCACACTTTTTTTTCTGTGTGATGCAAGAGCTAGATCAGACCTCCTTGTGGCAATACATATGTAGCCAAGAGGGTCATATCCTCTTTTTCATTATTTCTCACTTCTAAACACTGAATTTGGTCACACAGTTTAAATCAATGCCCAGTCATGCAGTTACATCCTTTTGTAAAACCAAAATGGTTTACTCACCCTCCTCATCCCTTTCTCTCCTACGACTCCACCAAAGTAGTACATCCATGAAAAAGAGGACTCACCAGACCCACTTAACCATACTTCTTTCTGTTAAAGCTCTTCACAGAAGAAGCTTAGTTTTCAGAGGCTCCAAAACAAATCAAATATGACTTTCTTTTTTTTTAAGGGAATGTATTATCTTTTACTGAAATACTTCTAATACTTTCATATATTAGAACACAGAGGATGGTTCCAGGGAAATAAGAAAATACCAGGGAGAAAACAGCCAGCTAATTATATCTCATTTCATTCAGATAGAGCTTGTCTTGAAGGCTAGCTTTGTTTCAAACTCATCTGCTAAATCTAAGCGAGCTGCCACATTTTCCTCCACAGAGGGGTGAAAAGTGATGAGTTATAAAGTGATGCTCCTCACACATCCAGAATACCTACTTTATAAGGAATTCATAATCCTCTGAGAAGATTAGTGCTTTCTTCTGACTATAGAAGAAAAGTATTTTTAGATGAGAAGGCCTTGGAAGTCAATATATTCCTTGTCTCTTCTGGAGTGTTCCTACCCTACTTGCCCAGAGCACTGAATCCATGTTATTCCATGGTTTCTAAACCTACTTCAGGCAAAATTCACCCTGAAAATTAAGCTGTAATTATCCATCTCTGGACTATCCAGACATGGCAACAAAGCTCAATCAGCTCTATGTTGGTTGCTTTCCTGTTTTAGGGTATCAATGCACTTGTCTTCGCTTCTTGCAAACAGGCTGTGAAGATGCACAGCAGCTGCCACCACCTCAATGGGCTGTATTGCCATCAATACAGCCAAAGATCTGTTTTGTAGTTTAATGAAGCCAAAATGTTCAAAGAGATAAGAGCAAACATTGTAGTCACTCATCCTGGAGTACCCTGTGCTCTCTTACCTTCTTCCTGCTCCCTCAGAAGCTCTCATGCACATATTACTCAGTGTCCAAACAAATTGGAACCTCCTGCTTTAGCTAGTGTCTTGGCAAATTTCACTCTTCCTGGAGCTCATTCAGGATTTTCCTGGCTTTGTCTGTAACAGAATGGCATCCAGACAAACCTTCACCTCTCAAACCAGCCTTTGTACATATTTTCAAAAGCAAAGGCAGCATTTAGGAAACTGTGACTAGGCATAAATGCATAAAGCAAAGGCATGCACATTTCTCCAGTGGGATTGATTTAAGGCTTAATGTAGTAAGAGGAAAGATCCCCACAGATATCAAGGGGTTAGCATTAGACCTATTATTGACATTCCTTTCAGAATGCAGACCTTGGAACATGGAGGTAATTCTAAAATAATGTCATGATTCTTAACTGTAAATTAATACAGTTTGCATTTTCTTAAAAAAAAAAAAGAAAAAAGAAAAAGGGAAGAAAAAAAATAAGAAAAAGAATCATTTCAGGATGATTTACTTTGAAGTTGGAGGAAGGCCAAGAACTACAAAATGGAAGGCAGAGAAATGTGTTATGCTGGGCAATGGAGTAGCTCTGATCAGTAATCCAGATATCTCCCCTGATTGCTTAAGATCAAATCTTGATAAAAACAAGGTTGCTTCTGCTCAGCTCTGATGTGGTTTCAGATGGAAGTTAAAGAACTCAGCACATTTTTTATTTTATTTAAGGGAAAAAAAGAAAGAAATAAAAACCAGGACAACTGATTCTCACCAGGATAATCCAGGACAAAATTCTTTCCAAAAAAATAGGATATAGTTTCCAAAGTTGTAGTTTAATCTATTTCTCTTTTTTCACCATGGCTGTATCATGTTCACCCACCAAGATGTAACATTTCTGGCACTAAACAGTGTTCATAAAGCCTGTGGGACATGGTGGGTATAAATGTCAGTCAGTCATATAAAAACTTCTGTGGCAGGCATACTCTGCTTAACCAGACTTCCCAGAGTAGCCTAATAGCTGAGTGAGGTGCAAATGTGTGCATGGAGCTTAGCCTTACAGATTAAATTGTTGATGGACAGTGGTGAAAGACAAACATGATCAAATGAGGCTCTCTGCTATCCCAGTGATTTAACCCTTTTAATTCTTGCCTCTGAGCAATGGTTGTCTTAAATATTCTTTACATTTATACGTGGTGGCTAATGCTCTTCAATTTATTAGTATTTTTATTGCTGTTGCTGTTGCTATTTTTATTATTCTTCTTACTGCTGTAGCACTTGCTGGCACTATTTTGTAGACATGTTTCTATATGAAACATTATAAGTGTTTGTAATACTGTTATATGAAAATCAGAACAAGTTCGAAATCCTCCAGGATGTTTTGAAATTGAGGGTGGATCCAGTCTTCCACGTTGTGACTTCCAACTCATGTTTCGGGCATATTTATTTAGAAATCAGAATAGATAAAGCTTTAATTTACTGGTGACAACAGTTTGGGAAAGTTCCCCCTAGTACCCCAGGCTTTCTGACCACAGAAGAAGATTCAACTCGTGATATGGTCATAAGAACAGATTTGATTTATTTTACTGATAAGGCTGGGGCAATCAAATGCAGGATTACTCTCCAAAGACCGGATTAGTACCCAGTCCAGACATTATTCAATTATCTCAGAAATTTGGTTGTTCCTCATGGAATGCCTCTTGAAAAACCTATGAAAGCCAGCCCTTCCCCCAGTACTGTTTGCTATTTTCTTGAACTTCTTACTATCTTACTATTGCTGTCTGCTATGTCAAGCAATTTCTCATGTCATGTCCAGCAGTTTTTCATGCTTTGTTCTGTTAACATCACTTCAAGCCAGGGCCAGCCCCACAGCCCAGCCACTCCTGTAGGTTTAACAATAACAATTGATAACAAACAGCACTGTGGACTTCCTGTGCCAGCATTATACGTCCATCAGGGTTCACATGGCAACCCAGTCACTCCCATTAGCTGATAAAATTAGTAGAAAGAAAAGAATCCATAATAACTGATGGATCTGCTGTTTTCACACTGACAACTGATTCAATGTCACACAAGGATGGATAAACAAGGGTGAGAGAATTTCAACTTGTAGCAAAGTTGTTCCGAGTCTGCCTCAGAACAATGCCCAGTTCCCTGAATGATGCCCATATCCAATAGCACCATTCTTATATTGAATAGAATGTTGGTCCAAAATTCCCATACTCTCTCCTTCATGAAACCACAACAGTGTGAGACTACCTCCCTCCATACAAGTGTGTTCTAAATACTTCAGGTGAAAAAGATCCTTTCATCTGATCCACAAGACTCTTCTAGTGTTAGAGATATTCCCTGCTGTTCCTCTTATCTTACCTCCCTTCTAATGCACTTTCCACTGTACTTTCCTGTATTTCAGCAAACAAGAATTCTTTCCCCCTTGTGTTTATGTATTTATGCTGTATGTGTATGGATTTAATTTCTAAAGTGAGCCAACAAAAGCACAACACTCCTTAATCAACATCTGGCCTCATATATTTCCTTTCACATCTGTGAAGTCCTTTCCAATTTGTCTGCATCCTTTTGAATAGTCCCTGTGCTGCAGTGTGATCACTTATATTCAAGGAGACACAGTGGGATGTTCCCAGACAGACCAATATCACGTCCACCTAAGCCATCATGCTGTGTTATGAATTCCTATATGATTCCAACACCTTTGAAATGTACTGTTTCATTATTCTTTCTTTTCAAGTGATTGGGGTGTCTGATTAATTTTCCCTTTGTGCAGTAGAATTCATGTCTAACTGAACTTTATTTTACAATTCCTTGACTGTTAGTTCTAATTTCTCAAAATATCCTCTATTTCTCAATTTTTTACTTCTCTTTCCTTTGAATTTTTCCACTGTAACATACAATAATGTTTAATATTGTCACTGTCCATTTTTCAGAAAATTAATGAAGATTTGAAAAAACCTAACAGAAATTAAAAAAAACAAAACAAACTCAGTAGAACATGCAATACAGTTCTGCTAACCTATATTTGCTAAAATAGAACATTACTTTATAGCTTAACAAATCCTCCATTCTTATAGAGAAACAAGTATTTTTCTATTTATTTTATTTGTTGGTAATTATCCATTTCTTTATGTAAAATTTTTTTAGCAGGAAACGAGGGCAGTGGTGTACAGGTTCTTCAATGGTCAATATGTAGGATATGAATTTACAGGAGGAGACTAGAAGCAGCATCCAACACCAAAAAGCAACACCCTAAATGTTACATGACATAGAATCACAGAATGTTTTGGGATGGAAGGGAACCTAAGGATCGTGTAGTTCCCTCAGCTTGTCTTCATACTGGAGGTGCTCCAGTCCTCTGATCATCTGCATGGCCTCCTCTGGACTTGTTCCAGCAGGTCTATGTTCTGCTTTTGGGTTTAAAACAAACCAAACAAAACAACAACAAACAAACAAATCAACCAACCAACCCACCAAAAACAACAAAAAACCAAAACCAAAGCAAAAAAATTAAAACAAATTATCAAACAAATAAACAAAACCCCAAACTGATACCGTGACAAGAGAAGTGCAGATCTTTCATAAAGACAAAGTGTTGTAGAGTAACATCACCTGAGGTCCCAACTGATGCTT
>NW_008235964.1:403883-404264 GCF_000691975.1 Corvus brachyrhynchos | reverse complement strand
GAGCTGTGTGACTAACAGATGGAACTGTGAAGCTGGTCATACCCCCAACATGCTCTGTGGGTTTTCCTTACTATTTGAAACTATATACTTACTATATTTTCCCAAATAAAAGTTTTTTGTGGTTTCATATTCTCAGAACTCCTGCTTACTTGCAATGGGAGAAGGAACACCTGTTAGAGGTTAAATTATTAAATTCCTAAATGTTGGTGTTTTAGGTGGGGGACCAAGCCACCATTTATATTTATTTTAGAGGGAGTCCCTTAGACATGTTATTGAACCCAGTCCTGGTTACTACCACTAACACCTGGCAGGAGGGCTACATGTGCAACAAAAGTAAATTACAAAATTCCAGCACTTTTATTTCTTCATTCTTAAGTGTAG
>NW_008235964.1:354106-403857 GCF_000691975.1 Corvus brachyrhynchos | reverse complement strand
CTGCTGAAATTGGTAGGAGTTGTGCCTGTAACCTGTAATACAGTTTGTTGTTCTAACTAGAAACCTTCTGAAAACGTTTCTTTAGGAAATGCCAACTTACTAACGCAACAGAATTTGCCAGGAAAGGGTCAATGTCAAATCGTCTTTCATGAAGGCTCAAGCAACTTTCCTGCTTAACAGCAGTGAAAGTGCTGTGTTAAAGGCTATTTCATTCTCCTCTTTGAAGTGTGTAAGGTTATATATATATATACTTTTTATAGTATGCACTATACAGACACGGTACAGGGTTAGGAGTTTTTGCTTTTTTTGCCTCTGTTCTTTTTTAAGTATCTCTGTGGTAAAATACTTACTAGCTCTAATGTTACCAAGTCTGTAAATCTGTGCTTTTCTGGAGACATTCAGAATCTAGGATCCTGACTCAGTAGACAGGACCTAGAAAAATTTTTACTCATGCCTGAACTTAATGGTCCTGTTTCAGTGAACTGAAGATGGTTGCTTGATGCATTTCCTTTCAGGAAATGAAGATCCAAATATTTACAAACTCCCTAAGTGAGATATTTTGGAGTGACATAAAGGTACAGTTAAGATATAGGTTCATTTAATTCCATGCTTAAGAAACAGTTTTACCTGTGAAATTTATGTAAATCTACAACAATCTGTAATTATTTGACCATAGAAAAAGCCAAATGACAATTCAGAAGGAAGATTTGATGAAGCCCTAATTGAATCAACACATATGGAAAGCTAATACAGAAACTAGTCATTGTTCCAAAATCTACTGGTTTCATTAGTGGTTTACCTCATCCGCTTTTTACTTATTGCTAAAGGTCACAATTAGAAACATACTTGCTTATTTTGCTACTGCTTTTATCCCTGTTCATATTATGAAACTCAGACAAGAGTGCTTTATTTTTTTAGGGAACTTTCTTTCAGTCCACATGGTGCGAATTATTAGCAAGCTTTACTTATTTTTACTACAAACTCATAACTGTACAAACTTGGATCCAATCTACCACAAACATCATTAAAAGAGTCCCATACAGGCCTTGTGTATAGGTGGATTTTCAGAGTAGTTCCTGATGTCTTACAGGTATACTTTCTGAAGGATAACACAAAATGGATCTAAAGAGACAAATATTTATAGCTGGAGACTAATTGTATGTGGAAGAGTTTATTCTATAGCAATAGAGTGAAGAGCATCTGGATCCAGATTTTCATGGTTGTTTTGATTCCAGTTATTGATTGAAGCTTCTTTCTGTTCCCTATTCATGTAAATTACAGTGCAATGGGTCAAAATAACAAGGCACACTTTGGAGTTTTGCTAATACATCTGCAAATTTAAACAGAAACAGATGGGAAATGGAAGATAATTTTGAAGCTTACTAAGCATTCAGATACAAGATATCCCACCACCATCAGTCTTTGCAGTGTAACATCAGGCAAATAACACTTACATGCCCTTTATACACTCAAAAGTTATAGGAGCTATGTCCATTTCTTCCCATGTGTCATGCTGGAAATCCCTTTTATGCCATGTAATTGAAAATAATGAGGCTAAATGAAATACAGTAGCCTTAAGAGTGAAGAGAGTTAGGAACTCCTGGGGTTTGTAAGTTGTTCAATGCAGAGCAAATGCCTGAATTGGTGTTTAATAAATTAGAAGATATCAAACAGCTTTTAAAATTAAACCATATATGTGAATTGCAAGTACAAATCATTTTTCAAATGTTTAGGTAATGATCTCCATTTCTGTAGAGGTTTCATAAGTGTTTAGCTTTAGAAACTATCAATACATCTCATCAAAACATCTTTAAGTGTGTATGTAGTATATTATAATGCAGCATGGCCATGTGCAGCTAAATTAATTCCTGAATTTATTCTTGTGTGTGGCTTGAATAATAAAAATTTTAGTTTTATCAGGTAGATGTTTCAATAAAACCTGAAATATCGTGATTGTTATGAGGTTTCACAAATTGTTTACTGCTATTGCTTCCTGAACTGTGGAATTTCAAATATTTTTGTAATGTTAATGTCAAATAGATGTACGCAAACATATAGAAAAATAGTTTTTGTAAGGAAAAAGTGCACTTATACTGGCAGAATGAGCACTTTAGGAGTAATTTTTCTGTTAATCCTTGAGGAATAGTTTTTAGAAACTTTTTAGGAAAAGTAGAAATGGAGGAAGTAACTTTTTTTCTTCAACTAGTTTTAAATAACTTACTTAATAACAAAAAATACGAAAAATGGGATTTTTAAAAATGTATAAAACCTGCATTATTGACTTACCGAAAAAGAAAAAGAAATATATTTACTACAAAATGTCATTCATGGAAAATCAGACAGCATTCTACTGCTTGGAATAGGTCTGTACCACACAACCATGTTGATTTAAACTTGTGCAGAATTTACAGCCAACAGAGAGAAATAAGTTCTTCAAGGGCCTGAATCGTTTCATTGGAGAATAAAAATGCAGTGTAAGTTTCACAAATTTCTTCCTCAAAAGCCCATTTCTGTCCATTTATTAAGGAGTCATTGAGACTTAATATATAATAATTAAAAATTGCAGTTAATAAATTCACTGTAAATATCATGAGTGAATACAACTCCAAATATGAATAGACATGTAAGGAAAGCATTCAGGTTCCTAGAATTTAAAAAACAAACAAAAAAAATAAAACAAATTTGAAATATTCATTTGTCTTTACTAGAGTGTAGTTTGTCTGACATTATAATGAAAACAAATTAAAAAGGTAGGGGATATTTATGTGTTATATTAATTATTACATTTTAAGTGATGGATTGATGTTATCTCAAGAATGCCATTTGTAGAAACACCTGATAGCCCATTATACTAGAGGTAAAGTTTTCAAATATATAATTTCATCTCATGTATTATTTGTAAAAATAGTTTTGAATATATCACTTTATTTTTAAATTTTTATTTTGAAAAACTTTCAGTATTACTTTTCTCCTGATTCTCCACTAAAATAAGTCCTGTTTTTTTAGTGATGAGATGTTGAATATCTTAGTATTCATTTGGTCATGGTTAAGATTGCACCTTCAACTGAAGTGATATGACTATAGTAGCACAAATCAGCTTAGTGTATTATGGTTTAAAGTTTTATTGACTTTATAAATTTGCTCTTGTAAATGCTTTAACTCCAGAATTTGCACACCAGCAAAAAATCCTGAAAGTCTTGTCTTTAATGTTAAAGGCTGTCATGTCACACCTTTACTAAAAATGACATCATGGCGACAGACTTAAAAATTTCATAGCTTCATACTTCTGGCCTATAAAGCAATGAATCAGAAAGAGAATTACCAGAGAGATTATCAGACTTTAAATTTTCAGTTTCAGCCTTCTGGTTTTTTTACAGGGAACTTAGGCAAATCCTTCTTTTTTCTCTTCAAAAAGGGGAATCTGAAGTGACATCTGTGTAAAACACTTGTAATAGCAGCAAATACTGCATTAAATCAGGAAAGTGAACATAAGGAGCAATGTGTCTACTGAACATTGCACATCACTGACTGCCAATTTTGCTGTTCAGCAGTTGTTTGAGGCTGCTCTAGAATGGTACAGAAATGGCTGGTGTATAAAACACAGACAGACTTCCTGAGGATATTTTAGCTGGCATAGGAAGATGATCATGGATTACAGAAAGGGTTTTCGCAGGTGATAAAAAAGCTATTGAAGATTTCATGAAAATGCTACACCCCAAGTGCTGAACTGGGGGAAAAAAGTTTTCACTCAAGATCATCTACACTCCAGTCACCCCAGGTTGTTGTAGCTGGTCCCTGTGACCAGGTGTTCTTAGCGTGGACAGAACACTACAGATCACCCTTCAGCCATATCTTGGACCAAAACTATTTGAACAACTAATATCATGTGTAATTATTTTAAGCCAGTGACAAGCATTCAGATTCTGCCTACTTCAAAGAAGAAGATCCATATAAAATTATTCTTTGTGCACTCTCATCCTGTATACATTCCTCCCCTGAGATTTGAGAGCGCCTGAAATATTGCTTGCCAGTAGTGTTGGATCATGGCAAATAAAAGATATTCCAAAAACCACTTGAATATAAATGGTATGAGAGTGTGATTTAGAACTCATATATGAAATCTTTCCAAGTGCTGCAATTCCTGTGGGTACATTTATGCAACACCTAAGTCTAAGATGTGTAGGCTCTTTTGTCTTTTCAAGTATGATTTGATACCAAAAACTCTACTAAAATCAAAGAAATCAAAAACAAAAATAAATTCAGAGAAAAATAGGAAGAGGGAAAAATAAATAACCCTGTAAGCAGATAAATTACAAGCAGAATGAAAATGTGATTAAAAACAAGACTGCAGAGTGTTGTGACAATTTACTTGGTTGTAATATTTGTAATTTTATTGGAAGAAATTAATGCATTGTAGCAGTCAAATTAAAGCCTATTTACTTTAATTGGAGCTATATGAGTTACACTCTCAAAGTCCAACTGAGTGCAAATTTCTGCATTCTATAGAGTCTGAGGAAAAGACCATATATGAATGGAATTTTTAGATCAAACCACTTTTTTAACAACAAAATATGAGCTTCTTCACATAAATACTTTTTTTCCCCAGCCAGACAATGGACTTCTTGGCAAGAAAAAGATGATGAAATGAAATGAGAAATCCAAGACTGGAAACATGCAAAGTGTTTTGAAACAATTTAAGAATACAAATTTGCCAGTTATTCAGGAACATATTTTTGTCATTGAAGTCCTGGAGCTAGAATCAGAGATCTAAATTAATTTCTAGCTCTTTCATAGAGTAGCTAGTGAGAAATGATTTTGATTAACACTTAACAGCTAAATGACCTGTCACACTACTACTCTAATTTTCAACAAGGACTTCAGTTTTTAAATGTCTTTGTCTCATTGACCTATAGATTTTAGAAATTTCACACTGAAATTCCATTAATAACGTACTACATGGTCTGGTGTAGGTGAAGAAAGCTTCTTTTGCCTTCAACGTGAGCAGAGCGCAATATCTAAAGTACTAATTTTGTCCTTCCCCCTAAATGAAAGTGAGCAGTTCATAAAAACAAAACTTCTCCAGTTACAATTCATCCCTCTATTTCCTCCCATGTCTGCAGTTTCTGTGGCAGTTAAGTCTAGAAAATCCAACTCAAATTAGTTATAAAGTTGTAAATAAAGATGGAAAGACAATATTTGACAATATATGATCAGAGGTAACAAACAATTTTCACCGTCAGGGTAGAAATTTCCCCTGGCAAAACAATGGATTTTCTGTTTTCAAAGCAGAAGAAAGCCCTGCATGACTATCAAATGGACTACCATTCAGATTTCTCCTTTCTTTTGGAACAGCAAATGGTCCTATAGGAATGGCCCCTCAGGATGACACTTAGGTGTGTTGGAGCACTCAGTGCAGCCAAATGTCTGTCACCACTCCCTGCTGCTGTCACTGAGAGAAGCAAAGCAAGGGTCACGTAGCTCCACGTAAATATCCATCCCTGAGCTTGTCACTTCAGGCTCACTTCACAGTCTATGAGGAGAAGCAGGAGTGTTGAGGCAATGATTCATCTCATCCCAAACAAGATATCCACCAATAAACTATGTGATCTGCACTGTAAATGAGTTTTGTGGACATCTGAGGTTGAACAAGACCATATCACAGCCAGTGGCTAATGTAACCCCAATAAAATTCTGGGATGTGGTCACCAATTTTCTGACACAAAATACTCTATTGCTGGCAGGAAACAGTGTAAATTGAGTTACTCAGTTCCTTGGCCCATGAGCTGATTTGTTTGCCAGCTATTTTGGGCCCTATTTTAAGTAAGCATTCACATATATAATTGGACCACATGCAAACAAGCTTAGAGAAATAATTCTTCAATAAGGGTAATTATGCCACTTTGGAAGGACAGAATATTTTTCCTATCTAATTGAGTTTAGTTTTCATTACATGTCAATTCAATTTCTATTATTTTCTAACTAGAATATAAAGCACAGCTAAATCTTCAGCTAAGTGTTACTATGGATAAAGTAGTAGCTTTAAATGCATGGGAGCATTTGATTCAAAGCTCAGTGAGGACAGAAGACAACTGTCCATAAAACTAAACAGATCTTTGATCAGGTCAATACAATTATTGCGTGACTGGAACACATTACATGGACATGAGAAGTGAGATGGGAACATCAGTCTAGTCCTCACTCTTTTACCAAAAGAAGACTTGGATGACAGAACATATCTTGATTTTCATTGTTACAGAAGACATCCTGTGTTCCTAGGTTTGAATTGAATGTATTACTTTTTTGTGTCTCGAAGCATTTTAGCAATCCAGTAAACCTATTTCATGCCCTTTCCTAAATCCAGTTCAGGATTGCACAATATATGTCATTATTACTACAAAATTCTCTTAATTATTTTTGGCATATGCCCAAAGAACAAAACAAATCTCCTGGCATCTTTAATAATTCCCATTCGAATAAAACACTGAAAAGCATAAGTAATATAATCCAGAGATTTGGGTAACCCCGGAGTAAATACACTTGGGCTTTCAGTAGTTATTGCAACACGTGAAATATTCCAGCTTTTCTCGGAGTCTTCTTGAAACTGGCTCTGTCCTTGAAGTGTCAGATTAACACTCCACTGAGAAGACAAATTGTTCATGGGCATGCTGGACATATGAGAGCCATTAGACAGTGTGATCTACATTCTTGAAAAATGAAAAATTCTAGGCAACATTACATTTTATAAATGCAAGATGTTTATTATTACTGCACTAGCAATAAATGTTTAGAAACTGGAGAGGGTTCACAATGATTCTGACTAGGAACATATGAGTATGGAGCCATTGAATTCTGGCATGAAATAAAAGGTCTGGAAGCTATTATGCATTTAGCCCTCTATGAGTATTTAATTATATCAATAGGAGAACACAATTTCTGTTGCGTGCTTTGTGATGAATGTCTTCATTTATTCGTGTTACAATGAATGATAGATGAGTTCAAGCCAGATGTGGGAACTCATTTGCAATTTGCTTAGACAATTTTAGTGAAATTTCTTCTAAAGTTCGCAGGACACCTCACTGAATGTCATGGGAATTAATCTGTTATATAAAATTTGATTTCTTTTTGAGAAGTGAGTTTGCTTTTGCTGGGCTTTATGCAAATAAGTGGTAATAAGCATCAAATGTGGTGTGGTTAACTGCTTTTACGACAGTAATACAGTCTTTAATGAGAAAAATGGATTTCAGCTTCAGAGTGTCTCATCCAACCTGTCATATGAAAGAAGGTAGCTGTTAAGCAGTTTAGTAGTACTCAGCTTAGCTTAGTAGATGATTCTGCCAAAAGAACTTACTCCAGGTAGGGGAAAGAATCCTTGATTACAAATGAAATATCTCCAGGGGTCTTATAATTTAAAGGTTTTTGAAAAGCATAACGACACAGAAATTGCCACACTATTTCTTGAATTTCAGTCCAATAGCTTATTTCTAATAGCTTATATTTCCAGTGATAAAGTGAAAACATACTTCATATTGTTGGCGTGAAGGCATGTACACTACACTAGAAAGCAAAAACATGACTAAGGAATGGTTAAGAAGCTGTAAAACATAAGGGATGAATTGAGTCATTCAGACCTGCTGATAGCTGGGCTAATTTTTTTAAACACATTGATAAAATCATTAAAGTTTAACTTGTTTTTATATTTTGCTTGTCTTTACACAACAGCTCTGTCCACCCTTTCATTTTTAGTGTTTTAGACTGTTTATCCATCCTTTTACTTGATCCACCTCTTTCACTGTTGCTTCTGTTTGTAAAAGCAGTCACAAGAGACAAGTTAACTCATTAATCCAACATTCTTACCTGGTGTGCATGTTTGCCATTTCAAATTCTACTTCTCTCAGTAGACAGAAAGATAAACAGATATTATTGCATAGGAGATCAGAAGAAATTTTCTTAGGATGTGCTGTTATCAAACCTTTGATATTCAAGTGCATCCAACTAAAGGAAAGGAAAAGAAGCATCAAGATGAAATTTTTAACCCTTTGTACTACTAATTTATGGTCTCTTTGCATCTTAAATTTTTATT
Source organism: Corvus brachyrhynchos (assembly GCF_000691975.1). NCBI lineage: Eukaryota > Metazoa > Chordata > Aves > Passeriformes > Corvidae > Corvus > Corvus brachyrhynchos. Next base: position 395,777 of record NW_008235964.1, on the reverse strand, counting down.
ATATTCTATCTACTACCTATCCCAACCTGAAAAACAGGAAATTTGAAAACATTTTCAGAAAGCTGCAATTCTGAACAGAGCACACAACTTAACTATCTATTTAATTAAAATTTACATTCTCGAATGACCACTGCCTTTGGTACTGAAGTCACAGCTTCAGTGACCCAGTTTAGTGAAGTGGGTCCAGTTTCAACATCCAGGCTGCATCAGTGTTTCAAAGACTAATTCTAAGAACTTAAGCTAGGAACATGTATCTCTCCACTTATTACATATGCACGTCACATATGCAGATACTAAAATATTGTTCATAAAATCTGATGATAATAACTTGCAATATGCTTCTGATTGCCACTTCTGTATATACTTTTTTTCCTACTATTTCTTTCCTTCTATGCAATTTCTCATTTAATTCTGCCTTATCCAGAAATCATGGTGTCTTTAAGCAACATATGAATCTGACAGAATCAACATACGATAAAATGCATTGCTTTGCACTGTTTCCTCAAAGGCAATATAAGATTAAATTATGAGCCCGTTGACTCCAGGAGAATCTTTCAACAATGTACACCAAAATATCCTATCTTTTTAATGAATGATTACTCCTTAGCATCAGAAGTTATGGGTGGGGAGTTTTTGGGTTGAGTCTGCTTGTGTGTGCTCCTCATGATAGTGATCCTTTAACCCAAATAGAAGTGTGTAATGGTCTCTTCTACTATTTCTTTCCATTAATGTTGCCAGAGTATTATTCAGGAAATATTTTCTGCTGCATAAGGCTGTGTCTTACTTTCAGTTTCTGGTCATGAACTTCAGGGTAGCATTTTCATAGAATCATATAATACGTTGGGCTGGAAGGGAACGTAAAGATCATCTGGTTCCCACCTCCCTGCCATGGGCAGGGACTCCATCCACTAGACTGGGTTGCCCAAAGCCCCACCCAGCCTAGCCTTGAACACTTTCAGGGATAGGGCATCTGCAGCTTCTCTGGGCAACTGTTCCAGTGTCTCACCACCCTTCCAGAGAAGAATTTTTGTCTAATATCCAATCTAAACATTCTCTCTTTCAGTTTAAAGGCATTTCTATGAGTACACAACACCCCAGCCACATGCAAGTGGCTTATAAAGGTCATTGTAATTAATTTGGGGTGAAGAGATCTCACTGATGTCCCTCAGGTACCATGGGGTAGAGTATGGAACATACCCATGAAGCACAGGGCGCTACAATCCCTAGAAATGAAAGACAATGTTATGTACCTTGCAATACAATGAAAATCAGTCTCATTGCTGGAAACAATGGAGGACACATTTAGTTTCCATAATAAAATCGCTGCTCAACTGGGAAAAGATATAGTGCTTATTACTAGTCTTTTTAGCAGCGTTTCCTGCCATGTAATTGTCTTTCTAGATCTACAGTCCTAAAAACTATTTTTGTAATTATTGTTATTCATTATCTCAGTACTTTTAATTTTCTTCCATCTTTCTTCTTTTTTTCTTTCACCATCCCCAGCGTCATCCTAGCTAAGCCCTCTATACCTATTTATTCTGAAAATACCTCCAAGATCCTGATTTGTCTGATAAGAAAGCCTCCTAGTGAGATGTATATTCATTTTGGGAAGATTTTCTTTTGCAATTAGACTTCTCCAGGGTCTACAAATTTAGTGTATCACAGTACAAATAGGGGATATTTCCTGAGATAAGTGAATAATATCAATAACCTTTTTTCTCACCAATGATGTTATCTATTTTACTTGCTGGTGGATTGCACCCCTCCAAATTATCTTCACCCATCCATTTACAGCTGTCAATAACTATCACACTGTGTTGTCTTTTTGGCTGCAGGTGACAATAAAAAATTCCCCTGATCATACAGGAGAAGAAAAAGTACAAGACCAGAAATGAAAACCAAATAAAACAAAATAGAAGGACTTTGAACTACTTGCTTATGTAGCCTGTTATATCTTGAAAGCATCCATGCTTCCAAGGCATCCATGTGCCTTGTTTCTATTATAATCAGTCAATATGAAACATGTTTTTTATTGTTTCTTTCCCTCCCTGTACCACAGCTATTTGTCCCAGAGATGGAACGTTGCTGTGTTATGAATTCCATTACGTTTTACATTTGTTAGCAGATATTTTAGCTGAAGTCTACTATGCAATTGACGCTATTCTGTATGGTCTGAATACCAATAAGATATGAAGAATTCCTTTTGCTTTAATTTCTAGTGGGCTGGGGAGATATGATGTATTGCAAAACTTTATTGTACTTGATCTCAGTACAAATGAACAAGAAAGTCTCTTAGCAGGATCATCTTTCAACACTAAGAATGTTTTGGGTTTTTTTGAACAATATCAGCTGCCATTTCATTCGAACACAATCAAGTTGTGGTTTTCTCTTCAGCTCTTCACTGTTAAGACAGAAAGAGATATTAAGCTTTCTTTGTTGTATCATACTCCTAGTAATAAACAATAAAGAGCCTTTTTTTTTCATTCTGGCATAAAAATGGAGAGATAATATCAGTGAAAATCCACAAGAAAAGTATCTTTTTCGGTTCAGTTTAACATGTTTTTTTTTTCTTTAACTCTCTTGTGTTTTAGACATGAAAAAACTACTGCTAAATAGGTGATTAAGTTTATTATATTATTGTTCCTGTTTCTCTTGGACTCTTTGCAGTTTTAAATACATGATTCCCTGCCATAATTCTTTACCTGAGCTTTTCTTAAACAATGCTAGATGGCAAGCGACAAGCCACTGCTCAAGTCTAAAATGACTTAGCAAAAAATCTTTTAACTTTAAAAGCAATCTTTCCAGACAACCTCTTCTCAAGAAACCTTAAACAGCTTTAATTGTAAATCTATACTGCTGGAAACAGACGTGGTTTACAGAAATGAAATCACAGGTTTTACATACTTTTGTTTAAGCATTCCTCCATTACATCAGTCTTAAGACATTTTAGATCTATTGGTTTATGAAGGTAAAGAGAATTTCAAAGGGATAAATTATAGGGAGTGACATCATTTACAGTGGACTTCATTCAAAATGATGTAAAGAATAGGTCTGTCAGAAACCTATTTCCAAAGGGACCCATCTTGGCTTCCTAAACAGAATAAAAAGAGCAGCATTTTCCATTGATATGTGACAAAGGTATTGGCAAATTATATATGATGGAGAGGAGACAACAGGACAAATATATACTGCTTTAGAATTTCTCTTATATTCTCAAGTGCAGTTTGTATTTAGTCTTCTATGCTGACATCTAGTAATGACTAAATAATGATGAGGATTCACATGCAGGCAGACCAGGACTTTTTTGTTGGTTAGCTGTTTCTGAAGGAATTGAATTAAATGATAGCAAACCCATGGCAAAAGAGATTATGTGGAACAATGTAAAAACAAAAAATGGGAGAACAGGATTCTTGATGTTACTCTGGTCTGTTATTGTGCTTTTCTGTAACGCCAGTACAGTGATATTCCCTTAGCTGGACATGGTAGACTGAGCTTTAATTCAATGAAAGTCTGAAGCCTGCAGAGATCACAGTTGGAACCTATTCTTAATTACACTTATACAAAAGAAGACTGTGATTTCTTCATATCAGCAGTTTCCAACCTTTTTCGTTTTATATGCCCATTTTCTATTTATTTTTGTATTGTAAATATGTGTTTATTTTTCCTTCTTGAATCCCTGAGGTGTACATTATCCAAAAGAGCAAGAATAAAAGGCTCAGATCAACTGACCTATACCATAGTTAATGTAGGAAAAAACTTTCCCAGTGGAAGAAAGAAATGGTGTAGAATGAAAAGAAGACTTGTACATCAATACAAAGGTAAATATTCCTGCATTATTTTCTATTTGGAAGGAAAAGCACAAGAGTTTATTTGCATGATTTATGGATAAATAATTGAAACAAGGACAGAAGATGATCTCATTCAGTATCAAGAATTTGGCAAAAGACTTTGGCTTGTGGTATTTTATTTTCCTATCTATGTGCTACATTTTTAGACAGGCATTTTCTTACGTCCTCCCATGCTGCTTCTTATGTTACTTATAAAGATAGACAAGACTATGTAATTTTCCCTTTTAAAATTTTCTCTTAAAACTCTGACTTCCATGCTAATTAAAACATGTCATTCTTGAACTTTCATTGTGTCTTCTGATTTTTTGTTTCAGTCTGTATTTTCTTTGTATCTTTTTATAGCTGTTTATCTGTTTTAGCTGGTTTTGATCTGTGTGTTTTTAAAGCATCTAGGACACTGATATCCCATCTCTGTTACATTTGGTGTGATAGCAGAAGAAAGGTAAAAAGGGAAAAAGCGTAAACAAAATTCATAAAAGCATTTAAAAGATTTTGCTCATTTTGAGCAGGCAGAAAAGTGCAGTTTGACAATTGTTTCTGTTACATGCTGCTTTCCTATTCTGTGATACTGTGCTGCAGTCTGGGTACACAAACGCATTATTTGGTCAGCAAAACAGGAGTAAAAATTTGATCAGCCAAAAGGAGTAAAACTTTCAGTACAGTTTTGAAGACTACACTGCTAAAAATAAAGGTCTATTATATTCTGTTCTGATACTCTGTTCTTCAGCTCCCTAAGGATCTGTCAAAGCACCAAAGTATGGAAATCTTGAATTAAGGGTTGTGAGCTTCAAAATTAACATGCAATTAATAACAAATGTTCAGTGACGGGTTTTTCCCCGATTCATCCCAGCATTATCTACTGAAGGAATGCTGTCCTGTTTGCACAAGCTTGAGTTTGTATGTAAATGATACATATACAATGAGCCCTAACCTACATGAGTATCACATCTAATGAAGAAAATCCTCTATTTCTATTAAAAGATTGTACTAAGCCCTCTGCAGAATCAAGTCCATCTTTTCACCAGCAACCCCGTTACTCCATCTGAAATGCTGTACAAGTAATTTATATCACTGAATCAAGAATGATAAACATTGATGCTAACCCAATAAATACTGCATTACTTTCTTAAGGTTGAGTGATAGTGTATTATTAACAGCTTTATTACCAGGGCAAAATTCCATGGGCAAAAGCAGTGAACTGTCAAAGATTCTCATAAAGGAATAACAATAAGCTTACATTTATAAAGCACTTTTCATCCCAAAGGAGGCAAGAGTACTTTCCAAAGTTGATACAAAAGAAACATAACAACATCTGTTACTGAATAGAACTGATGCTGAGAGGAGGACAAAAAACATTGTAAGGATGTGAAATGTGCTCCAGAATCTTTACTGGTTGCAAATAAACTGAAAATATATATTTTTTTAATAAAGAAAAGTTTAAGAAAACTGTTCAACAGTGAAACAAACCATGATAGTCTTTGTTGAGTATTAATTCAAAAGTCTGCCACGTCAAAAACACATTTGACAAAATTCCAATGTTATTTTTTAAATCAGAATTCTCAGAAGAAGACCAGATCAATCTATTGCAAAGACCCTACAAGTAAGACTGGTGCAGTCACAGATAGTGAAATGTAGGAAACACTCAGGGAAAAGCCAAACCTCTTGAAGTCTACTAGAAAACAAAGAAAAGGAGAATAGCTGACTGTACCTTCAGAAGGGCATGGGTACACGGCTGCATCTGTACTCCAAGGGTACATGAACATTTCTCTACTATGCAGATACACAGTCAGCTCACTCTCAGGCAAGTGAGAGGTATGGCCTGAAAGCAGTGAAAGCAAATTAAGAGGAAGGACTTTTTGTTGGAGCTTTCTAGGCTAGAGTATGTAACTGTAGGAGTGTGACTACGTTTTCTTCAGTGAATATTTCAATTTATTATAAAACCTAATTTTTCTTCTCAGTTTTTGTAGCAGTGGTGAAAAACACCCTCTTCCCTGTAAAGGTTCTGCATAGGTTTTCTTGGGAAAAATGCACATCACAGTCCTGACTACGGAAAAGGGGAATCTCCTATGTTGTTCTGGAGAGGTGGCAAGAAGTCCCCTGGATGGTGTTGGTATGCAACAGCTACAGATTCCTAAATACAGTGATCCTAAATGTATATGGGGATGCATATGTAGATAGGCTTAAGTATGCACACAGATACACACCCACCCACATACAGATACATTTAAAACTCTCGATATACATTTAGCACCGCTTAGCACATTCATGCTGCTTTTCACCCAAGGGTTTTGGAGCACTTTGCAGACATTAGCTAATAATTTCACAACCCAGGGTAGGTAAGGGATATTCCCGAGCAGAGTATTTATCTACTGACCTAGTGGGAATTCTGGTGTTTCTGACAAAATGCTGTCAACCTCTAGCAGGCAGGTGAAAACATAGAAAGAGAAACATGGAAACAAAAACCAGCCCTGCTTCATGCCTTCATGTTGAAGTAGGATCACACCAGCTGAGGTCACAAGTGGAAAAGGCATTTGAATGCCAGGCACATAAAAGTCCCCCAAAGGTAAACATCATAATTAGCAATGGGTGGAAAGCCAGCATGAGGCGAAGGGGCCAGTTTGATCTTCAGAGTTATCATTCAAGAGTGTGACACTGAGATTACACAATGTCATGCAGGTAATGCAAATGTTAACAAATCACCCATCTTGAAATTTCTTAAACTCCTGCTTTTACAGCTTAAGATCAGACATGGTTTTGATACTTGTAATGTTTTTCTTTGTTAGATTCCCTAATGAATATAACAGTCTTTACTTTAGCAGGAAATCTGGACCAACCATTTGAGGCCTGTTTTCTTTATATCTTGTGACTCACAGGTTTGCTTTCGGACACCTAATAAATCATTCACTAACATGTCAGAATTTGACAATTCCTCCTCCTTATAAACTCACTGCTAAATCAAGGACTACAAAAAAAGTAAGAAATTTACACTATTTCAAATTTTCTGATCTAAAATACCTGCTTGATGGATTTAGAGCTCTTTCTCATCAAGTGTTCTTCAACCTTAGTTTCAAATTTTACCATTATTTGTACTGCAGGTGGCATTGCAATTAAAAATTCCAGAATTTTCTTTCTGTGTGTCATGGAGCTATCAGAGATTTTACCTTATGCCACCCTACAAGTCAGAGAATTGTAGGCAGATTTTTGGACTGGAGGGAAAATTCTAATCATTGTCAACCTTGTTGACTAATTAGTGAAAGGACACCTTGGTTTCATTTGGTTGGAAGGCAAGGCAAAGTTGCAGATCATGGACAAATACAAACTCTGTGAGGCCTTTGTTTCCTAAGGATGGCATGGGGGAACCTTAGACCTGATATGTTAAATTCCTTTAAGACATCTAACCCCTGAAGCTACAGTGTTCTTTCAGCTGCTGTGAGTAAGTAAAGTGGATGATCTAGACCCAAGCTTATTAATAATATTTATTTATTTCATGGCTGTGTAAATATGTCATGATCTCACTGAAGACAATGCAATTATTCTCTCTGTTGATGTAATGAAAGCAGTGTGACCCAAAAAGCATGTACGTGTCTTATAAAGCTTTGGAAATTTAACTCATAAATAAGTTACAGCAAACCAAACTGGCATTCCCTTCCCCAGTTAAAAATTCATGTTTGGCCTTCATGGAATTCCTCCCAGACTAAGGTAAGAGAGGCTGTTCAGCTGATTTCCCCTCTCAATAATGCATTCTGAGGGCCCTACACTCTCAGTCCTCAAGGGAAAAGAGCTGCTTACATGATATATTTACTGGAATCAGGATTGTCTTCTGAAAGATGGGCAAATATAAAAAGTACACTGAATTTCCTTTTAATATTACATCTGATCACGTTGAAGACAATACTGAAGATTGCACAATTTTTCTTTAAAACTATCATTTAATGATGAATTTATTGAATTAAAAATCAATAATTTGATGAATTAAAATCATAAATTAATTAATATATTCATTATGTATACATTAATGAAGATGTACATTAAAAAGCAACAGAGGGAGCAGATTTTTGCCAAAAGAAAAGTGTGTGTGTGTGTGTGAAGACTGTGCCTTTCTAAGAATGCTAAGTTTAAAAATTTTTTAAAATATTTTTAACTTATTCCTTAAAATTTTATATTAGCTGGCATTTCTTTCTTACCAAAATAACCAAACCCAAAAACTATTTTATCCTTTTTAAACAAGAGAATTATATGGAAAATTCTATCCCATTGAGATGCTCAAGTTCGGCTGGACTCTGTGAAGAGCAGTCATTGAGGGACTGTGCAGATCCATGCTAGTGAAACAGGGAATTTACTGCAATTTTCACTGATAAAATCATCACATAAGAGTGCCTATGACAGTGATCTGTCGTTACCAATCAATCACACAAAAGCCTCACACCCCAAGGAACAGACATCTATCCTGTGATCAAAGGGACATGAAGGTTTAGAAACTAATGAAAGCAAAGCAGTGTAATAAAAGTGAAATTTGCCACCATTAATGACATAAAAATCACCTGACTGCCACTGGTTTCATTAAATGCAGTTTTAATAGGTTCCAAAAGAGTGGGTGAGGATTGAGTACATGGGATTATGTGGTCTCAGAAAGTCTGGATGCTAGAAGAGCTGCAAGGCAGCAACTCCTAGGTTCCACATGTTAACCGAGGCCCGCAGAGGTGATTGGTCTAGTTTTATTCCTCCTACAATGTCTGGAATTTCATTTCTTGAGGAATGTGAAAGAGGACATGAGAAAAACTTGTATGTGAGTGAAAACTCACCTTCAGAGAACACTGTCAGGTTTCTGTCCCCCGTTTCTCTTGTTTGAATCTTTGCCTTCACAGCAGACGGAGATTTTATCCCTTTGCTCGGAGCAGTTCAACAGGCTACAGAAATGTTGCACCTGCCTGACAAGTGCATCATGATGTGCTTAGTTCCTCCCACGAGATGGAGCAGCGGAGCTTCATCTCTTGGCACTGCACCTCCACCCAAAGAAAAGCCCCTTTCCTGCAGGTGCAGGGGTTGACAGTCACCTTGCATAGGTAGTCCACTGTGACATGTATCTCACACCTAATCAGCTGAACTAAAATTACACACTTTGAATGTTTCCAAACTGCCAAATCTTTTATGTAGGCTAATAAATTTGGACAGGTGCTAAGAATGATACAATCTACCATCAGACTTGTTCTCATGAACAGAAAAACCCCCATGGCTCTGGACACAAAATGAGCATGAAATGCTCTTAAGAAATTGAAAGTGTTGAAATCAGCAATGTCCGTGCCAGAGGAAGGAAGGGAAATGAGACATTAGACTGATTTCTTCTCTACCTCACAGCTTCAGAGTCAGTATTTAGATAAATTTTGATTAAGCTCCAGTTCAGGCCTGATAAAACATCTCTGAACTAGACAGAATGAGACCTCAAACCAGCTTTTGGGAAGCAGAGGAATGCTTGAGGCATAGGGAATGTAAAACCCCTTAAGCATCTTACAATCCAAATCTCTGGTGGGCAGCTTTCTGATGTTCTTGGTACACTGCCTACCAGAAGAAAACTGTACTGATGTAACAGTAGCTGTGTACTGATGCCACGAAGAGACCTATCAAAGTGTCTCAACAAATTCAGTTCTTCCTGAGTTAAAGAGCAAAGAGATTCCATCTAAACCTGTTTTCCCCAGACCCAGCTACAAATTCCACATGATATTCCTCTGTTGGATGTCTAAGTGTATTGTGCCAACATTTGTTTTCAGCATCTATGCTGATGTTATTCGCAGAAGTGAATCTCAATCAAGATGCAATCTCAATTAGAAAAACAAAGGAAAAAGGAAAAAATAGGAAGGACAGGCTTACAGAAGAGGAAAGTGTAAGTTAAACCAATTAACAGTCTTAATTAAAGGTTGGATTAAAAAAAGGGTAGGATGATCTATATTTTGGGGTGACATTTCCTATTTCATTATGCCTCCTTGTTATGGTTTGTTTTCTTTTCATATACATACCAAAGTAAATAACTGGTAGTATGACAGGAGGGAGAGTGAATTGCCACCATGTCTCACCTCTGTCAAAAACCAGCTGATGAGTGACATAAATGTATTCTGTTCCAGGTTCTGCATCAACTGTTGGTTAAGATACACAGATACAGACATGAAGTCCATTGTAAGGTACATTCCATGTGAAAATATGACAACAAAACACCAAAGAAGAAAGGCAAAAATAAGAGTTTTATTCCTTGCTAAAGGTATTGATAAGGAGATCAAGTGAAACAGTTCTTGATCTAACAAAAAGAGACCTTCAACTCTTTAGTATCAAAATAATGGATTTAATTTTTTTTTTTTTTAACTAAGAAATCTGGGAAGCCTCTCTCATGGTTAATGAGGAAATTGAGAGCTTATGTAGAAGAAATGATATATCCTAGAATACCTCAAAGAAGAGTCTGTGAGAACTAACATTCTGCAAGCAGAGGTGCTCTCTGGTAAAGTCACTTAAATGGAGAAATTATCACCAGAAGTTGAGAGTTAGGCATATGGTATGTATGAGGAATGAGACATTGGCAACTACTTAGTCACGAAAGGAGAGCAAATCAGCTTGGTAAGAGGACGAGAAAAAACCATCATGATTTGAATTTGGTATATGATTAAAGTAATTTGGGCATACTTTCAGTCCCTCATATGTATCATTTCCACCCTTGCCGTTTGGTAAGAGTATCATCTATTTTGGCTCTTGTCAGAAAATTATTCTAGTTTCACTTTCCTTTAATCTGGTTGAATTAAGTGTGAATTTAATGGCTGTATAACAATCAAGCATTCATGCCTTGTGCATAGTTGTGAAAACCTCTGAATTTGGGCACTGAGGTTCCAGAAAGTGTGCAGCATCTTCCAGCTCATCCTTCAAATTATCTAAGGAGCAATGGACTGCGTGCTCTTCCCTTTGCATCCTCCTTTGCAGCTGCCTGGGCCAGATGTGGATCTATCCCTACAAAACTCAAGACGAAAGCATCGTTCAGTGACTGATAGTGGTTAGGAAAAATGTCTGGCATGAAATGAGACTTTAGACTGCATAAGTAATTGTTTCTTCCTCCCTCTTGTGTTTGGGAAGTTTTTTGTTTAGCTGGGTTTTTTAGATCTGATTACTGCCATGATATCCAAGGGATGCCTGGGACTGCACTGTGATTTGAAAAAGAAAGTATGCTACCAAAAAAATTGTGATTATTTCAAGTTTGTCCTGATTTGGTGTGTTTTCACCATCTATTAGGCACTATTTTGTAAAAGCACCACAGTAATTGAGCAGTGCTTTTGCCTAACAGAAATTAAAGTCACTGTGCAGGAGTGTAATTTTAATGTATGTCCTGGGAGCGAAAGCCCACCAAAAAAGCTACAGTTAATTTAGCAGAGCTCATAATATACACTCATTTCTTAGCCATGGGGACTTGACTTTAAACTGTCTGAAGGTCAAGCATACAGAGACTGCTACAGAATCCTTCAAAAACGTAAGCCACATCACACATCTGCCACTCCTCGCTTAGAACAATTCAGCACAGTTAGAAGCCTCCCTCTAAAAAGAAGCTGAAGATAAAGTAAACACAGCAAATGAATTACCCTTCTCCCTCTGGAGAGGTCACGTTCGAGGTTCACTGCTGATGCAAGATGGTGAAGCTTGCACCAGTGCCCACCTGCCAGGGATTAAACAGAGAGCTACAGTCTCCAGTGCAATCAATGCCTAGTCTTTAATGGGCTCTAAATTCGGCGCCGGAAGCTCTGACAAGCCCATAATCCATTCATTAATGTGTGTTAATATGTGCCCTGTGGAGCTGTCCTAACTTAAAAACAAAAGGCAAGGCATTCACATGTGTTATTTGGAATAGGATGGAACAGGGAACCCTTAGCGCCATGGAGAGAGGAACGATTGCAAAAAGGGTTTTATTGCACGTCTCCCAGCAGGATGTTTAGAAAATAAAGATCCAACACATGCTGCAGCAATAAAGCAATTCCTCCTTTGCCAGATTCAGACAGTGCTATGCAGTTGTTCCCTTGACTTATTTCAAATGAGTAAACATGTTTTCTTGTGTGCATCAAGCAGGTGTGCACAGGTTCAAAGCTCTGATCCTTTATATGTCTGGTTCAGGGAGAGCCAAGACATGAAGAAGGTCAACAGTCAGAAAGTGAAGTGCTGAGACCTTACCCCTGTCTTCTTTCAGCCTTATGAGTCATGAAAAGTGACCTAGCTCTGTCCAAATTTTGCAGGTGTTTCTTTCCATAAAAACATTGAAGACACCTAAAAAGCCTTCCTCAATATGTACGGTCCCTACTTATTGCTGGCAGCTTAGACCATGGATCAGAGACACAGCTGAATGCTAATTAAAAGCATCAAAAGTTTGAGGACCTTGAAAGAACCAGCATAGGTGTAGACATACGGGCAAATAAAATTGAGTAAAATAACAACTAAACACCAGGAACCAGCTCAAATTCATCTCAGTTGTCTCTAGAGCTGGGAAATTTATACATTAATTACTATGCTCTAATACTGTTGTTATGGTTTGATTATGGTTTAATTACACTCTACATTTATTTGCATCAAAAAGTAAAATATAGCATATGCTTTTAATCAGTTTTAATTAAATTATAAACAATTCACATAAATAGAAACACTCTTGCTCTTTGTCCATATAATGTGGACAGCTTTCCTTACATTATTTAAAGAAAGTCTGCCGAACTTGTTAACATTCATTTCACTAGAGATTATGAAAGAGGAAGTTAAGCAGGCACTTCTACTGTTTTCTACTGTGCAATAAAGAATTTTAGAACATTTGGAATGCTTATATCATCTTTTTCCAGTTTTGAATACCATCTTCCAAAATAAAACATCACTTGTCATGGCATTTTCTCTACACTTTAATAAAATTAATCACCAAACAATACTGAGCCAAATAGATTAATAGATTATGAAATTCTTTTTATGGAAAACAAAAGGAAAGGAATGGAGCCAACTGAAAATGTCATTTTCTTTCAGCTTCTTATCTAATAACCAATCTTTAATTTATTCCAGGCTTTGGCATCCTACTTTGTAAGGATGACACTTAACCACTGTCTACAGCATTGCATGAAAAAAAACCACTTCTGAAAGCCTAAAAAGTCATGCTGATGGTGATCCATAGTATTTAGGGGCTGTTTTGGTCAGAGGCCACAATGGTTTCATATCTATTTTCTCTCTGACTGGTCCGGTTGCAACAATTTCTCGGGAACCAGGCTTTGGCATCCTACTTTGTAAGGATGACACTTAACCACTGTCTACAGCATTGCATGAAAAAAAACCACTTCTGAAAGCCTAAAAAGTCATGCTGATGGTGATCCATAGTATTTAGGGGCTGTTTTGGTCAGAGGCCACAATGGTTTCATATCTATTTTCTCTCTGACTGGTCCGGTTGCAACAATTTCTCAGGAAAAAAAAAATACCATCAAAGTGAAAGAAAATATTGGCTGTGATTCTGCAGAAGATGTAAACTAGGAATTAGCACATAATACATTTCTAGGAGGCAATTCAGGAAATAACCAAGTGGAAGTGTATTTTGCCTCTCTCTCAACGCTGACTCTAAAGGGAACTTAGAACAATTGGTATCCTATGCTAAGTTTTCATATATATTCCCAACTTTGTGCAGAATGCCTTTTGGAGGACACACCTTGGAGGTGCTTCTGCAATTACAGAGAGGAATCTGTTTTATTTTCACTGTGTTCCCCTGAACGCTTGGTACTAATGAGCAATAAATACATAATTTACTTTTTCCACCTAAAGCAAATAGTAGATTATTATAGTGCTTCATTTTGCATTGTAGCCCTAAATTAAACCCTAATAAATTAAATCCTTGCTTTCCTTCCTCTCTTTTTGATGCCTCTGTATCAAATTAACTGGAAAGAGTAGCTGTGGTGTAGACATCTTTCCCTCACCTACTGTTGTGAAGACAGATGCAAAGGCACCATTCATATTCCTTGCAATATTGTGCTTTTTGACTGGTTCTCTGTAATCTGAAGGACCAGAAGATCCACTGGCTGCCTCTGCAATACTTCTGATCTGTCAGGATAAATTTTTTCTTTGTCTTTATGTCTTCAGTTTTTTGTCCTTAACCTTCTTTTATATCTTTCAAACCTTACATTCCTTTATGCTAGTGCTACTTGCCATGTCTTTCTTGGATTTAAAGTGGGATATGTGACATCTCATTCTTGAACACTTAATTTATCTATTTTATCTCTTTATGTTGCCTTTCAATGCACACAAATACATTTGTTTTGAGAAATATAAGACCTCATATTCCCTGACTAAATTCCACAATGATTATTTGGATATTAATTTTCTGAATTTCTCCTTAAATTACTATTTACAAATACCTTCTTTTTGAATGTTGGTATCATAAACCTGACTCATCATTTCATGCCACTACAGCACAAATCAAATACTTGTTATTTTGAACAAACCAAACCAGCTTACAGTATATGTTGAACAAAACTCTGCATCTTGTGCCAAATTTAAGTCCAGGTTAGTTTTCTCCTTTACATTCAGAGTCCTATGATCAATCAAAACCATAGTCTATCATTCTACTTATGTTCTGTTCTTACTTTGTAATTAATCAAAACATGCCTCATGCTCATGAAGAATAAATTTGGAATATAAAGAAGATTCAACTTCAGACAAATCATGATGTGTAAGAATCTAATCTTTACCTCTCCTGCTACCAAAAAGTACAAGTGAGATAATGTCTAGTGCAGGTATGAGCCAAGTGATTTAAGGCTTTGATGACCAAGTCAATACCTGAAATGAAGCCCTTCTGGGAGCACCCAGGTGAAGTGTTACAGATGGATACTCTAGATGTTCTATTGTTTCCACAGTTTTGACCCACTAAAACAAATGACTGAAATTGAAAGCAACCTGCAACCTTGTTTTTCAAAAAGAACACGTTTACAAGACTATTTTAAGGGTAAGGTGAAAATTTTGATAATAAATCAAGTGTTAACATATTTGAAGAATCCACACAGTGATCTAAAACACCTCTCTTCCATTTTTAAGAATAACATTTACACCTGAGTCCCCTTGTGGACCTGTATCATCTGTACCACCACTGCTGGGGGACTGTGGAGGGTCTCTTTGCCCAGGGCACAAATGGATGCACAGTGACACAATGTAAGTAATGACATTTAATTACTCTGCAGTCTGTATTTACATCTGCCTAAAGTGTGTACAAAAACCTTTCCAACCTAACTCAGTAACTATTTTGCTCTGTCTGCAATGCACAGAAATGTTGTGTCTAATGACAGATCCATAATTATTAAGGTTTACTGGAAAAATTTCTAGTTTAATTTACCAAGTATGGTGTTAGTTAAAATTAATCAATTTAATCCTGCCCAAGTATTTCTCACCAAAACTACGCTCTAATGCAAATATTTCTCAGAATAAACTGTCTTGGTAATAAGGCTGTGCTTCTGTGTCTGGGAGGATATATTTGGTGCTATAAATATTTTTATATAAACGTGATTTATTTCCTTGACATTCTTTGAAGCTGTTTTCCTTCTCTGAGTATCAATGCATCAAGGGAAAAAAGTGGTTGAATGAGAACACAAACTATTAAAGGATGGCCTTTATTAATACTAGTCCTAGAATTATTTTAATCTGCTCTGAGCACCATGCCATAAAAAGTCAATCAAATAAAAAAACTCAGCCAGCTCTTAGACATGAAAAACATTGTATTTTCTTTTGAGGCATAGTTTCCAGAAAGTCTAAGTTTACAATGGAAGATGGCACAATAATAGAGACTGTTATAAAAATAATAAAAAAAAATAATAATGATAATAATAATAAAAGAATCCCTTCTCCTCACAAGGAAAATATATGTTAAATTGCATTACTTATCTATCAACAAGAAATAATTCTCTCCTGGGGGAAGGAACAGATTCAAGAATTCTGTGGAAAGGAATGGGATATTTTGCTGAAATCTGAATAATTACTTTTGTGAGGCACATCAACTACTTAAAATTATTCAATTTGTTTGTGCTATAATCTGAAATCTGTCATTAATTGAGCAGGTGAACAGAGAAGGAAAATTCCTTTGGTGCTCCATATTCACTTTCCATTTCTGTTCTAGTGAATTCACCTTAACCATTTAGAGGAAAGTTGGTCTCACAGCCTAGGTAATTTTCCAATATGGATGCCAATTAGTGCTAATTGTGAAAGTTATTTTTAATGATACAGACATCTGTCCATTAAGAAATAGAATAAGACCACCAAAACACTGTACTGCTCAGTGTACACATGGGAACAATTTTCAGTCACTAATGACTGAACTGGAGTAGTGACTGAAGGTGAAAAGCTACATTTTCATGCTACTAATTTAAATTGTTTATTTCTTTGTCTATATGGATATCTATGAACAGTTCATCAGAACATATAAATTTGAAGATTTCCAAGTAAAAACGTGTTCAACTATTTACCTTGAGCATCTGAATACCGTACTTGAGTATCTATTTTGCATAAATCCTATTTTAAAGAAGAGGAACTCAAATATGGGGCAAATAAATAATTTGCTCAAAGTCTGTGGGAGAGCCATTGATACAATTTTTTAATTGAATACCAATCTCCAAAATGTCCATCCTTGCTTGTAGGATTATTTTCCTAGTTTAGAGAAACTAATTAAAACTGGTTAAAAATGCATGAGGGTATTTTCCAACCAAGAAAAGAATACTATCCAAGAATGTGCCACTGTCGATGACAAAGGTTTGATAAAGTGAATACGCTTAACTCTATATTCTATATTGTTAAACATTGATATCACAAAAAGTGTGTCTAAAATTTACAGATATAAAAAGATAAAAGTTTTAACAATGTAAGAAAAATGTCACAGTTAAAATGAAATGTTACTTTGATTTCAGTCAAATTGTTTTATTTCATGGTAATTTAAGAACTTTTGCTCCAATTCACAATCTGTTTGTTTTTCCAGAACTGAAAACTTAGGCTGAAATCCTAGCAGCTCACCTAGTAAGGTAAAGGGACTCTTTTGTTGATGAAAATACATTAAAGTAACAATTTTGAAAATAAAAAAGACAAAATGTGAGTCAATGTGTTTAACTCAATATTCAATTTTACTGAAACTAATAGAAATGAAATGTACAAACAAGTTTAAAATCTATATGGAGACTCAGTGGGTTATTTTGGCCACCATCATATTCCTCACTGATTTTCTCTGCTGTGCATCACCACTCCTGCCAAATTTGGGGTGGCTGAAACAAGCTGAAAGGAGGTGAGCTGCAAAGCAGGAAGCCACACTTTTCAGCATCACTAGCATTTCCTTGTGAATTAATGTTTAAGCACCCTTTCGTCCTCCCACCCCACTATTTTCCCTTTGGGACTACCATTTCTCAGCCTGTGACAAGACTGAAGAGTGGAATTAATGCAGGAAGGAGGAAAAACGAAGTGGTTCCCAATTCAGCATGCTGAGCAACGGTGTCACCAGGTGGACCTATCTTCAAAATCCCATCTAGAGATGATGTCCTGCATGTCCTCCCCACAAACTCTGCTGTGATCAGAATCATGGAATCATAGAATATCCTGAGCTGGAAGGGACTCACAAGAATTGCTGTATCCAACTCCAAATCTGAATGCAGATATATCTTGTAGAACTAATGGTAGGATTTACAAAAAAAAAAAAAAAAAAAAACAAAAAAAAAAAAAAAAATCAGTAAATTCATTTTGGGAACATCTGCTGACAAGCTGTGAAATTTCAAAATTATTTTTACCACTGCTGAGTTTTAATTTTGCTAAGGTAATCTAAGACCCTCAAAAAATCTATTAACTGGGAGACTGAATGAAGGATCTGGATTAGGTGAGATGGATTGTGTCCTGCAGATACTTCTTTCCAGACTATGTAAAGAATCTAATTAAGTGTCTTACACAGTATTTTGTCTGCAAAGACCTAATGTGATAAGCCCTGCATTAGGTGATATGCTCAAGAGTACATAGGAAGTTTTTAATAAGACTGGGAATATTTTTCAGATTTTGAGTCAAAAGCCAAATTATAAAATTGGGCTGACCTCTGCCGGCTGCTTTCCTTCCATCAGTCTCCAGGGCTGCTGCATTGCACATTCCTACATGATTCAGAGAGCAATGGATTCCTAAAGCACAGTGAAGCCAACAATGCTGCAATACCTTAACTCTGATAAATCAGCAAAGATGTTAGATTGACGAATTTAGATAAAAAGGTTTCCTGTATCTTGAGGATAAACCATGACCAACTGGGAGAAAGGACTTGATTGCCATTTAAAACTTATTATACACCTTTATATTATGGCCCTATAAGAAGAGAGCATTCTGTCTTTAATACAGCAAGCAGATAAAATTGCCTCAACAGGATTACAGGTATATTATGAGATTTATGTGTTACTCATTGCTGGATTATGTTTCAGAGAGCTTGAAACATAAAAACAAGAAAGACAATTTCTTGAAGGCCAGCATTTAATTATAGACTTATCCAATAATCCATTATTGAACTGGCTCATCAAATAGGCTCTGTCCAAAGGATTATACCTAACTGTGCAATTTTTCATTGGATTTAGTTTTAAAGGCTGGCCAAAGGTTTTGGAAATGAAAGCAGGAGACTGTCAACAAAATGCTCAGATGTTACCTTCAAAGTCTTTAGTAGAACATAAATCTCAGTCAGTTGGTTTGCTGGTTATCCTTTGTGATATTCTTTATTTGCTGAGTGTTACAACAAGAATTTCAGGCATTTTAACAGAATCTTCAAAAGAAATTTAACAACCCTATCTAAACCTCTTCAGAAAGGCCAGAAATATTTATTTTATTACTTTCAGGTAGCTCAATATCTATAACTCATGTCTCTTGAAAATAGAGGAAAACAATACTGAAGCTTGATTATTCTTACAACCTGCCTGACATGAAAAGAGAGCAAACCTTAGAAAATTTACAGGTCAAACTTACTGTTAATAAATGGGAACTAATGAAAATAATAAACAACTCCTTTGTGACATATAGTACAGTAGCATGTCAAAAACCCAAGAGTGGACAGAGAATCGATGAGAAATACACCACTAACTTAGCCACTTCAACTTCTTTATTAAAAAAATTCCCCAGTTTAGCCCAAAGGTAAATAACAGAACTCCAGTTGTTGGGTAGTAGACAATTAAGCAAAAATCTGCCACTGTATATATCAAAACAAATCTGTGTGAATATTTGAAAAACTTCAATCTAAATAAAATATTTCTAAGAACATTGAAAACTCACTCTCCTTTGACATATTTCCAGAACAATTATCCAGTGTTTTCCAGAAAATATAAATGTACATGTTTGTCTTCTATTTAAGAGAAAGTAAGAGGGCTGCATGAATATCTGGAATATTCTGTCTTCTTTCGCAGCTGGGAGAAAAGTGCAGAACAATGCATCATCACTAACTTGTCATTCTAACCCAATCTGAAGAGAGGTGTAGTAGAAATGTGCCTTGAATGTGTCTCTCAGAGGTAACATCTCTCAGATGCACTCTTGGGTCAGGTATGTACTGACATAGCAACCCTCCCACAGGTCTGTTCAACTCATAACTTAAAGCCAGGGCTCCTAAATGTGAGTATTCAATGTGCTTGAATGACTGAACTGGAAATTTTATTGAAACCTAATGGTGCTTCCTACCATGACAGATAAAATTACAGTTTGCCAAGGGGATGACACAGAACAAAGGAAAGCTCAAATAATGTGGCTCTTCTGTCAGAAACTCTGGTTTTAACCTCAAGATAAGTTTGCCATTGCCACAAAAGGATGAGCACATGTGAATAGATTGATAGCATCAGCAGAATAATATGCAAACACTTCAGTCCTTCTGGGATCTTGAGTAATAAAAGCAAGAGTTTCATGCCCTGAACTTTTTTATCATTAGGGAATGGTCTGTTTGCACTTGTACATTGTATGCACTAGTTTATTTAGCCTAAGTTTGTTTGTTTTTTCCTCTATTCCTGAGAGTTTGCATCTGTAAGAATAGATGAGATTACAGTTCTCTGTTACACTAGGGAATTTCATTTGGTTTATCTTGCTGGGAAAATAATAAAGCCTCCTCTTGAGCACAGTAAAGATCTATTATAATATTCAATGATAAAACATTCTTCCATGTGTTGTTACCCATTTTTCCTTTTGGAAAGTTATATTCTACTGTCTAAAATCACCCTACAAAGTTCACAAGTGAAAGGATTACTCATTCTCTAAACTTTTACTCTCTGCTATTGTGAAATTCCATTCTGAATACTGAATACTGTTTATAGAAACTCTCTGGTGCTACAAAGTTCACTAAGAGCTTTTAAATTATTTGATCCTGAGATGTAACCTAAGGACACAGACATTTTCTGTACAGTTTGTATTGAGTTCCAAAGACCTTAAACAAATTCACAGTCATAATTTGAAATTGCAATCAAACCTGAAGAATGCTCAAGTCCTAATTTGGATTAATGTTACGAAGTGTGTTGAAAGTGCTCTGACAGAAGCTTGTTTTGAGGTATATCTATTTCAAAAAATAGATTTTGGGTTGATAGCTTTCAAAAAATTCCCTAGAGCACAAACACAATAACACACTTATTTTGACCCAGGCATAAATAAAAAATTAATTGTGCTCAAATGCACCATTAAATACAGCCTCTTTCCCATGCCTAACTACAGAGATACGTTTTTTGGGGTTTTTTTGCTTGTTTCAGCAAAAGTAATGATATGGAGTGGTCCCTACTCTTTTTCCTGTACCTTTGTTTTGCTGAAGGCAACACTGTTGGCTAAGGATGTGAAATGGTTGCATGTGACAGGCTGAATGTCAGTGTCAGAGCATGGAGCCTGACCTGGACTTGCAAAGGGAGGCTCATTACAAGCGCACTTAAACAGCCTTTCAATCTCTGGTATCACTTCACTCAATTCGTAGTTCAAACCAGAATAAGCAAATACCCCTCCAACAGCCTCCCTTGAGTCGCTCTGCAGGGCTGAAGTGTTAAACTGTGCAGCTCTGTTTTGAGTTTGTTCAGTATTTGTTTAACCTGCAATGCCAGAAACACTATAAATCCCTCATTCGATTTCGCATGTCCCTTTTCATTTACTAAACCTTCTAAAGGTCAGAGCAGGCATACTCCTCCCTGAATGGCTTGCCCTTTCTTACACTGCACATCCAGGGTGGGAGATGAGATGAGATGTGGGAACAGAAAAAGCCATCAGGAAATACAGATTAGAGGAATAGCCAAGACTAACACACCTGCTAAAATATATGTTCCGGTTATTTTTTCAGTAGCACACCCACTGAAAATACCAAAAACATGTTTGTCATCATCCTTTCGATCTAGGTGTTACAATAGCACTGCATCACAGGAAATCATAGTTAGGACAATTAAACCCAAACTAGCAGGAAATTAGTTAAGCATGATATCTAAAAGATTATTATCTGCAATAGTCTGGTTTCAGTAGGTGGATGAAGAAGTGAGGCTATCAGTTTTCTGGGAAACTGTATTTACTTTGTGAGTAACAAAGCTCAGCATGGGAACCTCCATTTGGGAAGGATGGTTCTAAACCCTCTGAATCCACATCAGACACCAAATACCAGCCCTTCATGGGACCAGGAATCCCACTGGAAGCTTCTATGATGATATTTTTATCTCAGATGAATAAATATTGGGTGTAAATGTTAAATAATACCTGTGGTTTAAAATCCCTAAAACAAAACTAGGCAATATTTGCTGCAGGACCTTCTGCAAGGTTCAAGTCCTAGGACCCTTGTAAAAACAACTGTAAAACCTCACTTATTTTCTCTGATAGCTATTGGCTACAAAGCTTGTATCTATTAGAGTAGAATATAATGGAAATATCTACTGTAAGTGAAAAATTATCTCATTTTTAGACTTTAAAATGTTTTTTTAAAGTATTTATTGGATCAGGAAAAAAATTACCAAGCAAACCTTCCAGATACAAAGTCTTCCCAGGACAAAATAAACCCACCATTATTTACCAATGGGAGTTATACAATCTTTTGTAAGTATGTTTTACATTAGAGTAACTAAGCGGAGAATCAGTGCCTTGGATTCTGATATAAACAGTGCTTTAAAGTGAACACTACTAGGAAATTAGAAGTCAACAGAAGGATTTGCTTTGAAGCTGTTTGTTCTTAGAACAATTTTCAGAGACAGACAGAAGCCTCATACATAGCAATGGATGAATAATAAAGTAACGTTTTGTTAAACATTACCTTGCCATAGTGTTTAGAGATTTGTTCCAGATTATTTTGCAATAAATCTAGGAATTCCAATTTGGAAACAAAAGTAATCTTCAGTTGAGATGAAGTATATATGCTCATTTCCAAAACTAGATTTCTGGAGCTCTTCCTTAGTTAGGACTATCTCATTTTTCACAAGATGTTATTAATACAAAAGTGTTTACTGAGCTAGATATTAGTGTCTTTGTTTCAAAATAATGGATTTCTTAGACATTTTGCTCTGTATGCTCTGTACTTTCTGATGACACACTTTTTATAAACCAGAATCTTTTCTTTCAAGGATAAGATTTCTGTCACCAGAATCAACTCAAGTGAAAGAGGAATTAAAAAAAAAAAATCACAGAAATTCTTTGCTTGGTGTGGCTACTGTAGGAGAATAAAGAAATAAAGAATGGAATAAAATATTTCAATCCCAAAGATTCTTATAGGCTACTTTAGACCACAGTACTTGCAGAGCTTCATGGTAACTCAGTTATCTCTGCCATTTCATATCTGCTTTTTAAACAGAATAGGAGGAAGCCACTTCTATCCTGGGCTGCATCACAAGAAGAATAAGAGGTCAAAGGGAGGTGACTCTGCCACTCTACTCAACTCTGGTGAGACCCCTGGAGTTCTGTGTCTCGTTCTGGTGTCCTCAGCACAGGAAGGATGTTAACCTGTTGGAACAAGTCCAGAGGAGGCCAACAAGTGGATCATAGGGCTGGAGTACCTCTCTTATGAGGAAAGGCTGAGAGAATTTGTATTTTTCAGCTGGGAGAAGATAAGATTCCAGAGAGACCCTATTACAAGAAAGATGGGGACAGACTTTTAGCAGGGCTTGTTGTGATAGGACAAGGAGTGATGATTTTAAACTAAAGAAGGGTTGATTCAGCTAAGATAAAGAAAGATTTTTTTTTTTTTTACAATGAGGTGGTGAAACACTGGAATTGGTTTTCCAGAGAGGTGGTGGATGCCCCATCACTGGCAGCATTCAAGGTCAGGCTGGACTGGGATCTGGGAAGCCTGGTCTAGTGGAAGGTGGCCCTGCTTATTGCAGGGGGGTTGGGCTAGATGAACTTCAAAGGTCCCTTCCAATCCAGACTACTGTGTGATTCTACAAGGAGTGGAGCACCTGAATTATCGTTTATAAACTGAAACAAAAAGGTCTTTTTTGGCTTTTCTGGCTGGTTTTAGTGTCCCTTTCACCATTTATACACCAGGTTTTCATCAAAGGAAAAGTTACCCTTAGTTCTTCTGTGATGTTAGACAAGTATCTTTTCACTTCTCAGTCTCAATTTCTCATATGCAAAATGATGGCTAATAGATTTGCCTTTTATATCTATTTAAATTTAGTTTCTGGGACAGAGAATCCACATTTTTGTAAGTATGAAGACTGAAAGGACTCCAACTTGAAAATGTTCCCATAAGAGAAATAAAAAGTAGCAGCCTCTAAATGAATGATATTTTAAGATACATTACTTTTTAATGAAATAAATATCTAATTATGTGGGTATTCAGCATCCTCTTTTGCCTACTATAGTTTATCAAAATACATAGAATGCAAAATAAAATTGAAATAAAGGTCACATTAAGAATTAAAGGTAAAACACCAAAATGTGCTCCTTCAGTATTCAGGCAAATATATTTGAAAAAAACTAAAGTAGTACTGCAGTGCATACATAGGTGCATACAAAAACACTGTGCAGTTGTACAATGAAACAATAAAACAACATAGAACTTTAGAAGAAAAACTACATTTTATTCTCCAAAATAGTTCACAGACCTCTTTTTCCTGTTATTTTATGCATCTAAATCTTATTTATACTCCTCCAGTACCATCTGTAGCTTTGGAACTGTGCAGGGCAATTGTGAGACAGCTTTGACACCTGCTTGAGCCTAAAAAGTTTCCTGCTCATTCATCCCTATTAAATAAAGAATGATTCCTTGGACTTCTGAAGAGAAGCCTGTCCCTCAGCAAATTTCTGCTTTACCAACTTGTTTAAACATGCATCCTGAAAATCTGGCAAGAGTACATCACTTGTTAAAATGCCTGCACAAGTGATCAGCAAAGGAAGAGATTTAGGTATGCATATAAGTGGCTGTTAGGCTGCAGAGATTTCCCCAGACTTTGTTTCAGAAATTCCTTTGGTGTCATCAGAAGTTGAATTTACTCCCAGAAACTCCCAGGGATGCCCTGTTGTTTTCTATCCCGAATGAATGACTCACAGGAATCTGTTCAGTGTATCTCTACCCAGACACAACCTCATGTATCAGGGCAGAAGGGGGCAAGGGTAAGAGAAGTAGGGGTGTGGAGGGTTGAAATTTTCAATTATTCCAGTAATCTGATATAAAACTGTGTAATAAAACCTGGCACTGGTTGACAAAAATGACTAAAGCATAGAACTAATCTTGGAATCATTCTAATAATTTCTATTTTGTCTGGCTCTGGAAAGCCCCAAAGTCAAAATTAACCTGAAGGAAATCTAAGCAGACCCCCAAAATCTGTTCCACCTCTCAGGGAATGAGACACTTCCTTACCACTGCTTTGATGGTAATGACCCCCCTATGTGAGGCAAAATACTTTGGTGCTGTAATTGCAATTATAATTTTGGTCTAGGAAAGAGAGTCAGAAGCTGAAGGGTGAGACCCTTTCCATCCCCTCAAGAAAAAAGAAAAAGAACAGAGCAGATCAAGGGAAACCTGGATACTGTGAATATGTTGTCAAAAAAACCTGCTCTGCTGGAGTGACTGTAATATGGAAAGCCTAAGGAGACTGCTACAGTGCAAATGAGTCCTCAGCTCTGCTTAAATTGAAGCTGGAGTTACTGTTTACTTTGGAAATATCCCTGGAACAGAAAGGGATAGTAAAGGCAAAAAGCCATTGTAGTCTTTGCACTTCCAGACCTGGAAACTCTGTTTCATTTAGCATTACAGCTTAAAATCTCACCCAGGAATGTTGGACTGAGGGAATATAGGGAGAAGAGAAGCTAGAAAAGGAATTCAAACATACAATTGGACAAACAGTGACTGATGAGGTGGATGAATCTAAAGGCAAAAGAGTATTCGATAATGCAGTTTTAAAGCTGAAAAACTTTGCAAGGCCTCTAGTCAACTCTTTAACCCTCAAAATAAAAAAATAAATAAAACTCCTAAAAACTGCCATAAATAAGATTTCAGGGGGAAAACAGCACATAAATGCTGTATAGTGGGTTTGGTTTTAATGCTCTCAACTAAAGTAGTCATGAAAACAGATTTACATATGTTTAGTAATTAATGCCATAAAGTATTCACACCCAGACAATGGTGGGAGTGTAATTATGTCTCTCCCACTCTGTCTGTGTAACTATTTTTACCATATGACCTTTTTTCATATTTTTTTTCTCAACAATCAAAAGTTTTGCTTTTCATAGTTCCAGTTACAACTTATGACGCCAAGATTTTCCAATAGTTGAAATAATTATCCAGTACTCTGTTCTAATAAATTTAATTCTTTTTGTTGAGAGTTCTGTACATATGAAGCAAATTATATGAGCTGTTGCCTTCTGTTTCTATACTGGTTGATAAAGATGATTGAAGTAGATCCTCATTTCAGTTTAATTCCGTTTTCTACCCCATGCTGTCCATAGTATTGGGTGGTTTATTTAAAATATCATTCTTAGTAAATAGAATTCTCTCAGAATACCAGATTAGAGAGGGCTATATATAGGAAGAAACACACAAAAATTTAACACAAGACTTCCTATGTGAAAATCAGATTGAAATTTTTTTAATATTTGACATGTATGTTTAGTACAGCCCATATTGGACCTAGAATATTTTACAAAAATGAACATGCTTCTAAGAAATGTAATTATTGCATTTCTATCACATTGTATTGCTATATATTAATTTAGTGTAAAATATCTTATTGGAATGCAGCATTCGTCAATTCAGAGTTGTGGTCTTATAGATCGTCTTTAGGGACGTGTTTTCTACTAGTGTCTAATCCCATTCCTCCTCACTGGAAGGAGCTGCTCCAACATAGGTTTTTGTCAGCTGCAACAGACGTTATTAAACCCCTTTTCTTTGACTAAAGGGTTTTATTACAATTCTGACTGGATTTAGCTGAGATGGAAAGTAATCAAGCTACTGTAGTAAATTCAAAACTGTGCCTAGCATGGAAGTATTAATATCCACTGTAGCACGCAGAAACTCTTTTTCTTTATCCTTTAATTCATCCAATTCTTTTTTGGCTTGCACTGGTGAGAGTTTTCCTGGCTCTTTATGGATCATTTAAGAGGAAATGTTGAATTCTACTGGAGTCTGGAGCCAGAGTATTTTGGCTCTCTGCTCTTGAGCTGTAGGAAGGGAGATTCATTGCCACAGCCTTAGCGTGAGCCCATCTCTTTGGCGTCAAACACCTTCTGTGTGTTACTGCAGGCTGTGCTGCCACCCGCACTCCTCTGAGCCTGGCGGGTGCCCCTCTACTGTGGCAACACTGCTGAGATTAATTGATTTGAAAATACAGTCTGTCTACAAAAATCAGGAGACCACTATTCCTAACATAAGCTCTGAACTGCCAACTCATTTTGCATTTCAAGCTTAGTAGGACTGTTCTGTGCTCTGTGGCAGCAGCAGAATTAAACATAAAGAGTTGACTACTGCATTGCATCCATGATTGCCACTGCAGTGCTGCTGTAGAAATAGATTATGAACACAGAAATAATGTACATTTCAAAGGAATCTCACTAAAAATCTGGGATAAAATGTGCTTAGATCAATTTTGAAGGGATAATGGTTAATCAATTTCGTTGGACATATTGTTGTCTACCGCGTGTTTTTCAATACCTCCCAGAATAATCTTGTCCATGATTTTACTGGGCACTCAGTGAGACTGACAGGGGTCCTTGTTCTTGCCCTTCTTGAAAATTGCACAACGTAAGCCAGCTTCCACTCAACATAACTCGCAGTATTTCTTTCTACCTACTTTTCTTTTGTCATCTTTCCACATACATTTGATTTTCCCTGAGGCCTTAAACATCTGGCAAGATTCATAAAAACTTAAATGAGTCAGAAATAAGTCAGAAGACATTTACAACTTGTAAAAGCATCCTCTAGATTCAAATTGATGGCATCTTTGTAGTCAATCTGCTAACTGGCTTGTATTCAACAAGAAGCTATTTATTAAGAGAGAATTCCCCACTGTGGATTTTGTTAGCCCAGCAATAACAGGAATGTGCCATTGAGTGTCTAATATTAATTGTCTATCTCTACATATTACACAGTTTTTAAACTGTCCTGTTGCACAGACAGTGAGCAGACTAAACCTTCAGCTGATATAAAGTGGTGTATCTCCCCTGATTTCTCTGAGGATCTTCCTTGAAAATCGTGATGAAAATTCACAGAAACTTCACTGATTTTAGTGAACTTAATCTGAATTCGTGCCAGCTCAACAGATGACAATATGTTATGGATTTTCTGTCTTTCTCTGGAAACTAAAATTAAGTTCAAAATTAATAACTTACAAATATTTGGAGACAGGAGACTATTTATAATTTCTCTGCAAGGTAAATAGCTTTTTTTTGCCATTTTATGATTGTGGAGGATGATAGATCTCATGAGGAAATAAAGACATAACAAGAGACCTCCAGCTGCTCTGAAGTCTGGAATTTCTTTGCGTTTAAGTGCCTAAAAAGTCTTAAATATTTAGAAACATTGTTGGATAGGGTTTCCCAGTTTTTCACATGACAGAAATATAACCTCTTTTTATGGTAGATATATCATTAAAACTTTAAATACATGGAGTTACAATGAGGACAATCAACAGGTTTAGGATGTTTCAACTGACCATATGTCTCTTATCTAGGTGAACTATGTTAAAAGCAGG
Source organism: Corvus brachyrhynchos (assembly GCF_000691975.1). Classification (NCBI taxonomy): domain Eukaryota; kingdom Metazoa; phylum Chordata; class Aves; order Passeriformes; family Corvidae; genus Corvus; species Corvus brachyrhynchos. Next base: position 367,801 of record NW_008235964.1, on the reverse strand, counting down.
AGCAGTGACTTATTGTCTGTATTGAGCTGGAATGATCTAGAAAAATCTTAGATTGCAGGGGGGTTTTATCTGTATAATTATCGTAATTTTTTCATATGTAATTACAGTTAGAGATACCCTTCATTGATGAAATTATCACAATTAATGTAATTTCTACATTACTAACATTACTGCATTTGCCTATCAGTTTTCTTGTCAGCTATTATTGTGAAAAGTAGATTTTTATAGGTAATACCTTTGCAGTGATAATTTAAATTAGGTGATAATATCAACATGTATAAGGTAATAGAGAAATTAAGATCTGCAGAACTCCTTAGAGCAACTGTGTCAAGTCCACATGAAAACCATTAGTTATTTACACCTGAAGAGAAGGAATACTCAAAGATGACTAAATGCAATCTAAAGTAGCTTTATTCACATGCAAAATTGTAACCTTAAATTTAATTTTTCTCCCAAGAATAGTTTTGTTAGGTGTTGAAAAATAAAGTACTGAAAAATCTATGCAAGAAGGGAAATAGAATCATATGCATAGGTCTGATTTCAGCAGATCGGAAGCTTTTGGCTGCATCTGTTTCTTAATCAATAATTTAAATCAGCAGCTGAAACCACTATTTATCTGAATATTAATAACCCTTTCGTAGCCCTATTTTTTTACATTATTAGTTTTTAACACATTGTTAGGTTAAGAACTGTGTGGAGTCTGCCCATTTTTAATGGATAAACTACTGTGGTGGGTGTTTGTGGAACAGGGAAGGTGATGGTAAATTAGGTGTGCCTTCCTACAGCTCAGAGGTGTGTGGAGATGTAGTCTACCTCCAAGCAAGGAGTTTATTGTTTTCAGGGAATCACAGAACCATTTACATTGGAAAATCCTCTGGAGATCATCTAGTCTAACCCTCCTGCTTATTCCTCAGTGTTTTTATGGAGACACAAATTTTGCATTTAAAAATCTGCTCCAACAGTGCTCATTTCCCTGTAACTGGGAGGTGAGAGGCAGAACTAAACTGGAAGGAAAAACGATGTAACTAACTTGAATCTGAAGCTGGTTTAGAGGGACTAGGGAAAAACAGTGTGCATAAGTTTTCACTGTAGATAGAAGTAACTTTGCAATTTCCTTAACACTCCTCCTTAGAGCTCAATCTGCTTATTTCTAAAGCAAGTTTTTAAACATTGTTTTTTAAATTTACATATAGTTTTTTCCTCTCCAACAATAAAATATTTTATAAGCTAAGTCCATGGACTATATTTATCATCCAATATACGCACACAACATGTTAAATTAAGGCACAACCCTGCACCCAAATTTTACAAACACTGCCCAGCTGATGCACATCCTGTCACATCCAATTGCTTACTCATTTAAAGGAAACTGGAGACCATGAGCTTTGATTCATAATTCCCATTTTGATGCTCAGAAAATCCTCTTTCCTCTCATACAGTGAATATTTTCCTGATTTAAAATGATGATTTCAGAGGTAGGTCACTGTTTTCATGTCCCACTTGCATGAGTTAAAAAGTTCAGCTGGGACACAAATACTCAAAGTCTTTAAGTATCTGAAGCAAGATGTTGAGAACTCTTAAATTACTGCACTATCAAGATAGATGAAATTGTAAACAACACTTGAGCAATCAAAACTCTGATTTCATGCTTCCTTTTAAAGAATAAAAGGTCCCCAGAAAGTATTTCTGCATTCCTGTTCACTCAGTTTTCCCTTGCAATTCAAAAGCAAATATGACTTGTTTGATATAACAAACTGAGGTGGAGGTGAACCAAAAGATCCACTCTTACATGGCAATCATGGAACACACAACCATGAATTATGCCGTGAACTTAATCTGATCCTGTGCAAGGAGGGGCCTAAAACACTGCAATGTTAATGTCACAATGCCTCTCCTGCTCCAGTATAGTAGAACTGACATAAAACATCTTGGAACAAACTCCTATTAGACATTAACAATTTGCCATGCAGGTTAGATTCTTGTCAGATAAATGCAGAGTTAAAACATCCCATTTACTTGGTACCTTGTTTCCCAGAAAAGGAAGTCAGGAAAAAGCCACAGAAATCCAATCTGTGAAACATTAGGGGAGTCTGAAGAAATTCCTCTTTCCCCCAAGTGTGTTCTCCTGTTTTATATGTCTGAAAAGGGGATACATACAATTGTGGTGAAAGGGTTGAAGATATCTCAGTGAACGGGATTGGGGAACAAGGATACACAGCACACTCATGTGTAGATTTATAAGTATATGTATACACACACATCCATTTTAAACCTAATGTTTCACATATTTTAGTATTATGAAGCCCATTTCTATTACTATTATGAAGTAGAACTGAGACACCATCATTAATAGCTCCACCCTTTACACATCCCCACAGAAAAAATTTTCTTCACAGTTTTACCCCAATAAAGGTCCCATTTCTGCCTTCATAAGGAAGATTTTATTAATTATCTCCTCTTGTCCCCCATTTCACTTTTGCCCGAAAATCTGCTTTACCTTTTCTCTGCAGAGTAAGGTGGCAAAGTATTAACACATGGGCTTAGCATGTCCATAATGTGATAGTAGTTCTTGGTCATGGAAAGGGAAGTGATAATGTTGGTTTATTCTTGCACAGAATACTCAAGAGATGACTGCTTACAATTGTGGTATACAAGCAAGGAGAGGATGGGACGAAATACGTGTCCTTCCAAAAGGAGTAAGGGTGAAGACAGTCCCCTCATTGATTACAAGTGTGTTAATTTGTGAGTAATCTCTTTAAAGTTTTATGATATTGCTTTATGAAATAGAAGCATGTGGATTTCAGGTTTCTGGGACTGTTCTCCAGGATCCCAGACCCCTTTTTTATGCTGAAGTTTCTTATTTCCTTTTATTTTCACTGGGAATTGAGCACTCTGGAAAACTGAGTCTTCTGATTCTTCAAATTATGTTACAAACTACCCGCTACCAAGATGGAGCTTTTTCTATGAGATACCAAAATGAGTCTTTCTCTAGTACAAACCTACTAAAAGAACCTGCGTGTAATCCAAAGAACAAGCTGAAATGTATGATGAAATTTATTTCTTTCAAGTCAGACTGTTTTCTCATATTCTCTTATCCACATTTTGCCCTTCCTTCTTTCTACTCTGGTTTCTTTTCCCCACTTTACCACCTCTTAAATATGTTCTGTTTTCTTACTGCTGGGAGAAGTTAGCATACCATTCTGCCGTTTCCCAGATGCTGATGTTATTTGCCATACAGATGACTTCAGAAGCTATTGAAAGAAACAGAGATACCTACTAGGATGTTGGCCAAACTTTTAAAAAAGTAGGTGGTCACCAAGTTTAAGTTGCCAATTTAAGAAGTTTAAATTAAACAAAACTAATAGATACTTCTGAATTGCATTTAATTTGATTTAACTCATCAGATAAAACTCTTTCATAGTTTGTCTACATTGAACTCTCTAAATTTTAAAAATCCAACCACATATTTTTTGTCAGGGATAAAACAATTATTTAATTAAATGCCCTGACAAATAAACTGCTTCATAGACCATGTAAGTACAAAAATTAAGAGAAATTAGGATTTATTATTCTCTGTGGTGATACAACAGTTGTTCCCCTCATACTCTGAATCTGATTAAAGATTGTTACTGTCTCTAACGTATTGAATTACAACAGATTAAAGATCAGACCTGGTAAGAGAAAATTCAATGTTCACTGAATATTCAAGAATCTTGAATCAATCAATGCAATTGAAGACTTAGTTTCAATATAATCAGGTTTATCATATATACATAAGCTGGCAAGACCGGCATATTTAGTATCAGCAAACCCACTCAAAGTTCTTATAGAAACAGGCCAAAATTGAAACTGAACTTCCTTGCACTGTTAAATCACAATCCAAATGAAGCCCTGTATTAGGGTTAGTATACCTTCTTATCCAATTCTTATGCATAACTGTAAATTCTCATTGTTTTTAAGATGAAGGGATTTAACTTTTTATTTCTATTTTATAGTTGTTATGCACCAGTTTTGAATTCCATGTCATCCCTCAGTGTCATTCTATTTCACATACCAACAAATACAAATTTGGAACAGCTTTTGTTTCCCTTAACTGTCTAGACCATTGCTGAAGGAAAAGCTGACAAGAACAGTTGAGTTTCCACGTTCTGTGCTAGCTTGAAATAAATTTGGTTTGGAAAATTGAATGTGAGTAACCATGTATGTCAACTAGTCTACAAGTTAGGAGACATTTTGTGAAAAATGTAAACATGGAGCAGTGTTCTTGTATAAACCAGAGATGTTGATGCCAGACCACTTTCTTTCTCCCTGAAACAGAAAAGTGTTATTATGCAGGCAAAAGAAATAAAGTTAATTTACAGAGGTTCTTCTAACACTTCATCCAACTGACTACAAAGCTTCTGTAGCTTTTGTAGAAAATGAATTATTATGAGGGGCTTGATCAGTACACTGGGTAAAAATTGATCCACAACTGAGATATCATTGTGAACTCAATATTAGATCTAATGTGGTACATCAGAAAAACATCCTGGAAGAGATCATGGAGAAACAACTCTTAGAGGACCAATCCTCTCCTAGCTTTTTGTCTTCTGTTTCAGGACAGCTGTCCTTTCTCCAGTGATTTTCCTCTAGTCCAAATTTAGAATCTTAATCTTTGAACAGTTCAAGAACTGAGCACTGTTTCAGTAAGCTCACTTTCAATAAATTTTGAGAGAAAGTTTACAAAGCAGGATATGAAAGGAAGAAAGGTAATAAAATGACTAAGAAGAAGAAAGAGTTAATCACTAAGATGTACGCTTATGCCATGGCACAAGATCAAAGGAACTTAACATGCTTGACAAGTTTATCTATCTTGGTAGCATTCTCTCCAAACCAGCAGCAAATGATGGTGAAATATTTCTCTGCATTTCTAAAGAGAGTTCATCCTTTGGTCATTTGCAAACTTATGTTTGCACTTTGCTGTGGAGGCAAGTGCTCTAATTACCACTCTTCTGTAGTTATGCCAGTCTGCACTTTTGTCAGTCCTGTCCATGCACAACATGTTGTGTGTTGGGTGTGACTCCTGTGACTCTGTAATAGCACATATTTTATTTGCAGGCATCAACTCTATATTGCCCTCAAAACTGTCTCATTTGCAGTGGGCTAGGTAGAAAACCAGGATGGAAAACCTCAGGATACCTGCACAGATATTTTATGGTCAGTATGAGTATAGAAAAAGCACACTTTTAGGCCAAAAAAACGCTTTTGGAATACCCTGAAATCTTTCTGTAAAGCTTCACCAAACTCTATCAGTAACTGGGACAAAAGGAATTTCAGGTAAAAAAAACAAGAGGTAAAATGCTACCACAGAGTTTGTGATAAAGTGAAAAACCAAACCAGAGACAGAAGTGAAAAGAATAAAATTCTGTCTTCCAAACAGCCCAGATTCAGAGACATTCTGGCTTGTAACAATGTATGTTCCTCACAAGTTCTATGAAAATTAAAGTAAATGTATAAACCTGAAAAACTGTGGTCACTGACTGTGATGGACGTCTGTGTACTAATGGATAAGCAAGTAATTCCATTCTGACTACTCCATTATATTTTCATTCTTTTTAGAAAATAAAAAAGAACAACAAACAATATGATCACAAATTTTATTTTTTCTACATAACAGAAGTGGGAGGATAGCATAAGTTAGGTGCTAAGACTACTGATTAATTCATATACCACATTACGCTGCTAACTAGAGTACTCTTATTCTTTTTTTCCTACAGTTCACTCTTCTATGAAATTTATCACAAAACCATCTTTAGAGTTAGGTTTATTACTGAGTTTTATTTCCAACTGTATTTTTTACTATCCTTGTAGCACAAACACAGTTTCAGCACTGTGATCCTTTTACCACTCTTCTGGCAGGCCATATCTATTTTATCCCCTCTGCCCAGATATGCCAGCCGTGCCAGCTGTCTGCAATTTTAATGTGAGCTGTCAGAAATGGGTACCTTGGCCATTAATTATTTTGTGAGGAGTCTCATTGTCGATCCATAAGAAGACCAAGTATTTTTGTGTGTTCAGCATCTCCAGGGAGCACACACAGACCACTTTTCCAGTGCAGCTGGATGTGAGGCAGCTCCAAACACATGCAATTCCAAATCACCTGCTCCACCTCTTTCTCCCATTAAGAATTCTGTATCCACTTGGTGCAGCCTCTGGGATACACAGTAAAAACAGCCCAGGGTTTCATATGGAACAGGGATAGGCCATATTGACATGGTTTAGATTTTTCTTTCCCTCAGCCTAGAAGGCACGTAGGTCTACAATTAGGTCTGTGTTGTTCCAAGGTGCAGACATGTAATTGGTTTTGAGTGTGGCTTGTTTGAATTAGTAATGACTCTGGGAGGAGAGCTTTGGGTCTGCTGAACAAACAGCTGCAAAAAGCTACTCAACTCCATTACAATCAAGAACATGAACTGTCAGAATGCACTAAAACTCAGTGAGGATACAGAGAACTGTTTGTTCATACAACACACTGGTCTAGGCAGTGAATTCACAGAGAGAGTGAATATAAATGCTTTTTTCCTTGTAGCACCCAAAAAAGTTTTTTCCCAGTAATTGCTATTATTTCCATTGATTTTCTTGCTTGCAGGTGTGCTATATATCAAAATACTAGGAAAACTGGAGTTATGATTACTGTCCATTCCTCTTTTTTTACTAAATGAATTCCTTGACTAGATTTTCTGAATTTTTATCCTTAATTATAACATTTATTTCTGCTGCTGAAGAAATAGAAATGTATTTCTTGCAATAGTCCTTGGAAGTCCTGTTTAAAAGTCTCCTATTTAGAGTCTCATTAAAATGAACAAAAATAAACTGTAGTCTCTCATTAAAATGAACAAAAATAAACCATAGTCTCTGAGATCTCTAAATGGGGAGTCAGATACCAAGTAACAGGTGAGCAAACAGCCAAAAGGAGGAAGGAAGTGGGAGGACAGCGAGTTATCGGCGCAGGTGTTGCTTCATAAATTGTCACAGACAGCTCCATTATAAGGAGACAGAATCAAGCAAGGACTATCTTCTGGCTTGTGTTTCAGAATAACAATTTAAAAAATGAATAAATCTCTTCTCCAGGATGGTCAATGATAATGTTTGGCTAATGAGCATTTTTTTCCTCCTGACCTATATTACCCCCTTCTCTACTGCACAAGTGAAAACAGTGATTTCCAGGCCATAAATTTCATGGTAGATATTTTCTGCTTCATTTTCTATGGTTAAGTGAGAAATGAATGTTAAATTTTATTTTAAAACTTATGATTTTCATATCTGCTTACATTTAGAATAAAATTAATTTTTAAAAAATTATTGGAATGGGATAGAATGAATCAAAATTATAGTTTCCTGCAAAGTAGCAAAAGGTTGACACCTGAATCACATATATGGGACAGAAAGTCACATCCACATCCTCGTTGGACAAACAGGACACTTTCTAGAGAAGTGGTTTAAATGCTGGACTATAGAAAGAATACATATGATTTTTCCATACTATTGAAGGAATCCTCTTTTGCTTAATTTCATTTTCATTGCTGCCATGTCAGATCTTTCTAATGAAACTATGTCATCAAAAAGTCACAACTCTCTTCTAAACACACTACTACTACTACTACTACTACTAGTACTACTACCACTAAACACTTTATTACTTACTCTCTGGTTTTACTAAGTATATATGTTACACACACTAAATTTTTTTATACTCAAAAATTCTCTTATAATATTATTGATCAGTGACTGACTAGCTTATCCTTTATATCTCACTAAAGAGTAGCAGTTATTTCGATACTCTGTTTTTAGAAATGTAAAAGAAAATCTTGAAAGTCTCTAGTCTTAAAGAGATTAGAATGTTGGATAGATAGGATTCAAGAGAATTTACATGCTCTGTTTAACTTTTATTTATAAACTTTATTACAAACCAGTTCAGATGAATTCCAAATGAAAAGCCTGTGAAAATATGACTTAATTTAAAAACTGTTCTTTTCAGGTCAGGAACTTCCCCTAGACGTTGTTTTTAAAGGATGACAGTCTCATGATCCATGTTCCTCTTATTTTTTTAATTGCATAGTATGTACTTGATCACTCACGTCTAAATTTTTAATCTTCCCAATAAGTAAACAGAATAAAATGTTTAGGGGGTCTCTTGTTTGTAAGCAGAAATGTTAACTTTGGCTGTGGTCGCCTCTGTGAGTAAAGAGATATATTTACAGGAACAGCATAGAAAATACAAAAAGAAGTGGTAATTCAATTCTTTTTGAAACATTGGCGTAAAATACACTTTGCAAGTGACTGTGTGAGTATTTTCTCATTTTTCCAGTACTATTTGTTCCAGTCCTGTGCAATAGGTTTACAGTAGTACTAACAAGCTGGTCTGATCAATAGCTTCTGTGCATTTCTGGACAGTGGCATCAATTATTGTGCTGTTCCCCAGTGAAAAACAACTGCTGATATAATGATTTATTAAGCAGCATGGCTGCTCTGGAAACAGACAAAAGGCCTTGTTCTTTTCTCATTTTCCCATACATGAAACCAGAAGAATTTCACTGACTTCAAAGGAGCTACTCCTGCTTTACTGAACAATAAGGCAGGTCTGAATCAGGTTTGAGTCCTGTATGCTGACAGGTTAGAGGAAAGTGTATCCATTACACAGTTAGTGTGCAGAGCAGAGCAGATCTGACCACTCACGAGCTCCTCGCAGGGATAAGTTGTTTATTAAAGGAAGGGAGATGTCAAAAACTGAGCAGAATGAGAATATCAGTAATATTTCTTCATTAATCATCTAGAAGGCCAGACACCGTTGTCATCCTTAAAATCCACCACGAACAGCTAAACTGGAATACCCTGGGGGAAACAGTAACTTAATCGGGAGCAATGAGTGCCTATGAGGCAGGTGTTTCCTTAGGCTTCTGTTTTTATATTGTGACAAATGATCTATGCAAATCAAAATTACAAAACTAAAACTGACAGGTGAGAAAGAATTTTTAATTTAAGAGTTAAAAAATCTGTAGGTTTTCCACTCGTTCTAATGCCAAGGCTGGGAATAGGAACTCCCTAAGTCTGGTCCAGCACTTTTTTCACTAAGTAGTACAGTCTCTCTCACAATGCACTTAATTCAGCTCCAAAAAGGGAGGATAAATTACAGTCTTATCTAAAAAGCAGCAACAGAAAGGCAATTAAGATTAGAATTTCAGTTTCCACATTTTAACAGGCTCAAACAATACTGAACTGATCTGAGTTAATGAGGAATATAGTTCACTGGGAAAGGAGGAATGAAATACTTTGAAGTTTCGGACAGACTTATTTTCCCTGCTTTGGTTTCTTAAATAATATTAATGAATGAATGTTAAGTAATTTGATTTCCAAATCAGATACACTTCTAAAACTACACATTGTTGGTAAATTTTTGTATATGTTTTCCTTGTATATAATTAGTAAACTATTGACATTGTCAAAGCTGGAAGGAAGATACAGAAGCCACAATTATGGGACAAAAGCCTTTCAGGGTTTTGCATACAGCTTTTGCCTTTGGATTAAGTATACTCACAGAATGAGATACACTGATAAAAATCTGGCTGCCTAGAGTATGTCTGCATTATGCACATTTCTGCATGTCATAAGATCTTTTTCTTTAGTGTCCTACTCTTGCATGTTATTTAATTTCATTTACTAATACCTAATATTGCTATAGCTTCAAAATTTGGTTTTTTGTAACTTTCATTTGGATTAAAAGTTTTCCATTTCAACTTTATCTTCATGGATTTTTTTTATAGGTACTTCAATGCTACAGAAAATCAACTACTACAGAATATGTACAAAGTAATTTCAATAATGAAGTGTGGTCATGGCAAAGATTATGTGATCCCTGGCATTTAAAGCACTTTTGTGCTTCAGTGTACAGGTACCCTCCTTACATCCTTTTGCAAAGTTTGAGTTGATTTGGTTCCTGAAAGGCTTCATTAATTCTTTTTGAAAAAATGCAGAACTATCTAATGTAATCAAACCACTATCAAAAACAGTAATCATGACACAGGTAAAACTGTGAAAAAAACCAGGAACCAATAATTAGTTTTGCACTAAAAATACCCTGAAAAGTAGTTTTATTGAATACTTACAGAGGGAAAACACATCCCACATGACACTGCTATACCAAGTGTGTTCAGGATAGAGGGTTAAAAGCAAGCAGTTGGAAGAGAGATTGTGAAGAATAAAGTCTTCAGTCAAGGCAACTTTTACAGGACCACAGAAAAGCAGGTGGACATTCTAACAGCTTGCTGATGGAAAACTGAATTTTATTACAAAATATCTAGGGACTAAGAAATTGGTCAGTGCACGTGTAGTGAGAATGTCTTTATTAAGAACTAGGGTAAGCTGGGTTAAAAGGAAACGGGTCAGATGAACTGATTTTCCAGAGACTTTATCTAGTGAGGGATAAAATTCTATATGTACATGCTTTATCCAGTATGTATCTTAATGTTTTAAAACAGCATTTATACCGTATCTGTGTTTGGTCTTTAGGAATCCCATGCTTTGGAATATTGAAACAAAACAGCATTCAATTTTTCTGGAATTGCATTATTTCACTTTAATAAGGAAGAAAAGCAGGCAGAAACAGTCATCTGGGCACAGATTAAATTGCATTTTTATGAATACAGTTGGTACTGACAATCAAATGAAAAGAAGAATGTTTCAGTCCCATATCTGATTAGAGAAAGAAATAAAAATCTATCTAGTGTATGCTATGCAAGCACACACAACCCTTCTCTCTCTGATTTGAAGGATATGTCTACACTCTGGTCTCACACATCCCAAGTACATATGCTGACCCATGACTCATTGGCACACTTCTATTTCTGTCTTCAAAACTAGATGAATAATTATTGTTTGGTTAATCAAGGATAATCTATTAAACTTGGAAAATAGTTATGGCTGTTTATTACTGTTAGTCTAAATTTAAAGTCCCTTATGAAAAGCAGGCGTTCAACATGTTAACCAGGACGCAAACACATCATGGGATTCTGCTTGAAGGAGTGGATAATTTACACAAAGAGGAAAAAAATAGAATCAAAGAGTAAACATCAGTCTGAGAGGACAATTTCTAGTAGTTCTCCACTTTGTCTGATATTATATTATTGGGTCCTAGAAACTGAAGAAAAGATTTCACATGATGCAAATTCAAATGAAATGCAAGTGCAAGCTTCCAGCCAGCTATTTGGTGTGACTCACAGCCCAAGTTATTAACACTGAATGTATGAGAACACAGGTGGAAGTGGGAGCTAAAAGGCCAATGAGCACTCTGAACTTTCCCAGCATATTGCAATTACAAAACCACATGTGTTAAAGACTGTGACTGTGCAAAAACACACAAAAAAAACCACAAAGCAAAATAAACCAGTGCACTTAAATGATTTTTAATTGGTGGTCTGTAAATTCACTGGATTCCAATGACAAATAGGTCAAGAGAGTGTTTCAGGTTTGATTTGAGCACAGAAAACCTTTGCTGACTACTGAAATTAGCAGTGAAAGTATTGAGTAAAAGCTGTTAAACATGAATTTTATAATGACAATATTCCACTGAAATATTGCAGCAAATTGCATTTATTAGCATGTCTCCCTGTAGATTCAGGTCATTACTGGAGAATTCCATATGTTAGTGAAAGAAAAGGTTATAATAACAATGTAAAAATGACAAATATTCAAAGAATGATGATGAAGCAATAAAACCCAACAGTTTTATGCCAGCAGTAGAGATAATGGAAGAAACGTATGTGTTATATCTTAGGTATCTAAAAATTAAATGCTGAAGTGTGTGAGCTAGGGATCCTATGTCCCTTTCACAGTAAGTGGAGATAAAAGACTGACTCCAAAGAGAAGTTCATCCAATCCCAAGATAAATGTGTAGATCAGGCCAGAAGAATCAAATTCTGTCTGTTGTGTATCTCTTCTTTGACTTTAATGGGACTGTAGGAGGATTAACTGAGATTTACACAAGTTTACGCTGTAGAAAGCACTAGATAACACTGTGCTAGAGTTTTATAGCCTGTTTTTGCATTATCTTTACCTACCTATTAAGTCTACTTGCTAAATATATGTGAGAGGTCTCATTCCACTTCTTTAGGAAGTGAGGATTGAGTTGTTCCTCCATTCACTGAGGCAAAGGTCTGCAAGTCATTAGGTCTGAGCATTGATATCTGTGACGGTGAAGCACAGAACATCAATATCATCTTTACCTACTATCACACAGCAGCATAAAGGCCCAAGATCACAGATGAAGTAAAAAATGAAATTGCAAAAGGACCTGAATTTGTCTTGACCACTCACCCATGACCAAACTGCCCAATTAAAACAGAAGAGATTCTTTTGGATAACTGTACCAAAACTGCTCTTTAATGTACATAGGCTTTCTCTTACCAGCAATAAACCAGAGGAAATCACACAAGATTTTAAAATCATTAAGCACTTTAGCATAAATTGTCATGCCCCTGGGCACAGAACACAAGTTGCTGTCTCGCTGGCCTTTTGCAATTTGACATCCTCTGGCAGAAATAATCTCACATGAAATTCCCTTAAAGTATTCTGAAAATCTAAATTGTAACACCATTGTAAGCATGAGGTCCTCTTTTTTTAGTGTCACCCATCTATCTTATTTCTTATTTGGTAACACTACTGAAGGTGCATTTTCAACATTAAAATCCAGGAGGTTTTTTCATTTATGTCTTTTACTGTCTTACTTGCACTGATTTAAATAGAATTGTCCCTGACTTGTTTCTCAGTTTAAATAAGATAACTGTGAGTCTCATTTTTCTATAAAAAGGCAATGTTAAACACACAAGTCACTGGGCTAAAAACAACTAATGACAAGATCTGTGTGGAAGAGGGAATTACAGTCTTCAAGACTAAAGATTTATACAGGCAGCAAGAACATTTTCCCAGCTATGAAAGATAAATGCAAAATGCTTTTCAGGGTCTTACACAGCATTTGGTATCTAACCTAAGAATGAACTTCTATCTCTACCCCAAAACTTTTTTTTTTTTCATCAACCACTTTCTGGCAAGTTTAGGAGATGTCTCCTTTTTAATCCATGAGTGATCAGATTTCTTTCTGAGGGCGTAAATGCTTTATTTCACTAAGGATGTGTGCTATTTATAAAATGGAAAGGACTGATGCCACATAGATATTTCCTGACACATTTCCCTCCTCCAGTTTCTCTTCAATGGAAAGTAAGCCTCTGCCTTTTATTAAGTCCTTAAAAAATGATATTAAAGCATAGGCTTAGAGATAAAATAAAATGTAGCACTCAGAAACTGAGCCTGCACAGTACAGTTAGAAAATTAATTGAGTAAATAGTAATGGGAGAGAGGAAGGAGAAAAACGGGATCCAACAGAAGTATCTTCTCTGGTGCTGTGTGCCCAGGATCATGCAGGATGCTCTGTGGTACCTGAAGTCCCAACATCAAACAGTGGAACAGTTTGTTCCCAGCTGGCAAAACTCTGGAAGTAGCAGTCACAAGTTAAATGGAAGTTAAACTCTGCAGAGCAGCTGCAGCAGTTGATGAAAAGACTTTTGAACACCAGCTTGCTTTATGCATTATATGTTCTTCTCCCTGACTTCATAGCTAAACTGGTCCTTACAATCCCAAAGTATTGGAAGGAAAGGGAAAGGGAAA
>NW_008235964.1:250764-354085 GCF_000691975.1 Corvus brachyrhynchos | reverse complement strand
AATCACCTTCTGTTTGCTGCCACTATCTTTCCATGTCCTACTGTTTCATTATTGCTGTCTTTTAGACTATACATTCTTTCAATTTTTGAGAAAAGGACTCTCTCTTACGTGCTTGAAAAATATTACCTTGGGGCTCTTAAAAACCAGAAGCATTGGACATAACAACAAAAGAAATTGGATGAAAATGTAAGGTTTGGAGAGGAAAAAAAGGGAGGGGAAAAAAAAGGCATTGTTTGACTGATCTTAGAGAGTTTGTATTTTTGAGGCTCTGGGTTTTGAAGCACACAATGCAGAAAAGAAGATGAATGTACAGTCAATGTTATAACTCAATGCTGAAGGCAAGAAATTAGGAGTAATTTTTCTGCATCAGATCTATTCAATACTAAAGGCTCAATCCCAAAATGTGCAAGGGGAGGGCTAACATTCTGTGTCTCCTGATCAAAATTTCATTGACTTCCTTTTTTTTTGGGAGTAACATTCCTCCTTCACTCAGTACAGCTGTGTCTGTGAACAATCTACATTTTCATGATTTTTTTTCCAGAAGGGGAGAGATTATAGTATTGCTTGTGTGACTTTAAAATCATACTCTGTCCTGTCACAACTTCTGAACAAAGTGTTAAGCACTGGCACTATTGCTAGGAAGAGATCAGAAGGTGTGATCTCATTTATATGAAGCTTTACAGCAATAGATGTGACGCCTGACACTTTTCTCTAGTAGTAAATATTCCTGCAGCTGACAAGCGTACAGCTGTTTTGAAAAGGATAGAACTGCTGGTTTAAACAGTTAAATGCTGCCTGACTGCTTAGTTTTTAAACTGTATACAATTCTTTCTTGCAGATATAAGCACGAAAGGGCATATACTTCCCTGATGTTTGAAAAAAAATCAATGTTTTATAGGATATCTGTTGCCAAAGCCTGCAGAAATCTCGTGTATCACTATGGAAAGGTAAGAATCACAAACTGTTTCTAGAGCAATAAAAAGTTTATTTTATGTTCCATTCTCTCTAATAATGGCTGCTATTACTTTAAATCTCTGTTGGCAATAAAAAGTGGCACAAAATAATCTCCTTCAAATGAGCAAGTCCAGCACACAGCTTTTTACATCAAATGTGCCTGCTTAAAAAAAGATTGCAACTACCTTCCAATGATGGCAAAAAGTTGCAGGAACACTGGATGTAGATCAGAGCTGAGAATAAGAAAATAATAGACTTGTAAAAGTCAGTATATGCACATAGAAATGGCATTCTACAAAAACCAGAAATATATATAAAGATATCCCTATGAAACATTTTTTTGTTTAAATGGCACCTTTGTGAATCAAATTTGCTGCAGGATCTGCTGTCAACAGGAGAGTATCAGAAAGAGGCAGGACCCTTTTTGAAATAGACTCCACAAATAACTACCCACAAACTATATTTGTTTCAGAAAAGGATAGGAACCTGAAAACATTCTTTTTTCCTTTGCTGGGTGCATTTACATTGCAGAAAAAAAGAAAGACATTTAAGTAAATTATGAGCAATTTCTGTCAGCAGGATTAATTTTTCTCAAGGGTTTATCTCATTCTTTTCTTCCTGAATTTCATTAAAAAGCAAAGAATAGAAAGAAAAATTGTACATATAGAAATGTGGCATGAGGGGAAAACTAACATGGAAAATTTTGATCTTGTTTTTCTCTTTCAAATTCAACCCCACCTGAAAGGGAAGAGCAAGGAACCTAGGTTCATGCTTTCAAATGAAATATTTTTAGAAAACAATATGGGATTACACAAAATTGCAGCAGATTTTATTCTATGTTGGTGTCTCAATTACATATAGTATTTATATATAAAATATATACTTGCATATATATGCATTTTTAGAAAACTTAATATAACTTTGGAAAATTATGCTGTCTGCTTAATTTCTGGATGTATCATTTATTAGTCTAAATTCACTACTCTGACTTTTCTTAAATTGAAACATACTAACATCCCTTTTATTGATGGTATTTCAACTTTATACCTCCTTTATATCTAAATCACCATTAAGACTTGAAGACTTAAATATACCTACAACAGCCTGAACTTTACAAGCTGGTTCTCAATTTAACAGTGTGTAAATGAAATTGAGTTCTGACTAACCAATGGACAGGTTAATTAGAGAAAAGCAGAAAATATTTATTCCTTGTGTTCCCTCCACTAGTTGTATGAAAAACATATTTATACACAGGCATTTTTTTAAAAAGCCAAAGGTTCCTCTGTAGTTAACCTGGATCTGAGTTGCAGCTGTATCCACCGGACTCATATTTCTTTGCAACAAAATTTAGAGTAACTTTATTTCTGAAGATGTTTTACCCATATCAGCCAAAATCTAGTAGAGTATGTTACACCTTCAGAAAAACATACTACATTATATTTACATGTCTGTCTTCTCCTTAAATAAATTATTCCCTGGGTATGAATGGAATCACTGAAGTATTAGTGATGAAAACCAGAGTTGGGTTTGTTTCTCCTCACAAGATCTACCAGATCTACCAAGATCTTCCCCGCTCTCCAGAGTACAGTAATGTTGACATGGCATCATTGTGTTCTTCAATTTATTGTGCAGATAAAACATAGCATAGGCTTCTTCCTTAGGTCACACTTACCCTACCTGTCAACCTTGCCTCTAATATTCAAGGATCTTTTCCAGAGGACAATTGGTATATACGGTCTTTATTAACTCCATGCATCTTTATATGGCAATCATACAGAAAGAGCTTTGTGAATGTTTTCAGTTCATAATCCATGAAATTATTACTTTATACCTTTATATATGTTCAGCTTATAAAAATCCCTTCTATTTACACATCCTTTGACTGTGTGAAATATTTGTGTATTACAAATGCCTTCTGAAAAGGGTTTTGAACACAAGACTGGAATCAGTACTGGCCATTAAGCATATTGTGGTAATGCAATCAAAAGCCATGAACAATTCTCCTCATGAATATATCATGATATGTCCTTCATTTAACTAAATAACAGTGTACAGTTAAACATACAGATGTTACCAATAAGAGTAGGTCAGTGGGCCAGAGTCAGACCTTAGGTTCATGGCAACAGTCACACTCAGCTGACAGGGACAAACTGGACTAATTTACAAGACCAAGTTACTTTTTATTTGAAATTATATTTATGAGAGAATTTCAGTGACAAACCTGAATAGTTATGTATGTGGACCACTGTGTTTTCAACAAAGAATTCAAATTCTGTTGAAAAGCAAAAACTTTATAATTTTTTCCTTATATCAGAAGTAAAATTCTCAATATAAAAGTAGTGTTAAGAGAAGTTTAATTAATATCAATGCTAAAAATAAAAAAGACAAATTTAGTGATGGAGAATAGAACCAAATAAAAGGACTTTGTTAAGTGAATGAAATACAGCAGATACCTGAGTTCTGGTCAATCAGTTCACTAAATTTGAAATTCTGCCTGTATCTCTGGTTTGATTATAGCTACAACACTTTCACATGAACAGGAAGAATGTCCAAATTCAATTAAAAACCCCAACTTAATTTCATTTGTTGGAAAAATATGAAGATTTCTTTATGAATCTGTTCATGTTTTTATTTGATCACAAATTAGTACAGATCAGCTTTCACGTTATGATCAATGCTACTTGCTATTATTCTTTTTACAAGAATGAAGCAAAACTAACACAGCATTTTTGTTCTTCTTGTGTGTCATGTTTAAAATTAATTCATTAGCAGCTGTCAGCCCCCAAGGAAGAGTGTCAACGTTGATGAGGACAACATCTAAAGGTTTCGTCTTACCTTCATTTATCTCTTGTCCCCAGAAGGTACGAATCCATAAAAAAAAAGAAACTCCAAAGTAATGACTGCTTTTGTCTTTTGTTTAAATGTGCTTAGAAAGTAGCTGTTCAGGCATGAATGTTGGCTCCAAATGTCAATGACACCTGTTTTGTTAAACAAAAAAGACCAAGGAGAGAAAGAGTTACAAGGCTGAACTTTACCGTGGGTCTCTATGCTACTGTTCCCATGAAATATTACTTCCCAGCAGAAATGCTGATCTGATTTATTACATCACCAATAAAATGTGCATTCCTTAGTTACAGAATATTGCAGGGAAAATGCTATGTTTTTAAAAATTTTAGCACAAAATGAAGCGAGGCAGATATCTTAGGGAAATGTTTATGTAAGGTGGTTGAAAGCATGAAATAGTTACTATGGTTATAGATTTTCACTGTAATTTTCAGTCACTAACATATGCACATGATAAAACTAGAACTGCTGAAAGGCCACTACAAAGGTCCAGAATATATTCCTGGATTTACCTAGCAAGTTAGGTATTAAGCCTTTGAACACAGAAATGAATTATACTTGGACACCTGGTCCATGGATAATCAGACAGAGGCCTAAGTGTTCTGAACATTGAGACAATTATATGCTTTTAGAAGACATTTAATGCTTTTAGAACATGTTACATCCTTTCCCCTTACTGGAAAGAGTAACCTTACAGAAAATATGTAAGCATACGTAGATAGGAAACTTGGAGGAGGATTTTTGGAAATCACATTGTAACATTTATATATTTGCATTTTAGATGGTCTAAAATTCTGCTCAAGTGAAATTTAGACTCTGAAGCATCTCAGTTGTCTAGAATTTAGTATCAGATGATTGCTTGTTCTTTTTATAGTACTTCCATTGATTTTAAAATAATATTTAACAGAAGCAGCATTCTTTTGCTGGACTGAGACAGGAATTTCACCTTCATTCAGAGTTATTGCTGATGTTCTTACAGAATTTTACATTATTAAATTGCTACTTCAACATAATAGACAGACTTCAGACTTCTAGATAACTTCAGAGGAAAATTTAATACACTGCTTATGGCAGAATTCAACAGTTAATGGAGAATTATGTCCTTACAGACAAAGTCAAGTCCTATACATTTAGGTAAAACCTGTTTTGCATTCAACACCTATTTTAGCTAAAAATTCAGGGCTTTCTGCATGCATATATGCATGCAGTATTATATATTGTATTTGTTTTATACATGTATGTATAGTACTCCTGTTAAAAACATTTTGACAAAATTGCTGATGGTAAAGTTCTCCCCACTCAATTTTTTGTTCAGACGGGACTCAGTGTTCCCTCTGCTGGAGCTGCCAATTTTGACAACACCCAGCGCAGAGGACAAACATGCAGCCTCCTCTCCTCTGTCAGTGTTGGTTCCAGAGAAGCAGGAACATTTGAGTTCATGTGTTGAGGCTACAGAACTTTCCAGACTCACTGTTCTTGTCCACAGAAAATAGATAAAATTTACTGAAATGACAGATATAAAACATCTTGAAACTCAGTTGAGAAAAGAGGTTAGTAGAAAAATAAGGTAGAAATTAGCAAATTATTAGCTGAAGTAGATCATAAACATGTTGAACAAATAATTTGTTTTTAAAAGACCAACTTTCTTCTATCTTTTTTTTTAGCACTTCAGTTTTCAAAGTAGTGCAATGTAAAACTTTTTAATGAGTTCCAATTTAATGAGTAACATTTCAATGCAATGAACAATGCTGCAGTCAAGATACAATTGTGGGCTTAAGTGTCACATTTTCTGCTAAAAATAGTAATTATAATGTTTCTTTGCTGGTGCTGTAATAGTACATCTTTGCTTATGTTTCAGTAGGTGTAATTTTAGAATGTAATTTTAAAATGCTACTGTTCTTTACTTCCAAGCCCAAGTACCTATGGTTATGAATATATACTTCCATTGAAAGTACTTGCAGAACTCTTAGAGCTTCAAAGGGCAGCATTTCTATGGATTATACTAATGCCATATGTGATGTCTTTATTTTCTGTTTGAAACTGAATATGATATTAATAAAATAAAAACAGAATTCTTTGAACTGTATGAAAATGAAGGTCATTGAAGAAAGGAAAATTCTTTGAACTAGCTTTATTTTATACAAGCAAGAATTTGCTGTATATTCATGTTTATATTCTGAATTATTCATGAAGTTTGAGGAGAAGCATTTATCAATCATAATCTAACTGGCCTCACTACATTGCTAATGTCACTTGGACTGTCATGGAAGAAAGTATTACTTTGCATGAATACAAATGAGAGAATGAGACAACCTACATCCAGACATAAATTCTCCAAGAAAGAAAAAGGACCCTTTACATAAATGGATGTTATTTAGCTGATTACTAAAAAAAAAAAAGTTTCCAAAAGGTTACTGGCCAAGACATTCTTTGACATTTTAATTTCTTCTTGTGCTTAAAACAATGGTGATCCCTGTAACTGATTATTAAGAAATACAGACAAATCCACCTTGTTATGTAAAAGAGCCCTTCATTTGCCTGCTGTAATCCTACTTATGCATCTGCATGTAATTACAGAAATGGCACCTAACTTTGAACTTTGAGTCCCATGAGAAGCACTGATTCTCCAAGGTGCCAAACAAAAATAAGGATGTCAAACACATGTTGGCACAAATACACCCTTTCTTCTCTTTGTGGATCAAAACTATCCATTTTGGTAGTGGCATGTGGAGACAAGGAAAAAATGCATTTTGAAGCCAAATTTATAATATTATGGCTCCAGTTTCTTCAGCAATATGTAATTCTACCTAACCCCACCTCTTTTTTCCTCTTAAAACCTACTGATTGCATACTTAAATTTCAATTCATCAAAAGAAAATCTTATCCTGTATATTTATTAAGTTAAAGCAGACACTATTTCAGTATCTGTTTGATACTCTTACAAAAGTTTAATCTTGAAGGGAGAGACAGTGGAAAATGGGAGTGATTTTTCTCTTTTATTTTAATCCTTATTTATAATGTCTTATCCATTTATTTAGCTCTGCAAATGTAAATCTGTCTTTCTTGTCTGCTAATTTAAAGATATCTCTGTCACCAGAGTGGTATCATTTTCAAGTGGATTTGGAAACTGTCCATTCTGTTTTGCTGATGGTGTTGTATGCCAAGTGTACAGACCCATGGTTACTGAACAGATTAATCTTAATCTGTCTATAGATCTTTTTATTGTCCAGTACTCTCTAGAGGAAAAGGAAGATTAAATAAATCTCCCTTCTAGATAGGAGTGTAAAACTTGCACAGAAAATTGCACATTTGCAATTATTATGCCAAAACCTCCCCATTTTTACTCTCTTCCAATTCTTTCAAGAGGATTATGTCTACCTTTGAAGTAGCTTTTATAAGGGCGGAGTCCAAAATGGGTTAAAGTTAATGCTGCTCCAGCTTGAAGGATTTCTGTCTTTTTTATTACCTTCCCTAAGAAAATGTCCTGACATAACAGGCTTTCTTTCAGCATCATTAGCTCTTAACAGGTGGCCAGCATTTGCCACATGTTTTTAAAGCATAACCTCTTTGCAGAGGTTGAGGATCACAAGGAAAGTGCTACAGAAGGCTACATTTAAAATGATGCTTATAAGTGAAACGTTACTCCAGGGAACATTTAGAGAAAGCCAACAGTCTTGGGCAGTGGTCATTAAGGTGCTGCTTTGGAAATTGAACATAAAATGCACGATCACACGGTCACAAGAAAAGAGTACCTTAAAAACCTGTACTAGGCACAGTTTTAACAAAGAGAAGTGATGTCTCTCTACAACATTTAAGACTTAATATGATTTTTTTTTTTGCTATTTCACAGCACAGAAAATGTTTTGACAAAATATTTGGTAAAAATGGTTTCTTTTTTTTTTTTAATAAATCCTACTGTTTAAGGTAAACATCACCTTCCCTCTAGGTTCAGTATCTGTAAAAGATTACTTACATAAAAGTTATTTATTGCACTTACTTTGTTCTAGTGCTGCTTTTCATGCTTTCTCATGCTACATGTAGTTACTACCCACGTGCTAATATTACCACCAGTGCCTGTGGCCTCAATAGAGATTGTTATTAGGTGACATAATGGCTTTCATTTAAACTGACATCCCAACAACGCCTTACATCTCTATTACCCTGCAGTCCAAACAGTCCTCCACAGAGCAGGGCTTCTTTGCACAGATCACCTGCTGATGTGAACTGAGAAGCTGCCTGCTTGTTCGGCCTTGACTGATAGCTGTGCACCAACCAGCACAACGTGGTAATTGTTTCACAGAGTTGCTTAATGACACGTAGAGAAATTTTAGCAAATTTCATTAAAGCCGCACAAGTTATGTGTGTCTCCAGGGAGAAGAGGGAGGAAGAATTAATTCCAACCCTCTTTTCCTCAGGAGATCTTAAAGAATTTTAGCTTTCTTGATAACAGCAGGGACATAAGGAGTTTCAAGAGTTTTCCAGCTATTATATGCAATCAGATAAAAGCCAGGATGACAAGCTTATTGAATAACACCTTTTATTGCAATTTACAGAGAAAATCTGTATAGGATGATGAAGTTGACTATCTTATAGAAGACAAAGTATAAGACTCTTATCATTGAGCATGCCTTCCCAGTATATTTGAACAAATTGCTTTCTTTCAGTTACCAAAGAAAAAAATCTATTCTTTTTTTTTTCTTTTTTTTTTCTTTCATCTGCAATGAAATATGTCTGTTTCAGTGGGTGAGTACATCCTTACATGGGTGTTTCAGAGACTTCCCGTGACACAGTGTGCTGGCATTACAGCATCAGGAATAGTGGGAGGGAATGCCTTTGAACTTCCTTCTCTCTCCTTTGACCCTGAACACCTGCATCCTGGATGGTATCTCTCCAAGTTCGTCATGACAGTTCAATAGGAAATGGTGTTCATAACAGATTCACTGAAGTCCTGCACACCAAAAGGAAATAAGGGCAGGTCTCATATGAGCTACAGCTCTTTATGCTATGCTCTTCAAAAAAGAATAATGTAATTCTGTGAGTAAAAGAACTTATATAATTGGTGTGAGTTTAACACAAAGCAGTGTACCATCTCTGTTAGCTTTTTTTTTGGCAAACACTGGCAGTTTGCTTTAAGATTATAGCTGTGTGTAACTACAGATTTTACTTTTACATGCATTATATATAACTATATACTTTTTTGAATTAAGGCCTATATAACTTTAAAAGTAAAGTCCTTTATGCTTCATGTGAAACATGCCATTAACTGCAGAATTATTTATCGTCTAGTAGATCTGATTCCAGTATCTTGCTTTTCTGAATTTGGAAAGTACATGTAAGATTTCTAAGGCTGATAAAAGGAAATTGCACAGGTTGTTAAACTATCCCATTGGAGCAGGAAGTGAGCATGAAGAGGTCAAGGAGAAAATACAGGACAGATGGATAATAGCACTGACTTTCGCCCAAGGGGGCAAGTATAAATTTGGATGTATGCGCTGAGTGAGCTGGAGAGACAGAACATTTGTCTACCCTGGCAGTCTGAAATTTGCTAGTAAAGTAACCACATGTCTGCCCAGGGAAACTTCAAGGTGAATGATACAGTAAATGACACCTGCCAAGATCCTCAATCATCCTCCTGAGGTTCAAAGTTCCACTGCAGTGGTTTGATACTGTCTTTGCTTTTGGGAACTGAGCATCACTGATCATGGACTGCCCCTGTATGTTATAACTGTCTAATTCTTTTTGAAGATTGTAGGATACTTTTGATTCATAAAGAAATAATTCACTCTTCAAATGTTCTAAAATGATCAAAACTTTAAAACAAGATAAAAATATTTTCAGTATGTTTTCTGATAAAGGACCTTAGACAAAGCATGAATACTTATTTCATGATAAATGAAGAAAGAAACAAAAAAAATGTCCCTGCTATTTCTTAGGATAAGTAACTTGCATTCAGTCTGTAAAATTTTAACACTATCAAAAGCATTAAGATTGGCAAAATACCCCAAGAAAACCAGTGTCCTTTTAAACTAAAGCTCACTATTTTAAAAAGGATAAATACTTAGTTTGAAGAAAATAAAATAATAAAGAACAGTTGTATTTCATTTGTTCTGACCAGAATATTCAGTTATATAAATATAGAAACGATAGAAATGCCTGAATCTCCTCAGGTGTGGAGCTCTGTTTAATTTAATCTTCAGTCCAACCTTAGCTCATTGGGTAAAGTCTTTGCAGACCTTTGTGTGCTAATTATAACCCTTCAGAAGCATTACCTATGTCCAGGGCAGTCCAAGCACAGAAACATTCAACAGAACAGTGGGTTGCAGTGTACAGTTAGATTATATAGCTGGATTAATCCCTTGTCTTCTTGCTGCCAAGTGGGCAAAATTCTACTTCCCCCATCTTTCCCATGTTTCCATGCTTAAACTATTCATATTTCTATATTCTTAAAAATGGATATGCACTGCATACACAAAGTTGAAATTTGCCTTAGTAACTTATATTTTAGTGTTATGGTTATTCCTTGTATTTAATGGATTTGCAATAAAATGAGCCAAAAACACTTTTCAAAGTTCCAGCCAAAGGATTACATAGCTTCATTCCCATGCACACTCTGAGAAGAGATTAAAAAGAGATGTTCATAACATGAGGTAATTCCCCCCACAATGGTAACCCTGAATTAAGAAAGGGGTAACAATGAACTTGCAAGTTTGCACTGAATAGACCAAAGGAAGTTTGAGATATTACCCAGGTCTAAAGGAAGTTGAGATATTACTGAGGAAATTGAAAAGTTACTGTGCCTGCTCCTGCTCTGCAGGGTGTGCATGGATCTCCCAAGGGTTACTCAGAACTCACATAGAAGGCTGGGCTGCTACACTGAATTAGGTACTGGGATATGGCCTGACTGAACATGGGATGGGATGAGCAAATGGTTGTTCAGATTAAGGAAGACAAATATCTCAGATGTCTAAGTAGGATAAGGGAGGAATTTTCTGAACTGCTCCCCTGAATACTGCTTTCTTCTATTCCTTGCCAAGAGTGTCTCCTGTGAAAACCATTGAAAGCAATTTGTATATAAGCTATTTTGGTTTTTCGATTATTTTAATCACTATTCTATTGAAATTACTTAAATTTATGATTATTTTAGAAAAACTGTAGCCATTGGAAGAGAAATATTTTTTAAAAATATTTTCTGCTTCTCTCTGCTTCTCTTTTTAGAGCTTAAATTTAGCTTCCCTCAGGTATCTTCCTCTGCAGTTGATGGCATTCTAAATACCGTGTTCTGGAAGGGAAAAACCTGAGAGAAAAAAACCCTGCAGGGCAGCCATGAGAAGCTGAAAAGTCCTTGACCTATTGTAAGCTCTGCTCAGCAACAGCCAAAACATCAGTATGGTATCAGCATTATTCTCACCCTGAAGCCAAACCACAGCACTGTGCCAGCTACTGGGAAGAAGATTAACTCTATCTCAGACAAAACCAGGACAAAACCTCTTCGCTCCTCTGTGGTGAATCAGAGAAGGTCTCAGCAATTTAACTGATGTTCTCCTGGAGTTTTACTTGTGACGCATTTCTGTGGCTTCCCAATCCCTATGATTCGCTCTGGGTAAGCAAATCAGCAGTATTTAATCAGGGCATTTATCTTTTTCTTTCATACCACAGCTGTGTTATCCATATGTTTACCTCATCAGTACTAATAGGAGTTTTGTGACTACCTTGGAGATATTGTTTTCTGTTGTTTCTTTCAGACTGTGATTTCCAAGTACTTCTCAGACATGTTCCACAAGCTCTCTATGAGCTCTTCCATTCTCTATCCAGTTTTATAAGGCCTTAAACTTTCTGCATATATGGATGTATTTCAATAACACTGCTTGGTTTATATCCCACAAATTAAAAAATTACCAAAGAATCGTTCAGGATAGAGCCTTAAATAACACAGAGTTGGAAAATTTGCATAACTGAAATAGCCAGACTTTGCAAATATTCTCTATAAAAAACACATCTTGTGAGAAATTCAAATGCAGCTAGTCACTAAGAACCATTATTTAAAACCCTGCTCTGATTAGCAAAATACATCTATAGTCTCTGGCACATTCTTACTGTATTACAGTAATTAAAATAGTAATGGAACACTGATTAAACTTGAAAAAATGAAAGACTGCCATAACACAGAAGCTGAAGTGAAAGGCTAGTCACGAAGAGCATAAAGCTAATAGAAGTTATATTGCAATTACAAGTGGAAAATAAATTCCAAAAGAATTATCAATGTGATTTACATCTAATTAGCATCAAAGGTCATCTTGCTGTTTGAACTATCAAGATAAGAGGTAACATACATCTATACTGCAGGAGTTAAACCAAGTAAAATGCTTTTTAAAAAGTAGAAGTTTTCAAGGATTATAATTTATGTCTTCTATTTTAGAACTTCCAAACATGGCACGTTTCCTGAAAACACACACAAGCTACAGGCACTAGAAGTAGAAGAATAAATATAAAAATGTAATATGTTCAAAGTTTCATTATTTGTAAACACTGAGAATTTACTACTAGGGTTTGCAGGGCTTTTTAGACATTTTATAGCCAAACATGGACTGTCAAGAGTGATTTGTCCATTAAATGTTTTAGGTGTTAAGAAATTTGAAAAGAACCCATCTGGAATCAATAACTACACCTCTTGGACTAAAAAGAATTATTTCTTTTTGTTATCCACAGTTAATGCATTATTAAAGTTTGAAATGACTAAATTGTTTTGACACTTTTTTATGATTATCTTTAAAGAAAATTCCACCCAGTATGAATATCATACTTACAACACTTTATATCTTGCTCTCTGTAAGCCTCCATCAGTTTATCTATGTTTCCATCCACATGCTTTCAGACACCAAGGGAGAGAAATTATAGAAATAAAAGTTTTTGCATTGGGATATAACCTCACAGAGCCCTGGAACCACAGCAGGAGCTGGGGCTGAGGAAGCTCTGGAAATCATCGACTCCAGCCCTCCAGAAGAGGGTTAACATCCCAATAGGATCTGGTGACTCCCACCCTCATCCAGTTGAGTTTAGATTTTCTCTGGCACGGATGACTTTCTGCTCACTGAATCCAACCGGACTTTTGCTGTTACTTGAACCAAACGAATACAGCCCCCATTAGCCTTCTCTTACCCTGGTAGCTCACTCATTCACCACCTGCAGGGGAATCTCTCCTCAAGCATCTCCTCGCCCACATTCTGCACTGACCTGGGTCTGCAGGGCTATTTCTCTCACATATTCTGTCTCCTCTCTCTGGTTGTAACTGCTGTGTTGCTATTTGGGCTTTTTTTCCCCCCTTCTTAAGTTGTCCCAGGGGTTCTATCTTCATTGCTGATGGGCTTGGCCTTGGCCAGCAGCAAATCTGCCTTGAGCCCTCTGGCATTGGCTCACTCAAACATGGGGAAAGCTTCTGGCACCTTCTCACAGAAGCCACCCCTGTAGTCCCCCATCCCAACCCACCAGACCATGCCATGCAAATCCAACACAAATTGACATTGTCCCATGAATCTCAAAACACTCTTGACTGTCAAAACAGTTGCTTACATTTTTCAATGAAAAACACAGACATCTTCTATTTTCTAGATTAGTAAGAGAAATCAAGCAATGTATCAAAACTACCTTTTAGAGTATCTGAGAAAAAATGCTTCAAAAGAAACATGAAAAACACTGACATCCTAGTTCTCTTATGGGTGCTTCCTACATCATAAATTCTGCAGTAACACTTACTCCAAAAACGCAGTCAAATTATTTGCATATTAATCAGAAGCACAGTTGACTTTAGACATCAGTACTCTTTAGTGTACAAATCTGCATTCTGCTTCTCTCGTTTCAATAAAAGCAGCCTAACTAAAACTTATTGGGCATTGCCTAATATGTAGCTGGAAGAGAAAAATGTAGGAAATAGGTTCTGTACAACAACACTTACAAGAAAACTTATTCTAACTTTTTGGTGCTCTATGTCTAGTAGAGGGAATCCCCTAGGATACACAAAAAATTCTTCGAGGTATGAGAAACATCTAATTGCAACTACTCTTAAATGTCATTGAGTATGGTAAGTGATAGGTATGAAGATCAAGGTACCTAAGTCAAGATTTAAAGAGCTTGTATTTTAAAACTAGAGCAAAAAGTAAAGAACGTCAATATGTCACAATTTTGGTTTTACTGTTTTCCTCTTGATTTTCACTGCTTCTCAATAAATAGTCACTGTTTCTCTATAAATATTCAGTATAATATATTTAACCAGTAGCTATTTTCCCCACTTTAAATGTAAAAAGGCTACTGTGTTTTCTTGAATTTCTTGGTTTTTTACATTTTTTTTCACATGCACATACAATTCATGAAATATTCATACTGTATCTGACACATCCACAAGAAGAACAGAATCCTACCATATGTTTAAAATACATTATAATACAAAAGGTCATGAAAAGTTGTCAGTTTTTTAATACTGTCACTTTTTTAAATGTGTGCAGTACATTTCACCAGACATATAACATATGTGGTATATGGAAAACTTACATTGTTTCCTTATGGGTATCTCTGCACTCAAAAATCTTCAAAAAGATCACTCAAATGACTTAAATGTAATAGATTAGGATCATTTTACAGACTGGCTGGTAGCATTAGGAACTGGAGCAGACATAAATGGACTGCTCCATAAAGTGGCTGAAATTACAGCTGCTATAACTTATAATGGGACCCCAGGAATCTCAGTGAACCATTTCTCCCATGAAGGCCAACACTGCAAATCATTTTGTATCTAGTCTTTTTAGACAAGAACCCGGAGAAATGAGATAAGCACTAACATGGTATGGATATCCAATGCTCACCACATTTCAAAGTGCCACCCCTCAAAAACAAAGATATCTCAAAGGACAGAATGGTGAAATATTTTAGTTTCTATGCAAGAGAAGAGCCTTGCACCTCCATGAGAACTAATGTTCAGATATGACTCTGCACCACCTTGTTCCTCACTCCAGTCCTATGTAGGCAAGTTCTTGTTCAGGAAGAGCACCAGACCAGTCTCTAAAACCCTTGGCCACCACCATTTTATGGTCTCTATGGAGCACCACTGCCCTCTTCTGGGGCTCACCCTTTATAGGGCTGTACAGCCCTGAGGGTATAGGCCCCATATATAGACTTCATTCCCTATTCTCCTTTAGAGACTATTACCTGGTAAGTGTCTTGCTCCTCTTGGATTCCAGTATAAGTAACTGTCTGATTAGAACCAGCTATCTCCATAGTCCCTAGCTCTATTTTCCCTAAATTGCCTCATTATCAACTGCTTAATTGTGTAATTGATTTCAAATACTTTAAATTACCACTCTTGCTTGTTTAATGTTTAATTACCTTACTTGTTGCAGAGCTGATTGCCCTCACAGTTATTCATTTATTCCCTAATAAATTTCTTAGTTGCCTATTTTCTTCAACCCACTGTGCTATATCTTCTAATGCCAAGTCCCTGTCCTTCTGTATTTAACAGCTTCCTTTACTGCATTCCCACATGTTATTTTTTACCTTTTTTGTTTTTTCACCAATGTAATTCTGGTCTTTGCTTGCTCCACTAAAAATATTTTGCTAGCTCTCAAATTTACTTTTTTGCTGTCTGAGAAAAATTTGTTGTGACCTCTGTAGCATTCTTGAAGCAACTCTTTCATTGTTAACTCATTATTGACTTTGATGACCTTCCCAGAACTTCCCTATTCTCATTATACAGTCTCAAGAGATTATGCTCTTTTTCTTCTTGTCTCCATTAGATTAGGTGCTTCTATCTCTTTTCCAGGATCTAATTATCAGGGGATTTCTGAATGCCAGACCATAAAAAAGGTTTGACAACCAAAAAAATTTGTTATACATTTTTTTTTATGAGCTGACAAAGTTTGGCCAAATTTTCCATTTCCTTGGCAATTACTAGTTGCAACAGCAAAACCTATTTGCTCTATGTGTTACATGGATTTCAGAAACTTAAAAAAACCCAAAGCACTTCAGCAAAATTTGTACAGGATATAAAGCTAAAATAATATAAAATGGAAGAGTCTCACATAGCTCTGTAATAATTAAAATACAAAGGAGAGTGAAGGATCAGTTTTCATAATGAATGAAAATTACAGGTTGATTTCTCTGTGAAAGTTTGTGCCTTTCTTTCTGGCCTATATTCGGAAACTATGTGTAGAAAGAAGCAACTGCTGAGATGATAAAGTTTACTGATGGCACTAAATTATTCAGGGTAGTAAAGACAAAAGTCTGTGGAGCAGAATTGCATGAGACCCTTACTAGAGAAAGTGACTGAACAATAGAATGGCAGACAAAATTCATTGCAGATGGATGCACCAATTCATTAGTGGTGCACATATGAAAAACAATTCTGACCTTGCTAATAAAGTAATGGTCTCTTGTCCCCCAGGGGCAAGATCTTAGAAGTATGATATGTATTTTTATGAAAATAAGGTGTCAGTGATTAGAATAGGCAAAAAATATTGAAGTTATTAGGAAAGAGATAGAGAATAACCAAAGAGAAATCCTGAATATAAGTCTAGGTAATGCTCAAGTTCCCTCTTCCTGGAAAGACAGAAAAACTGGAAAGATTAGGAGAACATTTGCTAGAAAGAAGAATTAAATAAAGTAAAACACAAGCAGTAAGACAAAACCCAGAAATATATAGAAAAAGGATGAGGAAATTCTGGAGTCACTGTTCATTATACTAAAATGTACATAAAATGGCTTTTGACATAAGACAATTGCTGGCTAAAGAAGTCCCTGATAAAAAACTTGCTTAAAGCTGTGTGACTATTCTGGAGAAATACTGTATTCTTCTGTGAATTAGCCATTAATGAAGGTAGTACTGGCCTAGCTGGATTTATAATCTAAGCTGATTTAACTTGTACTTACATCTTGAAAAGCTTCCTCCTCCTATATCATGATTAAAGTTGAAATTTTTGAACTTTAATTTCATAGATTCATTAGTAATATATTCCCATTTTTTTTCTGGTTAGTTTTCTTTCTTTCTTTTATTTTCTGTTTAGATTAGGATCATGATTTGCAGGAAAAAGCATAAAAATTCTTCATATTTTTATACCTGACTAAATTTTGTGATCACTTGCTTTTGTGAGGGTAATCAAGGACAGGATTCTATAAATATCAGACAAAGGTATCTCTGCAGAATGTTTCTTTTTGTCTTTGAGAAACCTAGGTTGGATTTTAAGACTTTTAGCTCCAGGTCTAAAGTGTTTGTGCTCTTGATTTTGAAAAAGTCTGTAGAACCCACAACTGTTACTGAAGTCAGTCACTGCTGTGGGAACTTAGGACTTCTCCAAGTAGGTGACTTGATTTAGCAGGGAGAGGCTGGTCTAAGATACCAGTTCTATTAATTTTCACTAAAGTTAATCTTCACTATTCAACAATTTTTTTAAATGTTCACTTTTCAGAGCTTCCTTGCAAAACATATACTAAATACTTAATCTGCTCAGCAATTCATTGGCATTTTGTTTAAACAAAGAATTCTGAGCTCCAGCAAAATTGCATAAATTGCATAAATAATCACCAAAATGCAAAAGTAATTTTCCGGATTTTTTCGTTATTACCTAGTGATGCCAAATGCAGTTTAGGAGTAAAGAACCAAAACAGATTAGCATAAACTCTGCCCTATATAATACTATTACAAGCCTGTATTATTTCTGCTTGTCTCAACTTGGATATAAAACAGACCAAAATTTTGGCCAATTAATATAATGATAGTATTATAGCAATGATTTCAGGAAAACTTCACATTTCAACACAGCTCAATGCAAATGGATGGATAAGTTTTATGTTGATTGTGAAAGAAATAATTTTAAGAACTATACCTGAGACCAGGTTTCTGCATACATGGAAATTTTACTCCACATTTCCTCCTTCCTCAAGTCACTTACAAATTTGTATTTCACCTGCTTTTTAATGGAAAACTGCTTGAATAATCCTGGGTTTAAAAACCCATAAAGATTTATAAACCTAGACATTAAAAAGGGACGCGTTTATTCTGTTTAAAATTTTAATTACTAGTAAATTCTCTAGAAACATGGTAACAAATATGAATAATTATGAAGGAACAATAATTAATTTTAATTTTCTTGTCCAAGGAAACTCCAGGAATATATAGCCGTTTTTTATACCCATTTATTCAGTCAGCAAGCTGAAGATGCTCTGTCCTATGTGACATTGCTATCCCCAGTTGTAGACTCAGCAAAGTTCACTGTAATAACTTTGGCTTTCTAAGACACATACTACTTCTGATTAGTGAATCTATTTCTGAGTTGGTCTGGAGCCAGCTGAGAGATAAGGACAATCTTTAAGCCTGATCCATAATGAGAGTTATGGTTCAAAACTTGCCTGTTAGGCGAGTTTCCTCCATTGTTCCCAAGGGAAGAAGTCGTCACAGATGGTGGTTCCAATCAGAAGCCTTGTCCCTACAAAGGTCCCATGGATATCTTGTCACCCAGGAAGAACTGTTGGTGAATTTAAATCAGTTCCAAATAAAACAGCTTCAGAGAAGAAAGGACCTTAAAAATGTTTTAGCTTGCAGATGCATTCTCTGAGGCATCTTCTGATATTGAGATAATCAAAATTATCCTACTTCAGCCACTCTTTATCTCACTTCTCTATGAGCCAGCAAGGAAATTCTAGAACCAACTGTGTGCAAAAATAGAGTGTTGACACACATATTAAAAGATAGAAGGAACTAATATGACATCACCTAGGAAGATTTAAGTGACCTAAATTTTTGTGCTTAAAAATTAAACACCCATGCCCAATCATTGCAATTATTATCTGGAATCCCTTAGAGGAAATAATTTAACAGTAGAAGGTTTCATGAAGGTTTCATTCAGTTAATGTGTATTTGTGAACCCAAGCTGAAACAAGGAGAAAATCAATACCTCAGTTTTGACAATATATATGAACTGTAAGGCATTTTCAGTTCAGGACCTCTTTGAATTGAAATGTGCTTTTTTTTTAAAAGTCCACTCCATAGAAGTGAAAAATGAAAACAAACCTAGTAACACAAATGTTCAAGACATGATTTCTTCTGTACTTCAAGATGAAACTGGTCTGGAATTATGGCAACAATTTTAGGCCTTGTCAGATATACCTGGTCAAAGGTGAGAAGCTTTGAGACAGCTGCCTCATCTGCCCCAGGTCCCCAGAAGGGCCAGGGGAGACAGTCACTCCCTTCCCATGGAGAGCCTGAATCACTAATGTCCTATTTTATGACTTCACTAGCTGCTCATTTTAGGCAGGATTGAATCAGGCTGTGATGTCTTCAATATACAGAAATAATTAACTTCTATGTAGGAGGTGAGAACTATTTCACAAATTCCCCTGTCCCGTGTTCCATGTCAGGAAGTCCATTGTAATGATAATTTTGACTGTTTCCAGTGGTAAAAATACTTAGCTAATATAGTGTTTAACTACCCCACACATGTAAATGGATCTTTATTTTAGTTAAAAGTTTCTTACTGTGTTTCCTTGATCTCATACTTTCAAGAAAAGGAAATTAGATTTTTGAAAGTACTTACAAGCTTTCCCCATCTCAATATCTGACACTCAAAAATCAAAATAATGAAAGAACTTCTATTTTTCACTATCCTGTTCAATGGATTATTCTTTTCTTTCACTTGATGACTTTCCAGGCACAAGGCAAAGTCATCTCAAAGAGAGTGGCTATGAACAAAGCTGAGAATCTGGATGATGAAAAGTAATTTTCCACAGTAGATGCTGAATCATCAGGCAGCTCTGCTGAAGTTTGGAATTAATTGACAAAGTATGCCTAAGTGCATGAAACTTGGGAAAAGGATCTATGCAGTTATATCTATTTAGTACTATAAATATATATTTAGTTACTTTGAAAAGTAAATCAATTTAATCTAATCAGTGCAAGTAATGATATCACTCTATGTTGGAGATGATGTGTAGAGTAGCACTTTCTGGGTTGGGTTTTGAGGGTTTTTTTATATAGTGGAAATTTTAAAAGAGTTGTGCAAGCATTTTTTTTTTTTGCCTCTGCACAAATCTTCGTACAGGGATAAACACCATGGGTTCATTTTGACTGCTCATGCACGAAATGACATTTTGTAAGATGAGGACTTGGCAATGAATGTTCTCAGCCTTCCTTTACCTGCATGGGTTTACTAAGTGATTTACAAAAATCCTTCCCTGTTACTGCCGGCCAGTGTCCTTTTGTTTGTAATGATAACTGAGACTTCTTAAAAGATCAAATAAGAAAAAGCATATTACTTAATAAGAAAGACAAAGTTTTCTGAAAGCCATTGGGCAATACAAAAAAAGCATTTCCATCTGGGAAAAAGATAATTTCAGCTGATTATTAAAAGATTAACTTGATCTTGGTATTAAGGTTAAATTAATTTAAAATGCTAATTGTCTTTAATGCAGCAACATTTTGCTTCTCTTTATGAATTTTCTTTGGAAAATGGTAAGTTATGTATTTGGATTTATGTCATTTTATTCCTCTCTAATAATAAAAATCTTATGTGCCTCTGTCTTTCATGCTCATTATAAGTAAACTAATATATTTAATATGTGACATCAGTCTTTTCCAATTAATTCTGCTGGATCCTTTGCTCTGGTAGATTTTATTCCTTTATTCTTCTGTATATTTTTTTTTCTTTAATTTTCTGATTTTAGTATCCTATGTATTTTCTTTCCTTCTTTTTCTTATTTATGGATCTTTTTTTTATCCTTATTCTCTACTTTTCTCCTTGCTTACAGGAGCCTAAAGTTTCATGTTATGTGAACCTGAAGTACTCTGCCTGTAGTTGAGACCATTCTCCTTTTTCTTCAGGTTCCATCTCAGCTTCCTCTACATCTACATTTTCTACATCCTTCCACAGAACCCAAAATGTTCATGTCTCCCTTTCATTCATTCCATGCTTTTTCCTCTTCTTGCATCCTTACATGTAAGGTGTAGATGAATCTCTCTGATGTGTGCAGATAAGTCTTGGCAGCTGATGAAACAACAGATGGTCATCTCAGCATTTTCTTGCTACCAAGAACACTATGGGTGAGTGGGATTTTTGTCTTTGTAACTGGTGTTTTTGGGGTTTTTTGTGGAATTGTCTTATCACACAGCACCTTCACAGGTGTGTCTTCCAGGGTATGTGACCTAAAAGAAACAGAAAAAAGAACACCAAAACTCTGTGAGTTGTTGCATATTTTGTTCACACAGCACCTTCACAGGTGTGTCTTCCAGGGCACCAAAACTCTGTGAGTTGTTGCATATTTTGGTGTTAGTTCTGGTTAAGAGTCACCATTTAGTCACTTGCAAAGACTTCCCAGTCTCTTCCTTTCCTACCTTGACATCATAATAAATTTTGAGAAGGTCTGAGGTAAAGTAAGGAGGTGAATCTGGGTGTCTATAAGAGGACAGTTATCATGGAGCTCATGAGCCGGAAAAGGAAGGGTGATAAAAGCTGACAGATTAGCACCCTTTGTCACCCGTTGGCAAGATATTTAAAAGCACTATAGCACTTTCCTCTCATGCTGTCCCTTATCTCTGGGAGCCTTCCTTGGAGATAACTAGCAGGCTCCTGCAGCTCCCCTTAATACTGTCCTTTAAAAATATGAATTATTAAATTATACTCGATTCTCAGTGGGCTGCCACCCTTATTAAGGTATTTGGTGTCATTTACTTTTTGTACTTCATTGTTTTTTCACTCACATCTCTCATCTTTTGCTTTTCCTCTGTAAGATCTGGGCTTTAGGTTTACAGGACGGCAAGCACACTGGGGTCCTCAACTCTGACTAGCAGCAATGCCTAAAATAACATCGTTTGCTCTTTCTGTACCAGAGAATTTAGAAATGGCAGCAGAACTATGGAAAGTGCTAAGTATATAATAAATCTAAAATAAACTTGGTGGTTGAAAATAACAGTATCATGTAAAAACAATACATACAAGTAGAAGATAATAATGGACTTTATGGAAATGGAGTTTTGCATATAGAAATAGTCTAGTTATGCCACTGTTAGGATAGAAACCAGCTGGCACTTCCTGAAAAGCAGTTCAACACATTTCTAGGCATAATGTTGTTTCATAAAGCTCTTAGTATTCCTCAACATGTCAGTAGCTCCAGAAATACAATAAAATGGAATACACTCAGAGGTAATGCACACAGCACAAAATTACATTCCTCAGGTTCAAGTAGTTCTGTATATACATAAAGTGAGCTACAAATGAAACATTAGTTCAGCTTTATAAGAGTACATAAAAAAAATTGTTACTTAAAAGGCAAAATGGTCCAGAAAGCTTTACTGCCACCATAATTTATTACAGAATTAATCTATTATGTGTTTGCACCAGGTCAGGCCACTAAAGGAAACCTGTGTCTTATCGAAATCAGATTGAGAAGTACAAATCGAGAATCCCTAATGGAGCACTAAGCACACTTCAAACAGCCAGCCATATGGACTGTGTTACAGCCTGGGGATGGTTTCTTTTGAGCCATAAACTTCGGCAGCAGTGTGGAAGACTCTTTATTTGATATAGGGTCTTCAAGAACAATGATGCATTTAAAAAAGTAAGTTAATGCTTGGCTCTGAAGTCAAGGATTCAGACCTCCTTCTGAAGACACCTCCTTCCTATTTCCTTCCTAAAACCTATCCTTTTAAATTAGGTCTATTTCAAAATAGCTTTTGCAGATAATGCACTAAGCTTCTGAAGTTAAAGTGCTTAAAGAGGAAAGCCTGTCTAATCATAGCATGTGAGACCAGAGATATCATATTATCAGTCAATACCCACAAGAAATTTGTAGGGGGGCAGGTTCGTTCCCTGCATGTGCACAAGTATCACTATTTGAAGGTCTGATTCCATGATTAATATGCTTATGGACTGTTTTGACTTTTATCCATCTACAAAATTTAACCTTCATCGTAAACCAGAGTGTTCATAGCAGAGAAATCATTTTTCTGTGGAATCATGTATACATAGTGTATACTTGTCCTAGAAAGGCACCAGCATCCCATTCTGGTAGCTGGAGCAAAGTGCCTGCCTCTGACATAGATTTCTGTAGGAAGTTAAGCAAATTGCTTTCATTTATAGATATACTGTCACTGAACAGTCCCGTGGGATTTGACAAACTACCTGGGTAAATGCAGTTCCTTATTGATTTCCTAATCTGTGTTCTGTGTATGCACCTGGAAATCTTGCACTCAGTTTTCATTTTCCCTTGTTCTGTGTCCAGAAACAGAAGACAGTATTTTCTTTCTTCAGCTTCTTACCTAATTAATTTATAAATTTTTCAACACAGCAATTGTCTCCATCTAAGAGACAAAAATAGATCATATTATTATATATTATATGTATTTCTAGATATATTTCCATATTTAATGTATTTTATTAATTTTATTATATTATTATATTTTTCCCCATCATATACAATTTTACAAAAGTAACTTTTATACATAATTTTTTTCACATAATTGAAACTTACCTTTTGAAATTTTTATCCTTTAAGTGATAAGTTTATTATAGTTTTTATTTCTGTACTAGCAACCAGTTCCAAAATTATTCTTGGCATAATATTGAAATTAGAAATTCTTTATTGTATTTATTCTGTATTTACATTATAAAATAAATTAAGAGGCATACAAAATTAGAAGTTGTTCTAATATTCAAGCTGATGACCCCCATAGTTTTAGCCACAGTATTTATACTAGATGAATCAAAAGAGCTGGTCTGTTTTAATAAGAAATTCAGTGTGATAAGCTAATTATTTGGCCAACATACGTCTTCATCTAAAATATTATCCAAAAAATTCAGTCAGAAATGTTATCTTTGATATAAATAAAAAAGGACTTCAGCATTACAATAATTCCACTGCATTATATTGCTATCTTGCGTTCAGTTTTAAGAGAAAGATTTACAATACTGATAATTTTGATTTGCTCTGGTTAAACAGATTTCTCCAGAAATTTCAGTATTTAAAGAATATCGTGTGCACTAGCTAAACAATAATCTCAGTATGATATGGTGGTGAAAATTATATCTGAATTATATGCACTAATTACAAAGACTGATGCATAAAACTACTCAGTAGTGCAGCTGAGAGGAAAACGCACTGCCACTTGGAATTCTCAGCCAATGCCTTTCTGTAAAGAAAAGGAACCAAGTGGGATGTCTTAAACAGTAATAAAAATCCCACGGGGACCCTCTGTGTTTGGAAGACCTTCTAAAATAATAACACATAATTAAAAGCATGTTACTTATAGCTGGTGTATCGTATACTGCTTCTCTGTGTTATACTTGTTTTCTGAAAAGATCAAAACATCAGCATGTTAGTATAATGATAGTGCCTTCCAGCAGTTTCCTGAAGTCTAAATCAAAAGATATTTAATATAAAAATGTACTCACACTGTATGAAACTGTCACTAATTTTCATGCAGTATCTTTTAATCAATATGTTTAAGCTAACATTTGAATTCATTTTTTACTTTTCAAAATATTGCCTTTCTCAGGAAAGAAGAGAGTTTTATGTTGGGGAGTAGAACAAAGAAGAAGAAGAAAAAGAGACACCTGTAGTAAAATTTTCAGGTGTCAGACAGAAAGCAATTGATATTTCCTGCTGTTTTCTACTCTTGAATCATATTTATACAATGATCAGTTAAGAAGAGGAAAGCATAAAAACCCCCAAATCTGAGTAAAATAATTTATTCTTATTATAGTCAGTCTATCATTTGAGGCTAAACTCTGAATACTAATGCAGTTATACTCAGTTTTAAAAACACTCCTATAGAACAACATTACCTCTTACATCTAAAATATTTTCTCTGATAGGTTCATACATATGTTTATGGATATGTTATGGTAAAAGGAATCTATACACAAAGACAATATTTTAGTAAGGAAGCAGCACAGTTTTATACAATCTCAATACTGAGATTAAGTACATGACAAATAGTTGAAAAATTATGTATGCTGAAGTAGGGACTAGACTAATGTGAACCTGCTGTGTCATTTTATGAGTTCCTTAACATCTGACCTTCATCACAGTAGCTCTCATCGCGGGCCATCATAGGCTCAGTGGACCGTAGTCAGTGGTTTTGTAAGGAGTCAAAAGTTGTGCTGGCATGGCATGTGAACATCTATGGTTCAAAGTTTTAAATCAAGCAAGTTGCCCATTTCCATGAGGTGCTGAACACAGAACCCTGCTATCGATTGCAGAGTGACTATGGAGTCAGCTTAGACCATCTGTGACCAAACGAGATAGACAGACTAAGTTTCACTGGGAGTCTGTGTCTGATTATTGTCCATCTACGAAAATGATCTCACTCTTCAGTGTTCTTAACCTTTTTTTTTTTTTTTGTGACTTTGATTGGTTTGATTTAAAAGCTAACCTGTCACTTCTATTACTGTAACAACAAGAAATCACTGACAAAATTCTTCCCCATGATTAACTTGAACTCCAGTGTAGTTTGTTGAAAAGTTAGAATTTCATTCTGGAATAATGAGATGGCAAGAAGTGGCATATCCATGGCATCATAATGCATTTAAACTCAACACAGAATTAGTCTGCATGTTAAGATTATGGAACTGTTTACAGTGTTTATGGATTTTGATTCCATCCTCTAAATTGTTGTTGCAATGGTGCCAAAGCTTTTGGAATACGTCAAATCAAAACAGGGATTGCAGATTTTTCCTTTCCAAGACACATATTTTGAGAAACTATCTCGTTATCTACAGTGGGCATTACTATGCCAGTGAAGTGGAGTAATATTAACATAAAAGCAACTAGGATAATGTTATTAAAATAAAGAAAATGCCCAGACTACAACAGGTATTTTTCTAGAACGATTAGCACTCCCAGAATAAACTGTATGCATCCCATGCATTGCTGTGAAAATGCTCACAGTTCTTTGTTCCCACTTGGCACCCTACAGAGTAAAGGATATAGATATTCTCTGTATATTGCCCATTTGTTAAATACTTGGGTAAACTTAGTTGTTAAAATACATATGCATGTATTTGTTGATTGAAGGTTTTACAAACTCAATAAACTCACATCCTTGTAGGATGGATCTTCCCAGAGAAAACTGTCCTTCTATGCAAGAACATTAAACTTTACTTTGGGAAGACAAAGCCTTAAGTAGGATGATGGGTTTGCTTTCCTCCCTCCCTTTCCTCTAGTCAGCCAGGCAATGCATTTTCCAAAGACACTGGTGCCCTGGGAATGTTATGTTTTTTCCATTTCAGTGGGGATGAGGGGTTTCCATTTTTATTTATAGTTGCCATTTTTTTGCTTTAAACCTCACAAGCTTTCTCTGACTATGGACTCATTCATATATCCTGAAAGAATTTCAGATAATTTACTGTTGCTGGACAGAGTTTTCCTCACAATGGCGTGAAGAATTACATGCTCCACTCCTCTTTTATTGCTTGTGGGCCAAATCCTGCCCTCATTTACACCACATGAATAATAAATAACCTCCTTTGAGAGCATTAACATATGTTTTTCCATTGTTTGAGGAGACAGAACAAGTTACACAATGTCAGTCTGAAAGATCTCTAAGGTTACTGCTCTGCTAACCTGTGAGTGCAGAGCACCCAGTGGTTTTAACAAAAAGAATAAAAGATGTCTATTGAGAGGACACTAAGAGAAGCAATGGTTCACATTTAAAGTAGCATTTCTTTAATGTTATCTTTCAATTTTTGAGAAAACCAGACAAAAATTAGAAGAATACAAAGGTTTTTAGTCTGGTTAGCAGTACCAGCAGCTGCTACTGCCTCTGTGATTTTGCATTCTAACACACAACAACTTGATTAGGGTCATTAATTCATACTGTGAATCCTCCCTAAACAGTTTGAAAGTGATGGCAACCTCAAAACCTCATGTCTCAGAGACAGGTTAGAGCTATGGGCTGCAAGAGAGGTGTTCTCTCTCTTCCACCTGTGGGGTGGGCATTCCTCTGCCTCCATCACCCCAGCTGCATCCAGGCCAAGGAATGTGCTAGCAGCAGCTCCTGGTGCTTTTCCAAGGAAGCAGGCAGGGGAGTCAGGTATGTGTAAAGATAGTGTGAAGTCTTGGGGAGCTCCCAAGTGCTCCCAGAGCCCTCTTCTAGGTGGGAATTAAGTCATGTACCAATGCAAGTGTGAAAGGCAACTCTGACTTATTAAAGAAGAGAGAAAATGGATGGAAATGGGGAAGAAAGAAAGTATCCTTGAAAGCTGAAGGGAATTTGCAGTGGCCTATAGTTCAAAATGGAAAGTGAGTTGAGGGGAAATGATACAAGGAATCTCTGATTTATGCAATGAACTGAACCTCCAGCTCTAGAATAGATGAGACTTTAATAGAAAAATTGGTTTGTGGACCACAGGCCTGTGTTCCCTCCCAGTTACAGCTACATGAATCAATTCCCTGTCTCATTCATCATCCTGCAGTACTACAGTTGCAATGACAGCAGTAGTTCATGCTGAAAAATAGCTTTACAGGGGATTCTACTTCATTTTTACATAAAATGTGATTTAACAGGTGAAAAGAGTAAGAAAATTGTCATTCTCTATGCAATCTTCATTGTAAAATATAACTTTAAGGGCCAGAGAAATCCTCACTTCAGCTCCTACTAGGCAAAAGTCACTTTCACAGGAAGGTACTTAAACACTCTGGCTCAGCTGGTATAAGTAGTAATAAGCCTTATTGACAGGTGAGGTTCCCTTATCCCCTGGGTCACAGATGTGATTAATCCTCAAGCAAAGTCCTTTTGCACAGCTCTTTTAACTTTTAATGCACTAAATATGCAGCAAGTAGCTATAATTTTCTAGTGCCTTGTTTGGAAGAAATTGTGTCTAAATATAAATAGCAACTAGAAGCTACTAATGCACAAGTATCTATCATTGGACATGAGGACAAGCTGGGCAGACTGTGAGGACAAGTTGCTTCATGGTCTAAGAAATAAATGAAACCATGAGATGTAGACAACTATGGGAAACTA
The DNA here is from genome assembly GCF_000691975.1 of Corvus brachyrhynchos. Taxonomy (NCBI): domain Eukaryota; kingdom Metazoa; phylum Chordata; class Aves; order Passeriformes; family Corvidae; genus Corvus; species Corvus brachyrhynchos. The sequence goes on along the minus strand of NW_008235964.1, from coordinate 326,292 downwards.
GCTGCCAAGCTAAGTTGTTTTGACAACATTTTGGGGATATCTACTTGGGAGATATGTTGCATAAACACTTTATAAAAGCACATGTTGAAAACAGAAACCAATTTCTAAATAAGATCATTTTCACAAATGCTTTGGCCAATCAGGAAAGGTATTCAAATGCAAATTATGACCAGTAATATTTGAAAAAGAAGAAAAAAATAACATTTTCGGATCTATGTGGCAAACCTAACATCTGATGCATCAAAGAATGGGTCTGCACACAGTGAATATGAAACAAAGCATCTGGATGACATTCCTTCATAGCGCCAGCCTCTACTCAAACTTAATCCTTTAAAAACCTTAGCTCACTGTCTTGGGGGTTTCAAAACATTCACTACACTACACATATTCAAGTCTGTGCTAGAAGCTTTAAACAAAGAGAAAGTATTTTAGTGGGGGTTTTTTAATGTACTTTGAAAGGGACATTTTTTCCTTTCTCCTGAAAACAAATTAGAAGAAGGAAATAATCTCTTGTTTACTAAATTTTCATCACTGTAAATAGTTTTATACATTTCATCTGCAATTGAAATCAGTTTGTGCAAAATTCAAGGCATTTCGTTCTTAAAAAAGACACTATTTAAATTGATCTGTGAAGACTGTACAAACTGCCCAAAAGATCTACGGAATCCCCCCTTTGGAGGTACTCAGAACTCTGCTGAATGAGGGCAGGAGTGACCTGGTTAACTGGGATCTTAACCCTGCTTAGAGTAAGGGCTTGGACTAGATGACCTTCAGCCTAAGTTATTCTATTGTGTAACCACTCTTCTGCCAAGATAGAAGGAAGAGAATTTTGCAAGGGAAACAAACCTGTTTCTATCTGAAGAAAAGAGTTCCTACAGCCTTAATTTACAGGAACTTATGTGACCTAGAGTCATAGACCTTTTATGGAATGACACCAAATATGAAATTGGGCTCCCAGGTAATCTCTCCATGCAGCAGGGAACAGGTGTTTAGGGGGTGTTTCAGGCTGTGGTATGAACTCACACGAGACATGAGGGGTTTAGCAGTTCAGCACCTTCCCTGCTTTTTCTCTTCTGTCTCTTATTCACAGTTTTCAATCCTATGGGTAAAATTAATTTCTTGAATCTGCTTTCAACAACATAAATATTAACTCTATCTATTTATCTGTCTAAACAAAGTAATATACCTAAGCTTCTCCAGGAAGAGTCTGAAAATTCTTCTCATCATATAGATAGGTTTAGCACATTTAGTCTAGTAAAGGAATGTGCTTGACTCTGGTAAATCATGAATGCACTCACATATACAAAGAGAGAGCAGGCCGAGAGGAAAAGGAAGCTGGATACCACCCCCTATAATTGCATCTTTTTTTCTGCCACGAAAGTATGTGTAAGTAAATACTTCAACTCAGACTTACAGCTGGTGCTCACTAGCACCATATTCTCCATTTTCTGAAAGACTCTTGTAAGAGCAGGGAGTAGGATTTGAAGAAGTACTAAGCTTCAAAATTGCAATGTAAATTGAGGAGATTTAAATTTTTAATTCCTTGCTGTCATATATTTGGAAAAATTAGGCCATGTACATCTCAAATTCTTCATTATATGTTAGAAAATTTTTTTGACCTTTAACCTCTCCATCCTCGCCTTTCTGATCTAAACATGTGCAAAACATCATTCTCTTGGCTCAAAGATTCTCAAAGACAATAAATGTTTGTGAAGCATTAAAAAATGATGGAAATAAGTATCATACATGAATCCCTGGAAAAAGCTGTGTGCCTTTGGTAGCGAGAAGTGAAGATAATGAAGAAAAAATAGTTACAGTACAGATTTTAATTAAGGATCATGGCTCAGAGTTATACGGAAAAATATTAGGTAACCATGCAATCAAAGACTGTAACACTTCCTATGCAAAACAGGGACCAAATCAAAGTCATAAAGACATCCTATTCTGCTTTGCAACTGTTTGACTTTACACAGTTTTGTTTTAATAATGTTTCTGGGTACACAAAAGAGAAAATCCAAAGTTTCAGCAGTAGCAGACCACACTAGGAATAGAGGCCACTTGAAGAAAATATAAGTAGAGCAGATCTGTGAAGAAACGGATGTCTGCAATAAGATGTAAACTAGACTGTCAATATCCCTTCTTTAGAAGATCTGAATAGCAAAAAGAATTATTGGGGAGTGGAGATTTTTTTAAGATGAAATGAGACTGCCTCAAAGTTTCTCATTAATGCTCTATTTTCAATAGTATCTTCTTTAACTTTCTTTGAATCTCTATGGAAACTAAATATCCACATCCGTACAGCAGTGAAAGGACTATTTAAGTATTTTCAAAGTAAACGGAGGTAATTACAATCCTCCCTACATCCCTCCTATTCCTAGGTTTTCAACAAGAATGGAAAATGAGAAGGGTGGCTTCTTGTGACAAAGGAGGAAGAGTTAATGATCCAGAAATAACCTGTTCTGTTCTGAATTCAAGGTTTATAATTTTCTTTCCCTCTGGTATTAATTCAGAATGGCCCAAATGTATTTGATAGATGTCAAATGAAGAGATGCACCTGATCAAAGCTTTAACATCTTGATTTTATGTAACATATAATTGATGGAAATTATGTGAAGGTAGGCCAGAAGAGAGAAGCCACTTCTTTGTATTACTTGATTGTTATGTCTTTTATTTTCTGGAGTGAATCACTGAAGAAAAAGTCATGCAAATGATTTAGTATGAAATAGTCAATAACTCAATTCCTGCCCTATAGTCACAGGACAAGGAACAACTGTTTTAAACTGAGGAAGGTACATTTAGATGGGATATAAGAAAGAAATTTTTTTACAATGAGGGTTATGAGACTCTGGAACAGGTTTCCCAAAGAAGCTGTGGATGTTCCATCCCTGGAAGTGTTCAAGGTCAGGTTGGATGGCGCTTTGAACAGCCTGATCTAAGGAATGATGTCCCCATCCATGGCAAAGGAGTTGGACTTTGAAGGTCCCTTTTAACCCAAACCACTCTATGATTCTACAGCTTTATGAAACTGTCTATTTAAAACAGATTAAATAGTGCCAAATAGTGAGCTAAAGAATTTGAAAATTTAGACTAACCCTAGTAATGATAATATAGATTTATTACATTCATTCATTTTTTGTGCTTCTTTTGCCGGTGTAGGAATATCTGAATGCAACCTTGAAGCTTAAGGATTTTGAGAATTAATGAGGAAGAGAATCCATGGTTTTCTAGGTGCCAAAAGACTTTCTAGGTGCTCCAAAGACTTTACCAATACCTGAAAAGACAGACTTTTGTTTTAGGTGCTTCTGTACATTTATACACTCATCTAACAGAAAAGTACTACAGGTTTTGGGAGTTAATTTTCTGCTCATTTAACGTGAGATTTGGTGAGGTTAACCATCAAGCTCACAAGACTGTTCTGCCTCTCATGGCTGATCCCCAGCTTGTGTCTCTACCTTTGTGTCTAACCCAGGACTGTGTAACACTCTGCTTCTGAAAAACACCAAGGTCTTAGTCCTAGTTCTAGCCCTAAGCTTTTCCTATCTTTGGAAAATGGAAAAGAGCAACGAGTAGGGTCTCTCTTCAGGATTTTCTGTAACAGGTTTCCAAGGACCTATAGCTTGTGGCTTTTAATTTCAAATAATATCACTGCTTAAAGAGAATTAATAAGCAAGAATTAAACTTTTAATCAGATAAAAAACAATAACAAAGACCTGGGGTTTTGATGGTGGTTCTGTAAAGACAGTTAAATAGTTAAGTAGTGCAAGAATAAAGTTTTTAAACAGAAATAAGTTAAAAACAATAAAAGTAAAAAAAAGTGAGACAGCAAAGGTCTTACTCCTTTTTTTAATACTATGAAATATGATTTATGGCAGCTTATATGTGTTTCATCTCATGAAAAAAAGTAAAATAATAGAAAAGGATTTATCCAGTCAAAAAGTCTGCCCACACCATCTCCCACAGAATCTTTTGATTACAACGTACTGCCTTACCATTAATGTGTACCATATAATACATTGAATGAAATGCCAGATTTCATTCCCTGATTTTTTCTTTAGAAACCACAAATGTTTAAAGTAAAATGTGCATAATGACTTGAGAATTCATTTTTGAGTGACAGATAAATGCTAGGAGGAAGTCTGACTTACAGTAATCAATCTGGTAACAGAAACATATTCAAACTGAAGGATGTAACTGAGTGAGGAACTTGAGTCCATCTGAACACTCCATCAATTCCAAAGAATACAGTCACACTCATCTTAATGATTTTCTTTTTCTTAACCATTAGGCTGTACCAATTACTATTTGGTAGCTTCCAGTAAAGCACCAGCTAAAAGAGTAGAAGTGTCCTTTCTTAAAGTAAGTTAAATGGTCATATAATGTATGAGTAGAGTATTTAAGACATAAGGAGCCTCAGTTTCCCAAATATTTAACGTTCAGAACTGTTGAACTTCATGGTGTAAGGGAAAGGCTAAATGTTGGCCATCATTGCACACTAGAAAGGACTTTGATTTACATCCCAACTTTGAAAATATTCCTCTAAAAGAGGAGCACCTAGATTGCCATGTACCTAAAAAAACAGGATTACACTATCACATCTTGAACATATTTTTGTTTTATAAAAGAGGCAATTCATCAAACTGCAGAACAATATACTCTGTGCAATGAAAGTGCTATTGAAAATCTTCCAAGTGAGAAAGCAAATATTTTATAGCAAAGGGGAACATTTTCAAAAGTGACTTCGAAGCTCGAATCAAATAAATCACTTCAAGAACTTTTAGGCACCTTTGTGTTTGGTAGCTTTTGAAATTGTTTCAGGCTCCTGAATCAGGAAAGGTCAGATTTAAAAACAGCAGTAGAGGGGCTCTTAGTATATGTTTAAACACTTGTAATATAGACATCTAGGTTTGTGATAGTCATTCCAGTTTTCCTTCAAATTATCTGAGAAATGACAGGATGATGTTAGGATGCCACTTACCTCTGTGTGGCATTGACATCAGAACAGATCAGGTGAATTCCAGATGAACTCCTGCATATCTCCTTGCCTTCTCCGACTATAGGAAAACTTATACATTGAATTAAATTATCTGAAACCTGTTCTAGATTGCTAAAGGTGAAAATAAGGTTCTCAGAGGCATTTATGAAAGAAGCTAAGTACTTAATTCCCATTCACATCCTTTACACACAAAAAATAAAGTGCTATCAAAGTCAACTTGTCCATGTCTGAAATCAGTGGAATTTTAGTTGCTCAGTAGCTTTCCAAAAACTTACAGAACTTCTGAAGGCTAAAAACCTAGTCTTACCCCTATGCATGTTCCCTTAGGTACATTTAAGAATATTACACTTCCATGCTTGGCTTTAAATTTTCTAAGTCCTTCTCAGTATAATAAGTAATGTTAATATATCTTCTTCAATATGTTTTAGTCATCATGATAAGAGCCAATTTACTCAAATTTTGCAGGTTTTAAGCACATAAATTTTAAGTGAGTTACTCATTGCAATGCCTAAATTCCTTTAGTCAAGGAAAAGCATAAAGTGTTTTTGAAAGCCTTTAGAGCTACATCATGTTCACCTAATTTATTGACCTAAACTGAGATAGGCAATTTTATGAAAACATTCAAATACCCCTGCTTTCTAGCATTTATTTTACAAAGAACAGCAGTATGTACTAAAAAAAGAGCCATTCTTTAGGTACATAAGATGTAGGTGGAATTTAGTCTCAGAGGGACTGCATGAAGCCTAGATAGCTTTGTTTTTCTGCTACTCAAATTCTTTAAAAGAATGCTCCAGCAAATACATTTACAGAGGTATTAAAACGATGCTTTGAAAAACATAGTGCTTTTAGAATAAGAAAAACTACTTCGCAAGTTGCTTCCTGACATCAAGAATATGGCAAAGCAGAACCAATTAATTAAAATTAAATCGGACAAGACTAAGCATTTACAAAAATTTCATCTTGTAGTTTACGGTGTTTGATGTTCTGTTTCAATTTGACTTCCGCTTTTGACTAGGACGTAATGAAGGTAGAGTTTGAAAAAATATTTTTAAGTTCTCAGATGAATTGTACTCCATGAATGAAGAGCATTGTTCTATCATCCGTGATGCTGGACGGCTGTATCACAGCTAATTGTCATTACCAAGCAATTTAGTATTTACCAAGGCAGCTGAATGATCCTGGAATCTTTCAACTCCTCTGTCTTATTCAGTAAAAAAACCCCAAATGTCAAAGGAAAAGCAAATAGCATTTTGACTTGAGGAAGCAGGCCTTTCACCATAGCATTAAATTCCAACCTGTCTTTAAAGGCAAAAGGAAAAAAAAAATATTGATGGAGCATTCTTTAAAAATAATATTCCCAGTAGAAATCTGGTAATAAATGCCTCTCCTTTTGGTATGAAAAGGAACGTATTCCACTCTTTGTTGGAACCAGTGCATCACAGCAGGAACTTCAATGATTCTTCTGCACATATGGAACCAGCAAATTAGGCCAACTTTTTTAATTGTAAAAAATGATTGAATCCCTTCCATTCCAATTTAATAGTCATTTTCCCTAACAGCAAGCATTAATGACTTCCCTGACTAATGAAAATTAATTGCTAGCCCGCCTTGACAATTATATTGTGATCGATCAAGTTTAAAGGAGCTGCAAGGGTCATTTGTTGTAATTCTAATGCAATCCATTAAATCTGCAGCAGATGATAACCTTTAACTTTGTTGCATATTAGGGAATACTAATGGCAACTCTAGATGTCACCGTTTGTACAAGAGGAGATACATCATATTGTCTGTTTCTCCTAATGTTCTTGAGGTGTTGCTGTTTCTCAGCTGACACAAAAATTCCTCTTGACATCAGATTACAGCACCTCCATAATGTTATCAAGGTACTATAAAGGCAGAATTGTACAAATATAAAAAGCAGTCCGAGAATGTGCATCCCATTTCAGGGCAAGGTCCTGTGTGTTACACAAAACTGAGTTGTAAAATAATGGACAAATTTGCTAAATCCTGAAGGAATGCGCTGTCAGAAAAACACATCTAAAGCATGCATCGTATTTTATTGGTCCTGCAGCAGCCATCAGCTGTGCTACAGCCTTGAATGAGATCCAGTGTCTCTTAGACAAAATGGAGTTGTAAAATAAGGTTCAAATTTGTGAAGAGTTATTGAAGGGGGTCATAGTGAACACCAAATACAATTGTACTAAAATTCCGGAACTGCACTGTGCATTCTTGAATGCCTTTCCAGGCACATCATCCGAATGTTTACAGCACGTGCATGCTGAATTAGATTTTTTTTTAAACAGGAATTCAAGGCAAATCACACTGGATCTAAAAGGAAAACATGGCAACAAAACCACCACAACAAAAACAACGAACAAAAAAAAAAAGATCTTTAAACTGAAGTTTCATAGCTTTCTCAGCTGATTTGAGCTATCCCGTACACTTGAAGGCATTTTGGGGCAAATTTTGATAAGATTTTCACCAGGTGGGAAAATAATGATTGAAGAAGTGAATGGAAGAATTTTAATTTGCTACCTATATTTAGTCATGAGTTTAAACTTCTATCTAGAACTGCCTTTTTAGTATAAACACAGAGATACACTCATGCAATCTCATCTCAACATCTCATTTCAGAAGTCGTGGAAGTGCTTCCTAATAAAAAGCTTTTTGTGGCAGGATCCAGTAAATGTTTTTGCACAAATGAAAATGAGTATTTTATAGGTCAATACACCAATTTGTGAGGAAGTTACTGAAAGAAATTATGACCTTCATCTCTAGTTCTTTAAATAAAATAGTCCAGGGTTATTTTATCTCTTGGGAGGCAAAAGGACGCCATCTACTTCTATGCTAACTTCTATGCTAACTACCCCTACAAAGACTGATTGCAAACAGAAAGTACAAGAATTCCAGCAGTGATGCTGGTGTACAAGAGTGCAAGTCTGTAAAACCCAAGGAAATTTTGCAACCAACATGCCCTTCTGCATATCTCACAGCTAAGATAAGGACGCTACAATGGACATTGCAGAGATTCTCTACAGAGGATTTCACAGCTCTCTACCAAAAACAAGCACAAAAAATATGAAAGAACAGATTGACAGTAAAATAAAAGTCAAAAATGATTCCACTTTGAAAGCTTAAACAAGTATTCTACATAGACAATTTATTATAATATCTCTCAGGTTGACAAGGTTTTTTCCTAGTTTCTTCTAGGAAAGAAAGAAAACTTATTTCTCTGTAGCAATATTGGCACTCTTTACTTCTTAAAGAAGAAAGATTTCTTTGTACAAGAAGGATGCCCACTCAGCAGAATCCAGAAAGAAAATTTCTTATATTTTTTATAGCGAGGCAAAAAAAAAAAAAGACACAAGGAGGTAGATTATCAAGCAGCATAAATAACAGAAAGTTGCAAAGAAACAAATATGTAGTTAGAGAAGACAGGGATATCATGATGGAGTTTTATGTAGCAGTCAGCATCACACTAAGATCCAGTGACAAGAAAGGAGTAGAATCTTTTTAAGTGTACCTAAAAATCTGTATTTAAAACTTTTCCCATCCTAGAAGGGAAGAAGAGTTTTTAGATTTTCTTCTAGTGTGGCCAAAGCATGCACTGAGACCAATATAAACCAGCAAGAATTCTATGAAAACCAATTAAGTTATTGTGAATTTATAGAGGTATAACCAAGATCAGATGTTAGTCTATAGAAATGCATTTGAAACAATGCAGAGACATGAGCTCCTTCAGACTACAGAAGATATCATATTTGGAAAATGAACTGTGATCACTGGATTATATTTGGGTGCAACAGGCTTTGCTGGACTACCAATGGTCTATAAAAGTTTCCCATAAGTATCATCAGGGAAAAAAGACACTCCAAAAGGCAGAAGAAAGCTACACCATTACCTGCTCAAGCATGACTATATTAAGCACTGAGAAAATATTGTACAGCCTCTCCAGACATTTCTGCTCTACCCACGCACTCTTGGAGTGCAAAATATTTTGAAAATATTCATGTCGCCTTCAATCTTCTTGGCAAATCTGCCATTAGAAATAACATGCACTTTATCTTAGCCATGGTTTGCCTGAGATACTTATCACTATAGCCAAAAGTTACTCCTGCACACTGATTATGGAAACTGTTCTAAAAACCTGGTTCCATACAAACTTTTCATATTTCCAATTACAATGTAAGAGTCAAAGCTTGCTGAAACCAGTGAAATAGTTCTATAGGCCTCATTGACTTTTACCAAGACTAAGATATTAAGAGAATTTTAATATTTAACCATGTTATCATACCCCAAGCTTATGTGTGAAAGCATTTCCACTGATGTCAAAGGCTTTCATATTACAGATTATTCCTGTGCTTATCTACTACATTGAATCAAGACTTTCATGTCTGCTCCTCAGACAAAACTCACTTTCACTTAAACCTCAGCTCAAGTATATTTATAGATTCTGACATCTCCAATAGGCTGGCACTCAAAAATTCAACCTCTGACTAGTTACGGTTCTGAAGCACATTTAAAAACCATGGCACGTAAAGAAAATAGTCTCGTCTAATTCAGTAAAGGTAAAAAACATACCATTATGAAGTGTGACACTGCTGATGTGGAAAAAAATTAAGTATTGCAACAGGTTATTAAATTGTTAATGGCTACATTCTACTTTCAGGTTTGTGGTTTGATGCAGTCTGGGCGAAATGTCAAACTGTATCAACATTAACAGCTTCTGACAAGCTCAAGAGGGAAAAAATAGAGCTGAATGAATAAGCTGTTCTGTAAATAAAGAGAAATTGTAACCTTTAAAGTGAGACAGAATTTAATTAAGAAAATTAACACAGACTTTTGAGATATTGCAGTTTTCTGAATCTCATTCATTACTGTCAAGCAAAAGTTATATTTTTGTATAATAAGAAAGTGTATGTGCCTACTTTCTGATCAAAAGTTAGTGATACCATCCAGAGGAAAAGGGAGAGGATTGAAGGTTGTGAATTTGACTTTTTACATCTATCCATTTTAAATTTATACAGCACCAGAGTCAGATTTGAGAAACGTGAGAAAAAATTAAATTTTGCATTTTTTTTTTTTAATCTTGGAAACAGAAATAGTAAACACATCAAAAGATTTCTCATTCCAATTAAAATTGGACTCCATGGGACAAGAGGGTTTCACTATCTCCTTTTCAAAGTTGAGGAAAATGAAGTGCAGTCAGGAGTGTGAATCAATGGCCAGGGTAAAAATCTGTTTGTAGTGCCATATCTGAGGAACTATATGGGTTCTAATTTTAGCTTCTAAAATTTATTAGCTTCCTACTCTCTAGCTTTGAAAAACAAATGTGAATTTATGCATTTTTTAAATTTTACTACTGAACCATCCTCCTCAGAACATGTTTTTCTCAGGTGCTGTACTTTGCCCTGTTTCCTGTGTACTAACTCCTGGACAAGGAAAATCACCAGTGAGTGATTCTTATCAGTCAGTGAGTGAATTAGTCAATTGAACTATTTTTGCATGGCATTATCCTGAATTTTTAATCAGTCCAAGACCTTTTCAATATGATTAAGATGGTAATATTTTGCAGAAAGATTACCAGACTACTTAAAACTGAGGTCTGGACAAACATGTTTTTATCTTTTGCCAAAGAAGTGAAAGAATGAACTGGCAATGGAAAGAAGAAAGGAAGAAAGGAAGGCAGGAATGTGGAAGGGAAAGAAAGAAGATAAAGCAAAGATAGATTTTTCTGTTTCAGTCATAAATTAGAAAATAATTCCTTGGAGCTTTCTAGATCTGTCATGATTTTCCTGATTACAGGTAAAATTTCAGAGAAGCATACAGGAAAAATATATATTTTTTTTTTTAGTTTTAGAAATTGTCATCGTTTTTCTGTTTAAAAAGACCACAAAGAGAGAGTCTAATGCTAGAGTAGCTTCTATCTATTTAATGAAGGAGATAAATTTTGGGTGCTGAATAGGGGAGAAATGTTGACTGCAAGGGTAGAAACTGGATTTTCACAGCCTTATTGTTCTTCAGACTCTAAGTACATCAATGAGTCTGTGCTGACTACAAAGGAAACTTGGACATCTTGGCCATATATGGAGACATCCCTAAGGAACATGAGATGTCTCCAGTTAGGTTTCTAAATCCAGAACTGAATCACCCCAAATGATTACACACACAGTTTATAGGTTTTTTTTGCACCATACACAAATTTAATCTTTCATGCATTTCCATGTAGACTTCTAAGTCATTTAGACAAGGACATAATCTCATCTCGAGAACAGCTCAGCTGTCTCTGTCTCAGGAAGCTGACACTGTTCTCTGCTTCTAATTAATCTTATTCCATCAGTTCATTCCAGCAGCTGGAAAGGGTTTTCCTTGTGAGGACTGAAGCAGCAACGCTTCACTAATCTGACAATATTGGATGTTTGCAGCTGGTAGACAATCATGGCACGTGTCACCCCCACTTCAGCATTCCAGTGACCCATCCAACCTTGCCATGGAAGTATCTCCTTCTTCCCTTAAGAGCACCAAGTAGAAAGACTGTATTCCACACTTGGAAGACTGCTTCATTTCACAGAGCAGAAAAGGGTTATTATAGGACCTATATGTATCTTTTCTTCCTTTTAAGTCCATCTGAAATAAATTTTAGTTCCTATTGAGCATCTTTTCATTATAGTGCAATATAAACATTAAGGACCAATGGGAATTTTGGCTCTGCAACTGCATTTCTGCAGAGACACTGAGGCTGTTACACTTTTTGTCTGAATAAGGCTGAAGCTGTTACTTCTAACACTGAATGCTTTGTTTGATAACATCTTAAAAATGTTATTGATCCTGAAGTTTTAATGTAGAACATTTGTTAGCTTAATGCTCTGCCATTCTCTCTGCTGTTCACAGAGATGTAACTGTTAAGGAGGGTCCCTATTACAGGTTTATCACAGTAATTTATTTGAAGACTAATGCTTCAAGAATGTGAGCAAGTCCTGTAGAATATACTAACCATCCTTCATTTGCTTTGATTATTGACTGCCTTTGTCCCATTACTGGATCAGAGCACAAATATGCAGCTCTTCTTTGAACTTTTCTATGTTCTGCACCACGATATTTATGGCAACAGTAAAACACTGTGAATCAGCTGAGGGCTGGGCCAGCACACCCTTTTAAGAAGCAGGGTTTTTTCAATAGTCCCAAAATATTTTTTTCATTGAGGGCACAATTGATTATTTATCTTCTTTATGGGGTGGTGTTAAGAACTTGAAATTATTTGTTCAATATAAAATAAATAAATAAATTGCTGTTAAGATTTATGAGACTGTAACTTTAAACCCCATGTTGATTTCAGCTAAATTCTGAAAGAACTGCAATACTTCTTTCCGAAGTTCACTGAATTTTCAATGCCAATCCTCAATTCCAGTTGCAGGCAGGTAGAAACAATGGCATGTCTAGCAAGATTTTAACAAGAAATAAAGGGAAAGGGAATATCATTTATATGTGTCTTCTTTTCCTTTCTCTCAGATTATTGGGGAGCTAATTTCAACTCTGATGATTAAAGTTCGCTGATATACCTTCTCCTCTTTTTTCATGACTCAACAGTTTGTTTATCCAGCTGCTTTGAGTAAGAGTGCAGCCTGAAAAGAAAAATTTTCTGAGAGTGGTCCTGATCCACATGGGGATGAAAGAAAATGCTTCAAAGTTGCTCTTTATTTCCCCCCCTCTCTTCTTTTCTTTCTTTTCTTTCTTTTTTTCATTTTCTGTCTTTTGAATGTTTGCTTGTTTCTCTACATTGCTCTGACTTGCACTTACAAGGAAAAGCAGCATGAGATCCTGGGTCTACAATACTTGGTAGACCTCTTTGACCTCTTGGCCAAAGTTCTAAATGGGGATATGATGTGTTGAGACTGAATTTCTACCTTGAATTGCTAACAGTGTCACCTGTTTTCCATATATACACCATAACCTATTTTCTATGAAATATTTATTTTATGAGAGAGATGTGGAGATTTTTATTCTTACAAATTAAATAGACTCTTTGAAATATGTTGGGACTAAATATATTGTTATTAATGATTGTTCTGAAAATCCCTAAAGCTATTTTCAATCAAAAAAGCTTCTGTAAATTTTTACCTTGAAATTATATTTCAATACATGGGGTTTTTTCTAACTAGTTCTGCATTTTTCTTCAATAGTGACTGTTAATTTGTTTACAAATGTGTTATTCCCTTCTCTTTCATACATTTCTGTAAGTCGAATTATCTGTAAATTCCCTAGACTAATGGCAGCCAAATTCTCTTTCTTTTTATTGGATTGCAAATAAACAGAACTTTTGATTAAATTGGGAAATAATTTCCAATGCAGATGAATAAGACTAAATCTCAAGTATCTTAAATAATTTTGGACTTCAATAGACCATTGTACTGCTATGTCCATCTGTTTAGAATATTTTACACTTTATGGTCTAAAGCAAGATGCTCATACCCGTGAAAGCAGAAGAGCTTGTCAGGCATTAAGAGGTCAGCAATCTGCTGAGAAAGAAAAGCAGGATGTCAACATCTTTAATAATGATCTTGAAGACCGTAGCGTATTTGAAATGTGCTTTGTTAAATAAAAGGATGGCTTTCTAAATCATGGCAACTACCAACTGAAGAGTTCAATAAGAAATCCACTGAAGCATGAGCCATCGTTGATGCAAGCTAGGCACACATAGAGGGAACAGTGCAATAATTTTCCCATCTTAGAAATTTTTCAAGTGATTTATTTGTTTCAGATACAGGTACTGAAAAGCCATGATAAAAGGTACCCTTGAGAAAATTAATAGGCATGGTCCTAGAGTGATATACATCTTTCTCCTCACTTTATATACAAAGGCACTGTTTTCTTCTGGTATTGAAATTTGTCTTTTTTATAAATCGTGCGCAAAAAAGAATCATGCTGTCAATAAATATTTGCTCTGACTATAATGGGTTTTATGAGTAGAAGAGCTTAAAAACACATTTACTATAATTCACTCTGTTTCTGTAGGAGTGGCTTTACAGACCAAATGACTTGGTAATCAATTCTTCAGATGGCATATACTGCTCTCATTTAGGTTCCTGAAAGATGCCTGTAAGGAATCTTGTTAATTTAGGTTAATTGACAGAGTGTTCAACAGAGAAAATATTTCACCATTCTCAAACTGCTCAGAAGTTCCCCAGAATTCAAACTTCTCAGAGATTCCCTAAGAGGAATGTACAAGTCTGATGTTTTTCTTCTGTCACAGAAACCTCAAGCAACTAAGTTTCAGCCCAAGAACCTTCATAATTCCAGAAGATATGAGAACCAGAGAGACCACAAGTTGACTTTTACATCACAGATCATGCTGGTAGAACAGAGAGTTTAAAATACAACCCACAAAACCACTCAGCCTGTCCTTTATCATGTAATCTGAGCAAGCTTGACCAGGAGCCACCAAGAAACAATGAACATGGGACCCCATTTCATTGACTTATAAGTCATTTCGGGCCTTGTGTAATTTTCTTTGCACTTCCTGAAGTGTGTCAAGGCAGCAGATATTACCTATAAATCTCCATTCAGATTGCTACTAGTTCAGATTCTGCAGCAGGCATGGACCCAACAGAACAGGTTTTATTTCTTGCTAGCTCTAGCCACAGTCCGGGCTGGCTGTGCTCAGCTGGCATCCTGCATGCTGTGGGTTCTTGCCAAATGATCCACAGCTTTACTGCTTCTGATGTTGGATCTCAGGCACAGAAATGGGGAACCGACAGCTCCACTGAACATCAGAGAAAAGACAAGCTAGAATGTGTTTAATAAGGCCTAACAAAATATCCTGGATGCATTAAGTCCAAATGGACTTTTTAACACCCAAACAGATGCCAAAATATTGATTCATAGATGGTAAGTGGATTCTATATTATCATATCTCTGCTTAGAAATAGAGCTTACAATTTGGCAACACAAGGAAAAAAAGAAATCATCTATTTCGATAAATGCTGCTGGTGGAGCACAGACAAATTTTAAAATGTCAGCTTAAAGGATTTACAACTAACCATTGCAACTACACCATTCCAAATTTTAAATACCATTAATTTAAATCTTTTGTTATGGTTATTACCTTGATTGGAAATTAAAGTCTATATTGTTGAAGAAAGAGTACAATAATGGAAAATTAAACTAATGTTCCCATTGGGGCAATATCTGTTGACTACTAATTCAGACCCAGTTTGGCTCCAGACGTCAGTGTTTGGACAACACTGCCTGCAAAGTGTCAGCCACACGTCCAAAATAGTAAAGAAAGAAGAAAATTGGGTATGAAAATTGGCATGTTTAAGTCAGAGATTTGGAATTCTCAATTTTTGGTTGAAGCAACACCAAATTGACTATTTTTAAGCCCAGAGAACACCTAACCCACAGACAGCTGTGAATGATTTGCACTACCCTTAACCATAAAATTCAGTGTAGTGTGCCAAGAATCTGAATTATGAGGCAAAGGGAATAGGCTTCCAGTAATGATGTGTCACACACAAAAGAGAAGAAAAATAATGGCAAATCAATTATTATCTCCAGTCAAGGAGTTTTTAGTAACATAGGATGACAATTATTGGTGCATGGATTCAATCCAAACCCATGTGTTTGGCCTTGTGCTGAAAGAGAAAATTTCTCATTTTCTGAACTTCCATTTCCCATAAATTATCTCTTCTAATTGATGCAATAATATACTTCATTGCTGACATGATTAGCTCAGCTACAGGGAGGCTATTTACCCTTGCAAAAATATCTGAAACAGTGATGAATGAACTAGGGTGAAATATTTTGGTTTAAGAAGAATGAAGAGGTAATGGAAGCCAAGAGGTAATAATTAAGCTTATTTAAGTTTAAATTTTTTAAATATATTTTTTCCCTTTTGCGCTCTCCTGTCCTTCTAGCATGGCACTTTGACAATCCTGTAGAAAGAAATACCCTGGTCTTACCTGCAGCATTAGGGAAACCAAGAGCTATTTTCTGACCAATTGACTTTATTGTCTCTACACAGATTTCATAGTGTTGCTTGGGTAATGAAGCAGAAGAAAGAAGCTGGGAAAGAACAGCAGGTATCTAGATAGAAAGGAATAAAAATTAACTGAATTATGCCACTGTGGGGCATGACAGCTCAGTAGGTACCAACCTACAGAACTAAACAACAGCTACTTGCCAGGAAGAAATGAACAATTTAATCAAGTAACAGCTGAATTACATTTACAACACTTACATTGTTGGTTCTGGTGTAAAATCATGAGGTTCTCTGAGAGACAATCCTGATTTAAAAAACTCATAAGCTCAGAAAGCTGTTTAGATGGAGGATGAAAGATTATCCACTGTGGTTTGGCAATTCTGAAGGATTCTTACATAGTCAGCAACCAACTAAAAAAGAATTAAAAATTTAGTTTTCAATAAGAAGTCAAAAAAAGGTACAAAACCACATTTTCCTTTTTTTTAAGAAAAAACAATGTTAATTTTTGACTGTTTCTGAAGTACTCTCTGTTGCACAAACTGAGATCCTGTGAACTACAATGAAATTATATTAGGAGGTCAGGCAAGAAATTTCTAGAAGCAATATGCACTACAGTCACATTTTTCTAGCCTTAGTTTAGAGCTACAAAATGCTACAAATATGCTATCTGTAGATATTGCAACAAACTTGTTTTAAAATTTACTTTTAAAACAGGTTTCCTTTACCTATGGATATTACTTTTTGTCCTAATAAGGCACATATCCTTGTGGATTATACACTTACAACAGACTTAGGTGTCACCTTCTGTTCAGTTAGATACACTGAACTATTTTCAAGGCCTTACTTACCTCATTTGTTTTGAAATTAGAAAAATGAAAGAAATAATGCAGAAATTTCTAACACAATATTACAAAAACAGTATTTTATTCCTCCTTCCTCTTTTAAATGAATCTTCATCAGAATCAAGGTTTTCCTGGATAATGTTTTATCAGTTCAATCGTAGTCTTTTCAATGAGCTTTGTGAAACAATAAGAAAATTAGTTGATAGTAATATTTTTTTAGTAAACAATCTGTAAAGAAAAGATACTAAACTTTATAGCTGAATGATTTGTGTCAATTTAGATTTGTAAAAATGCAGCTTAGGACTAGAATTACAACTACTTCAGAGCAGTAAGATGGGACAGAGTACATTGGTTTTTTGTTTCCATATGAAAAATTCCACAAAACACGTGTTCCATTTCTAAATGATTCATCTTTTTTTCCTTCCAGATATACACAGGCTTAGAGAGTAATAAATAAATTCAAGAGTAATTATTTTCCAGAAAGATTTTATAAAGAATTTATTAACGGATTTAATGTGTTTGGATCTGCAAAGCAATAATATCCAAAAATGCTTTTGCCAAACTAGTTCACATATTCTAAATCCCTCCTCAGATTCCCTATATCCCATAACTAATCAGTGTCACTGCAACTGCAAACCACCACTAGCAATCCTACCTTTATACAGCATCTTTCATCTGGAAGGATTCTGAGGAACTTTGCTTTTATTACTTCAAAGCAAAGGTCATTCATTTCCAAATGACAGTTCCTTTATATTCTCCTTCCTGTGATGCAAAGACATAGAAATGAAAGATTCAGTGAGCTTTCAGGCTAAGCAATATTGCTCTACACTTTCCCTTTATGATTTGAGGTGATTTCCCTCCCCCACCCCCTGCCCAGCCATGAAAGGATGTAAAATCAGGATTGTAGTGCCTAGTCCCTAGAGTCACATTTGATTAAAAATGCAGGAACTAATGTGCCATTGGCCTGCTATGGTCTTAGCATATAGTTTATTATCCAGTTTATAAGAAACATGTTATTCATATAAGTGGCATTATTAGAACCATAAATTATTGTATAAACATAGATCTCTATTTGTAACTGCTGTGGCTTTCACTAGAACTGGCTAAATAAGTACCCCAATCAGTTTTCTTAGGAATGATCTATATTAATGTCCATGTCTTCTGCCTGTCATCTGGAATTTTTTGGCTTTCTAGGGAAAGTTAAGTACTACATAAAAAGACAAGTTGAAATAAAGTACAAAAGGAAACTCTTCAGTTCATAATTGGAATTCCAGTACAACTTGGAAAACTGGAGGTTGATAAAGGCCTGAAAGACAAAAAACTGCAAAGATCTCTCAGCACCATTGTTTCATGTTCCTGTGCAATCTTACAATTTTACTAATTTTAGTAAGTGCTTAGAAGCATTTATTGCCTTGTCAAAAATAGCATAAAAACAAAGGCGCTCTTGCAATAGGGAAAGTTATTTCACTCTATTATTTTGTGCTGTAACTACAGCTTTTTTTTCTTGGTCCATCTTTTATTTTATTTTTTGGTGGGGGTTGGGGGGTGTTGAGGGCTTGGGTAGGATCCCCTTTAAATGTAAAAACAACAGCAATGAAATATGAATGGGTTTAAGGTTAGGGTTAAGCTCCCAATTAAGTCAATTGGAACTGCATACCCAGAGTTTTAGATCATTTTAATGAATCCTGAATACACATATTTCAAATATATGCTATTTGTTTGAATTTTTTTGCTGTCCTAGGCTTTGATGCTCAGAGAAGGACTAAAAACCATTTTTCAAATGCATCTGTATTGTGTTTCAAAAAGATCACTATGATCTTACCCCTTCTCCAATTCTTAAAATTATCTGTAGCATGACCAGTATCAGAAAAAATCATATATAAAAGCCCTACCTTCTCTATAAAAGGCATCTGTACCTTCAGCCAAGGCCAAAATGGCAGAGCCTTGAAAACACAAGATAATGTATTCCCATAGCTACAGAATTTGTGTGAGAACAGGTGGAATAACCAGGCAGCATTGAAGATTGCTGATGTCCTGGGAGTGCAGAGGTACCCCTTCCCTCAACAGGAAAAGAATCTTGCAATAGATCATGAGTTCTCTTTCCTTTCTAACCCTGTAAATCAGACATTTAATGTCCATACAGGTATTTTATACTCATCTTCCAAGAATCAAAGTGCAACTTTATCCCTAAAAATACGCCAACTTCTCCTTCTTGTTGACATAAGCAAAGTTGTTCTTTTAACACAAACTTAAGACTTTTTCTCTGATTGTACAGTGTTAAAGGGAACAGGTGAATGGATAACAGAATTATGTGCTGTTCATGTGTTTTTGTAGGACTGAAGCATTACAGAAGTGCTTCTGTTAACACTTCTGTCAGTGGCCTTCCCTTCACTTCCCCCTATTGCCTTATCAGTGGAAGGCTGTAAGGAAACCCAACAGAAGGTGGCAAACTAGAATAAATTAAACACATTCGTACATATTTCTCTTAAATCTATCTCATACAATGATAAGACAAGGAACTATTATCCTTCAGATATTATAATGCACATTTACAGAGATTCATCCATAAGATCACTGTGAGAGGGTTTGTTCTGTTTTCAGACACCAGTGTGATGCCTGTGGAAGTCACAAGACTCTCAGACCTCTGCAGGCAGCATCACTGGCTGACATTAAGATGTGCTGTGATGTAAATTGCTTTGCAAATGGATGGACCCTGCTTTTTTGTGTAGACATAAAGAAGTCTTGCATGCCATACGGTTATAAAACCTCCAATCATTTTTCGTTAGAAAATACATGATATACGCCAAACTTTTGGGGGTTACTTTTGTTTTGTTTTTTCTTTTTAAATGATCTGACAATGAAGAAAGGGAAATTTTTAACTGACTTCTGAGTGTAGAATATGACCATAGCATATTAATTTAGTTATTAAGTTAAACACAGTCTGGAATCTTTTTTTACTCAGAGGTCGAGTGATCCAGAAAAGCTTCTAACTGCGTTCATCCATGTCTCCCCCTCTAAATAGGCTGGCTCTATGCAAACTATTGAAATGAGTACACAAGAAGTTCCAGCTTCTGAACATGTCTGGAAATTCTCTGAGTGGACTATTGACACCTTCCAAAATAATCCCAGGAAATATTCTAAGAGCTTGAAAATAGAGTCTGTCACGTTCAACTGTCTAAGAATGTTTCTGCATATTACCTAAATTATTACTATAACATAGGCAAACAAAGAATTCTTTTAGCAGAGACAACAGTGGATTAGTTGACTAGACTGTATTTTTCTTTCTTAGGCAACATACTTTTTCAGGCACTTAGAGAAATTTATAGGCACAGTTCTGTCATTGAAACTCTAGCAAAGTGGTTCCAAATCTGCACCAATATAGGTTACAACAGGATTGGATCCCCAAGTTTTCAAACATTTGACACAGTGCTTACTTTTATGAGGACCTATAAAAAAAAGAAGTAAAGTAAACTGTATCATCCCCTTCGTCCCCGTGGGCAGATAAGATTAAGTCCACATGGATTTCTGCAGTGAAATTGTGGAGGAACAGAGTATAAACTTTCAAAGTTGTGTCTCTAAATTTGAAAAAAAAGAAATCATTCTATATTTGTTTTAAGGGTTTCATAGGAGGATTCATGAGCAAGAATGGAGCCTGTGTGTTGTCTGTTCTCCATGACATTGCTGTACAACTTTGTAACCATATGAGGGAAAAAAGAGAATGTACGTAGGGCTGAGTTATGGGTTCTATACTGGAGGCAAAAACTCAGTTTCAACTCTTTCTGCTGACATTTCTTCATAGTTGAAATATAGAGAGGAAAACTGGTTTCCTATATTTCAGGTGGACACCAAAGTCAGCTGATTCATGCACAATCTGAATACCTTCCCAATAAGAGGAGTTGGTGCTAAAGTGCTGAAATAGGCTGCAAAAATATGAATTACAAAATTAATATCTGTGTAAGAGCAGTCATTTGAACTCTTAACTCTCAAGACTCTGTGTTGGGTAACACTTTTAAGCTGTTCATCCATACAGAACATTCAGATGTTCACTGAAGCACAAAACAGGATGGTGAGATTATTCATCTGCTGCACTGTATTTAGGGTACTTATCCTAGAGATGTGATATACAGTCTCTGATTTAGAGAATATCCAAGTAGCTTACACAAAATGAAGTAATTTAAACAGAAAAAGACCTAAAATAGCTCAATCTCAGATATAAAACAGGACGATTGAGAACATTCTCATATTTAGATTTAAAATTCCTGAAGCAGAGCAGGATGTTGAACCTATGTTCTTCCATAAGCATAGGGAAATGCTGTGAATATGAGTTATTTTGTAACTTGAAAGTATTGTTATTTTGTGAGTTCTGTGTAAGTCCACCAACTATTTTTCTTTTGTTAAATATACTCAAATGAGTTTCCTTGTTGTCTCAAATTAGAATTTTTTTTTTTTTTTTTGGTCCAAGTAGAGAATCTGAGCCAGAAGTTGTTTGGTTTGGTGATAGTAATGAACAACTCACACTACTTCATTGCAGAAGGATTCCTTTTCAAGCTTTATGGATGAACTGGAAAAATAATTAAACACACAACTCTGATGTGAACAAATATTTGACAATGGCATGGGAGTAGCCCATGTGGAGTGTGTTAGGATTCATAATACTAACAGCAGAAGCATGCCAGCTTTGTAGCAGTTGACTTTTTATATGAGAGTGATTACAGCTGGAAGCACACTAAAAATTAACACATAACTACACAACATTAGCAGGAACTGCAGAGCTGAACTGAGTCACAATAAAAGCACAGAAGTTGTATTTCAGTATTACATTAAGACTATAAAACCATATGTTTTTCTTGTTGAAATATAGTTTGGGTATATTTTAATGTTTTTATCAACATGACAAATCTATTTAAAAGTATGCCTGCTATAGTATTTCTGTTGTGCAAAGATCTTGTTCACATCCAGAAGTGAATTATACTCACTGACATGCAGCGATCTATGCACTGGACATTCAGCACCTAAAGTCCACTCTTCATGTACACTTCCCAGTCAGTCATGCCATATCAAGCAGAAAGAAGCAGGAGGAAATTAAATGAGTGAGAAAGAGAAGTAGGAAGTGAGATAAATGACAGCACAAGACAACAAGATCAATTTTACTTTACTGCCTTAAAGAGTAGGCGTGAAACTCATGCATACTTCCCTGGAGTCTGAGTCATCCAGTGCCCCTCTCAGCATTTGAATAACAGTACACATGAGCAGAAGAGAAAACCAACAATATTACAAGTACATTTAATCATTCTTCTTGGTAGATTTTGGAATTCTTTTTTCATGTCGATGCACAACTCTAAGGCACAGGATGATTAGCAGTCTTGTCCATGGAGACCAAATTCAATAGCTGTATTGAGCTTCTCTGCAGAAAACAGGACAGCAGCTCCCACACATCCTCCAGGAAAGTGAGTGAGATGCCAGCAAGGCCAGGTGAAGCAGCTTGTGGAAAGTATTTTCTCTGACAAGGAGCAGAAGTGTATGTAGGATAGGAAGGAACTTATCATCACCCATTTGTATCATATTAACTAACTACTCTTTTTTTCTTTCTTTTTATTTCCTTTTTTTTTTTGAATGAAGACTTCTAGTAAACAATGTTACTTGTATCAATCTACAATTATTAGTCCATGATTACATTACCATTACTCTGACAGATCACTTTGACAAGTGGTGTATTTCTGGTGCTGCTGGAACAGATAGGGAATGTGTAGGAGGCAAAGACTAAAAAAAACCTATTCAGAGGGGATTATGGAGGTTAATGCAAAGAATATGCTTGTAAGGGTATTAGAATTGGTGCACCAGATTCATAGCTCATTGAGGTCTCACTACATTCCTCAGTGCAGTGTCAGTGGGAACAAAGATACTGAAATGAAAACCCAAAGCCCAGAGAAGAAAAGAAGTTTCCTAATTATTTTCACTCTAGTGTCTAAGTTCATTCAAAAGGTAATAGTATGAGGATACTTAGGCTTTCAGAGAACACTATGTTAAGAAAAATACAAGTTTCCTCTTGTGTTTAATACTGAAATCTTATAATAATCAATGTGTTTACAAAATATGCTGCTGATAACTTCTGTCTATCACTGTTTTCAGATCTAGTGTAATTCTGTTTAGATTAGTGAGCACCAAATCTATCTGATGTTAGTCCTACAAAGAACTTTCCTACTTTAAGTTCCATGCAGAATTTCAGTGTAACATCCTCCCACAAAATTCAGAATATGTTTCTTGACCCATTTATAAAGCTGTGACTCCATAAAACTGGTTTTACTTAAGACCAATTTCAACCACCTCTTATTAGAGTAGATGACCAAACTCTTATTTGCTTGGCTTTATGTTCCTTTCCTTTCTGTGCACCTTTCCTTAGTAACAGCTTAATTTGCTGATAAGAGTAATTTATATTCAAGAAAACTATTTCACTGAACGTTAATGAAGGAGATGACACAGGAGACTTAAGCATCTCTTAGACACTTTCCTAGTAAAATTAAAATCCCTCCTTAATTTACTATTATTATAACTCCTATTTGTATCATTGAAATTAATTCCCAGGCAGTAGTGCTTTACAGGAAAAGCATTGCTGTCTAAAATGATATCACCACACACGTTTTTTCAATTTGGGTGGCAGACATGCTACTGGGGGTTTGGGGAAAGCCACACTGCCTGATATTAGTGCTTGTTTTCTATTCAACACAGCATGAAAGATCTGGCACGTGTTTTGTGCTTCTGACTTGATGCATATTTTCTGTATTTTTTGGACTGTCTAAAACAAAAATAACAGTAAATTCAAGTGTTTTTCATCATGATTCTAAATCATTCACATGTGTGACTAAGTCTAGGTGCCACAAAGTTACACCTCATTTAGCCGTTGTTCGTTCAGCAAGAGCTGAATCATTTTAAACTAGATTTCATAGAATCACAGAATAAGCTGAGTTGGATGGGACCCATCAGGATCATCAAGTCCAACTCCTGACCCTGTCCCTCCACTTTCCCTCATGGGGATGTTGAAGATCACCAGGAGGTCTCCGCTCATCTTCTCCAGGCTGAACAAACCAAGTGATCTCAGTTGCTCTTCCTAAAGCTTCCCCTCCACACCTTTCACTGTCCTCATGACCCTCCTTTGGATGGTCTATAATAGCTTAATGCCCAAATTTACAGGAAATTCTATATGAAAATATATTTAAAAGAGTTTCTTATTCCTTTAAGTAATTTAATTTTCTAATTTACTGACTCCAACTAAACCAATTTAGTTAAGAGTTAAAACTTATGAAAAATATCTGCAGAAGGGACTTGCACCAATTTGAAAGAAATCTTTAAAAGCTGAGCTAGAAAAGAAGGACTGATTTAAATTCTAACAACAAAGTCAGTCCCACTGAAAACAAGAATATGGGTATGCAACTGGCAGTCAGCTGGGTTTATTTGACTTCACGAGTTGTTTCTCAGACTTCAGTAGCTAAAAATTTGGCCTTAGAGCTTCATTACCTGGAGGATCACACCAATTTTCTTGTTACTGAGCCAGCCTTCAGAACCAAGATGCAGCTCACAAGCAGTAAGGGAAATTCTCAAAACTCTCCCTTACACCATTTAACTCACCAATCATTTTAGGGCCAATGCTTACTTAGCCATTTAACTGAAATTTTTGTAAGCACTTACAGCAGTAAAAGCAGAAACTTATTGTTCATAAGGGATTTTGAATCTTACAGAAATAAGACTGTATGGGAAGTATAACCCACTTGGTATGGATTTGAGGTAAAGGCAAATCAGGACTGTGTTAAGACTTTAGTGAGTGTGTATCAGCAGATCAGATTTGGACATATTGAAAAACAACATAAACCAAAGTTTGTATTCTGTTGACTTTATATAGTCAGTAGTTGGCTAAGAAGATGACAGGGCATGCACCAAGACGGGAAAAATTATACCCCCATTGATATTTACATATCTACAGAACAAAATGAAAGTTTTAAAAAACTGTACCCTTAAGTTTCACCTTCTTTTTCACCCCCTGCATTTTCAGGCAAGACTGGTCATGAAAAGCCTACTTTTACAGAGCATTCTGGAATTGACTATAAAAATTCGACATTGTTAGAATAACATTTAATAGTTGAGTGTTTAGGCATCTATTCAGCTTGTTAGCTAATTAAGCCACCTTCTAGGACAAGATTAGGTTGGATAATAATGTAAGAAGCAGACACAGAAATTTATTTAGAAAGGACTTACAAAGAAAAGGAAAATTATCAGGTTTATAACCTGAAAAGAGCAACAGAATCTGCCACTGTTTTTCCAATCTAACTTAACAGTACATCAGGGACAGCATTTCAGGCAAACAGTTTATCTGAAAGAGCAGTTCCCTGATTAAACCAGCAATGATAAATCACTGGGTATTCTCTAGTGCAATGCACTGTTTTAGCCATACAAAAATGAAAGAAAAGGATATGAAATGCTAGGCCTTAGAGACTCTATATGGTGAAAGGGAGTCTTGAAGTCTACAGAGAATTGTTCACGTGTGAAAATATTTAATTTCTTTCTCCTTTTTTTTGTTTTAATGATCTCAAGGTTGTTAGTACTTTTCATAGTTTTGACCCCCTCCCCAGAAGTAACGAATGATTCTAGAGGAAAATTATGAAGTGTTATCCTGATTAAAGCTATACTAACTATGGCAACCACTTTTAATAACTACTTTTAATTTTTAATAACAATGTAAAATCTACAGTTTTGTACCACTAGTATTATTAAACAAGGGAATACAGAATTTAAAGCTGAAGAAGCAATATTATCTTAATTTGATCCTTCAAGTACTGTTTATTCATGTATGTGCTTGTCATGTTTATTCATGTATGTGCTTTAGTATAACCCATATTTATCTGAATTGTACTCACATATATTAACGTCTGGATTTCCTGTCACGTTTTATTTTTAGCACAGAACTCACCTCATGTGTTGCTCAGAATAGGCATTGCTCAATTAGAAGTTACTTTTTCACAGTTAAACTTGTGTCCCTGGGCCTCACTAAAACACACCATCAAAGAATGCACTATATTTTAGCTTGAAGGTAGAACTTTGTAGACCTCCTCCGCTGCTGGAATTTGAGGGTTACAAACAGGCATGAAGCTGTTTTTAAAGGACACAGAAAAGTCTTCAATGACCCAAGGAAAGAAAACACCTGACACTGCTATTTTGTCCTAGAAAGAACATAATAAGCACACTGTGATGAGCAGGCCAACAAAAAGATATTGTGCTTTCCCTTGGAGCCAAGACAGAAGATGCAATCACAAGACCGGAATTACTCCAGTTTTCTTTGGAGGTAGCCAGGAAAAGGTCTTGCAGCTTAAAGTGGTCCTAAAAACATGATCATGGCTACAACTTATAGCACGATATATGACTAATTGCAAAAGACTCTGGAGACCTCCAAGGGGATTGAAGGAGAAAAACATTAAAGCATTTCCCAGAGATTCATCTCATGTCATGAGCAGAAGCAGTCAAGGGTCAGAAGAAGTTATAACCTCCTTGTACAGCAAAAGAAGGATGTACCCTTGTTAGAGCTTCCTGGAATTAATCTTCCATGAATGGTATGGCTAAAATAGCCAAGAGGGATAAACATAAGAAGAAAGAGAAGAGGTGAAAAAATATACATATACACCTATACACCTAGTACTAAACCATGAAATAAGGATCCTCCACCACCAAGCCTCAGATGGGCATAAAGGAGAAACTATTTAATTTCCGTCTAGGTAATAAACAAGTGAAAATGGAATTCCTCATGTCTGAGATGAGTTTGACCTACTTCAAAATTACTGAATTTGGGTTGTAATATCTCACTCATTCCTAAATGAAATTATGCTATAAAATTCACATTACTGGAGTCTTTCCATTGATGATTATAACCTATATAGGAAAATCAGTGGGGAAAAAAGGAAGCGGAAGATGCAACATGTTAAAAATAATTTTAACTGTTTCTAAGTTATCAGCTTTATGAAACAAATAAACTTTAGCAATTAGAAGTTGCTGTGGTAATGAATAAAGCAGTAAATGTGTGGCTGCAGGTTACCAAAGCACACTAAAGAATGCGATGATCAACTTCTTAAAGACCAATATATCATGTGTAGTTGAAGATGTAT
Source organism: Corvus brachyrhynchos (assembly GCF_000691975.1). Lineage (NCBI taxonomy): Eukaryota > Metazoa > Chordata > Aves > Passeriformes > Corvidae > Corvus > Corvus brachyrhynchos. The sequence continues at coordinate 299,334 of NW_008235964.1, read as the reverse complement.
TAATGTCAGGGGTTTCAACTCTTACTGACACATGTTGGAAGTCAAATGCAAGGAGCCCCTCAATACTTTCACAGTTTATAAAATTGTAAAATTTAATCTGAAAAAATGTAACAACAAATATATATTGTCTTCACATAGAAAGAAACAGTAATCTCAGGGCAAAAATATGAGGATATGGGCAAAGATATGAGGAGTCAATAACGTCTGAAGCATCCCAACCTCCACCATATTTACAGTTCATTTAAATGTTATAAGCTAGCTTCGTGAACACGATAACAATTATGAGCAAAGTCTATTGGGAGAAAGTAATTAAATATGACTGATAATTGGGAATTCCTAAAGTGCAAAAAATGTCAAAATTTCTGCTGCAGAAGAAAGCTCTGCTAGCTACAACAGACGTGGAAGGAAGCTGAGAGCATCAGTTAATTAACTAATAATTATGACAGAAAAAAGGAAGATCTGATAGTGATAAATATATAGCAAAAAATAGGAAACGTATGATGCTACATGTTGATAAGTGATAGGCAGTATTACACATTTAAAATGTTAACACAAACTATGTATTTTTTAAAATTAAAAATTACTGTCATAAAGTAATATTTTTTCTGTCAGCCTGTATATTTTAATTCTTGAATACATACTATTTGGCCTTTTTAATTAATCACTTGAGAAAAGACAGTGTAAATATATTATTATAAAATTTTCTAATGACACAAAGATCAAGAGAATCAGTAGCAGCAAAATGACTACGTCACATATGCAGAATGAACTGTTTCTTGGTAAACATACTGTGGGAAAATGATGTGTATTTCAACATTACCAAGTGGAAAGAACATAATTATGAACAAGGAATGTAAGTCATTCTTCAGGATTGGGAATTCTAAGGAATGAGAGAAATATTGAGTGACTTAGAGGTCAGCATGGATAATTACTCGAACATGAGTTTTCATTGTGGAATACAAAAGTCCTTGAAAGTTTTAGTAGAAAAAATGCCAAGTATAAGTGAAGAGAGTACGTTACATCTGTACTGGCAATGGAGCCATAAGTGCTAGATTATTGTGTCTAATTATGTGTTTAAAGAAAGATGACGAAAAATTATAAATGGCTCAGAGAAGTCCAAGAATATGATTAAAGGACTGGAGAACATCTCTTACTAAGGAAAAAAAAAACAAATCAGAAGACTAGTTTAGTTTCCAAAGTTGAAAGCTAAGAAGTGACATGATCAGTGATTAAACATACTTTCCCGATGAAATCTGATAACAGAGATCTTCTCAACCAGAAAACATAAGGACAATAATCCCTTCTTATTATTCTTCCCAAACAACACCAGAATTTCTGTGGGATAGTTCTGATTCCCAGTGATACACATTTTAATGCCTCAAAATCCTTTCCTGAAGGTAACTTCTGGTCTCCACATGATTCTAATTCTCAGTCTCAGAATGAGAAAGAGCTGGACAATTTTTGCCATAATTATCTGTTGAAAACTTTACCTTGAGGCCTGACAATGAGAAGTAGTTAAAATCAGGCTGCCTTCTAAGCATCTAAGAATGCACAATGCACAATCCTGACCTGAGGTGTCACCTTCCAAACTACTTGCAAATTTTCTGGTTTTGACCTTGCAGAGTTTCTCAAAAGTGGAGCAGTGCTCTAATCTCTATTTTACAACTTGGCTCCTGTGAAAAATTGTGCCTCTGCAGTTTATCCAGAGACACAAAGTAGTGGCTGGTGATAAGCATACAAAACTGATTTTTCTATTTCTAACTCCTGTTCAAGTTATCACTAGACTTCTCTGATAATATATAGTTACTACCAGTTACTTCACTATATCCACATTGCAGTACTTACAGACTCTGGTTTCCTATTCAGAACTCCACAGTCTTTAATTCGCAATTTATTTATTCAAACAAAAAAAAAAGGGATGATTAAAATAAAAGCAAAAGGTAAGCACTGTAGGCTATCCAGTTTCTGAATTATACAGAGAAGAAACTTAAAGCAATGGCAGAACCTCAGTGTAAAAAAAATCAGTTCTTTAAATTGTAGAGGAAAGATAAGTGATGTCTGAGTGGGATTTTGAGGTTTGTAGTCCCTAACTTGGAGAGTTGAACCTCCAACTTTAATCTTAGGCACTGGCACACAGTGCATAGGAAGAAATTTCCATGTGCTACAGTTTATGTTCTAATCTAAACAGTGCAATATAAACTGGGGCATGTGTTATTTCATGGATGACAAAGTTTCAAGTTATGACAGTTTAGTAGTGTCCCAGGCTCTTGGTTCCCACACATTCCACGACTTTTTCATTTTCCAGAACTGTCGTCAAAAGCAGCTTCAGACTGCTGGAGAACACTGAGAGAAAAGAGTAAAAGATATGTAATATATTTAGATAATAAATTGTGATGGATCTCTGTTATGACATTATCTGTTACTATGATGATAGGTCAGGATTGCAGTCAGGCAGTTTAGAGCAGTTAGTTTAAAAAAACAAAATTGTTCCCAGTAGATTTCTAAAGGCCATTACAAGCAATAGAGAAAATCTCTTTCCTCATCCTCTTCTCCAGCACTCTCTGCCTTCTGCCACAATGAATCAGAATGACATACTTTTTTTTCCAAGTTAATTTTCTCCAAACTCAGAAGAATATTTTCTTAAAAATTATTCATTTACTTACTCTGATACTGATATCAAGGTACCCTGTTCTTAGACTTTTGGTGCTTTGCTTGTCTTTTTGTGTTGGTTTGAACCTAGTCAGCTATCTTTGCAGTTTCAATACCAGTCACTTTTGCTGATAAGGTGAATACATGCTTTATCTGGTCTTATATAACTGGCATAAGTTAGGATGCATTTTTCAAGTTTAGACACTTGATTTTTCAATTTCCATATATGTAAATACATCATTAGTCCTTTTATGAATTATTAGCTATCACATGCAGTAGAGAACTTTTTGTTTTTACGTAGCGTTTTTCTACAATACCATTGAACAGTTTCATGTAGTATGACATGCACAATTCAATTTTCCTTCCACCTGTACAATTCTCAGTATGGATGGAAAAGTACATCACAGTAAAATGAAGTAAGGTGTTAAAACATGAGTTTAGAGAAGAGCTCTTCAAACAAAGCCTTTTCATAGCATTTGTTGTCAAGTCACCAATTAAAAAAATACTTCAAAGTTACAGATGCTTTGAAGAAACACATGGAAATAAATTAACAAATTATTTAAAATACAAAAATTAGATGCTGCTCTAGGCTGAACCTGTTCCAGTTATATCAGTTAGAGACTGTGAAAGACTTGAAGTTACAACCTTTATTCCTTAGGACCTGGTTAGACACCAAGGGGCACGCAGAGGTTTGTTTGGTACATGTTTCATCTGCACCTACATGTATTACTTGACAGACTTATCCTAGTTCACCTTCCAGGGATGAAATTACACCAGCCTGTATTTATAAAATGTCAGTATGTTAATTTAGGTTATTCAAGCATGTACTTTTAATTAGGGAAAAAACACCATAAAAATACGTAGGGAATACAATTTGTTCTAGGTTACAATCCCTGTTAATAGTTCAAAATTTGTGGCAAGTGTGGTCTCTTCCAGGTTCAGGTCAATAAAAACGTATAATAAATGTTTTGATCCTAAAGCATGATGGGCTAATATGTGGTTACACTGCATCACCATGCACTCTAGGTTTCTTAAAATATTACAGACACCTGAAACTTAGAGAAGTTGGATTCCTTTAAACTGTTATCTGTAGGTAGATTTAGTCTCAAAGTTTGGGATCAGTAACTTGAATTTAGCCGAAATTTTCAGTTCCAGTCATCAACATCCAAAGCTTAACTGTCTTATCTTTCTTGGTTTTACAGAGATGAAAATTATTTTAATGGTAAATTGCGAAAGATAACTTCTCTTTCTACCTTCTACTATGCACTTTTAAAAATGGCTTTTCTTGTTTCCACAAAAATCTGTTCAAAGTACAGTGACTTGTTTCAAAGAACATAAATAACTCAGAGCAAGTTACCAATCCCTTGCTTTGATCATGCATGTCCCCTCCTGTACACAGAGTTATGAAACCAATAGGGTAATGCATGCAAGTACATGTGTTAGTAAAATTATCAGCTTTGTGCCTATTTGCAATAATGAGGAGACACTGCTGCATCTGAACCTTAAGGTTACATTTTGTTTCTGTAGGAGGAACGACAGGAGGAAATAGCAAAAAATACTATTTAATTATCCTTCCTAATGTCTTCAGTGTGAAGGAGTCCATGCTTCTAATTATGAGCTAGATCAAGGAAGGGTTTCATTGGATTCTTTTGTAGAGACGGCTGTGCACTGGATCAGTCACCATCATGCTGACACCCTGGTATAAATTCAACTGCCTCCACCCATTCATGGTAGCAAAAAACAGCATCCAGAGCAGCTATGTCTGACAACTTTTAGGATTTGGATTTTGTTCCAGTCTTGCAAGTTTTACTTTATATAAATAATTCAAATCAATCAATACAATTAATCCCATTTCCTTAGCTGAATAATCCTATTCAAGTAATTGGGTGAAATTTATTTTTTATAAAGTATATAATATTTTCATATTTTGTATAAATTAAAAAATTATATTTGTAGAGTGAATACAACATTTATGGTAATTTGGAAAATAATCTACTGTAAGCATCTTCTTATGTTAATCATCAATATAAGTTTTCATTAAAATATTAAATCAGAAAATAACAGCATCAGAGAACAGGATTTAGATCCACAGAACTTCATCATCTGCTGTTATAATTCTTAAAATTATGAATTATTGACCTTGTGATGATGATCAGACCAGCACATAGAAGTGCTGCTATTTCTCTGGGAAGTGACTAGGAACAAACATCACTCTGGTCAGTGTGATGCGGAGGTGGGAACTTCCTTAGCTCCAATAAATTCAATTTTGTTAACAGTTAAAGGTAGATTTGCAAGGAGTAAAGGTAGTATCCCTGCTGTGGCTAGCATGCCCTTAAACCAGTGCTTTGAGCTGATTAATCAATGTCAGTTCACAAATTTTCATGAACTCTGTGAGAATTTAGCTAATCTGCTGTTGAAGCCCACATTTGATTCAGGAAGAGTGTTCCCATTGTGTGGGCCAGCTTTGTTTTCCACTAGAGTGACATCTGCCTTTAGGCAGGACAGCCTATGAACATAATTCACATAATCTTTGGGGAAAAAAAACCCCAAACAAACTGATTTCAACACCAAATCACCCCCAAAATACCCCAACAAACAAACAAAAATCCCGATATTGAGTGAAAGGCATTACCACAAGATACGTGGTAACAGCTTTCTTCTGACAAAGCCTTTTGCCAGACAGAACATTGTCTACTGAGACCACAGAACAACTAAACTTCTCAGTTTGTCATGATTTTTTGAGTTATATTTACAGTAGCTCTTTTTTCCTCTCCCCCTCACACTCTCTAAATCAACTAAGTACTGGTTTCTGTTCAGAGCTGTAGAGAGGTCATGAAAAGATGAAGAGGTTACATGTGGCGGAAAGAATCTCTTCATATATTCAAAAGACATATTCATGACAAGCTAGAAAAGCAAATGTTAATTATTTTCCTTAATGGTACACTATCTCAGCTCCTCTCCGCTGTAAACTACAGTCAGAATAAATAATGATCACTAATGAGAATACAACAGAGTGAGGACTAAGGTACTTTTGCTTTTGGCTCCATTACTGACCATAAACGGTTCCCAAGGTGTTATCAGAATATAAATTTTAAATTGCTAAAATAAGTTAGGACTCCCACCACAAGTGAAAAAAGGGTGTGTTCATGTATAATTATAGGATTGTGACCTATTTCCCTACTCAGGATCTGATCTGTAGGTTTGCCAAGCAGCTTCATGCCAAGCTTATATGCAGTTCCTGAGGGGACTTTTTCTCATTCTAAATAATTTCTTTAAATTAGTATAAAAAGACAAAACCCCATTGCATTAAAATCAGAATTTTTTGCTATTCCATTACTTTTTTTTTTTCAAGTAATCCAGCATTCATCATAAAATAAACTTTCAGTGGCCAGTTCTTGTATAAATGTATGCATCCTAAATTTCCATCATTCTATTTTATTTTTTTACCTTTTTGACGTTTGCACCATCACTTTTTTCAAACAGCACGATTATTCTGTTTCAACTGTTCCAGTCTGCTCCCTTACACAGATTGCAATTTGCATCATTTTTCATATATTTTACCCCATCAATCTTAATAATTAAAAATATTTCAATTATACAAGAAATTTCTACTGTTTTAGGGGGATTAATGTTTTCATAACCTCCTTTTACAAAACAGTTCCTTTTACAAACACCTGATAACCATTTGTGTTATTATTTGGGAAATAAGATGGTCTTCTCTTCTTTGTTTTGGTGAGGAGGGGTTTTATTAATTTGCTTACTTTTTTTACCTTTTTCTGAGATTTATTGTTTGTTTTCTTATTTATATTTTCTTTTGCATGTAGTGGTCACAGTGACTAAGTCTTCTTCAGGTTTGTCAGATGATAAGCCATTAATCTTAACCCAAGTTCCAAAAATATGAAAATCATATTATGGTGGGAAAGGATGAAAAATTATGAAAATGGTACAAGAACATAAAACTCTTTTTTCTTGTAAACTTGTCCTCACTGATGCTATAATAAGAATAGACCTCAGTGATAACTACAAATTATTTTCAGAGGTCAAAGAATGAGATAATTGTGCTGCTTTCTCAACACTCAAGGTATAAACCCCTTAAAAGATGTGATACAAAGAACGGTCACACATAAAAAAATTAATTCAAATCTTCATCTTCATTTTCTATTTTAGTTTTTCCTTCTTTTACCATTTGTTTTCCATCCAAAAATTCTTCTGGTATTGGTGGCAAAAATCACCAGCTGCTTATCATCAAAATTATTAAGCTCATTATATTCTGAACATATTCTTTTGTGCCAATGTAGTTACAGGATGGATAATCTTACATATTATCCCTGTAACTATAGATGGCTTGAATGAATTCTAACTACTTTGTAAGTAGGAATGAAAAGAAATCTACATTTGCTAGTTATTACTGCTTGGTTTTCTCAAATACTTTCTATTAATAAAAATAAGCTACTAGTGATTGAGGTAATCAAAAATACAAGGGGATGGCAAAGCTTCAGATGTAAAGCTTTATTTGTGTTTTCAGTGTAGATTATTGAGTAAAAGTATACTCCTTTTAACATTAAATTCTATTAATTTAAAGCAATATAAACCACTGCACACTAGAATCTAGAATCTATAATCTAATGAAATCCAGTGATGAGATATGGCATTCAAAAGGTTAATTTTATGTCTTCTACCATTTTTCCATTGTATGTCTGACCAGAAGGACCTGTTAGAATAATGATAATGATATAAAAACACACCAAAAAATTCAAAACAAACTAACAAAAAAACTCCACAAAAACATAAACTAAAAAAGTCATAAAAAGTATTTCAACTGCATCTTTCCTCTTGTGAACACTTACTTATGTCTGGATGTGGTTAAGGGACATTTCCCCTGTATAATAGTACTATGCCTGTTGTGTACTGACATTATCTTAACAACTTCAATGAAGTGTTGCTTTGTCAACCCAGGAAAACCAGAGAGGAAAAAAAATACAATGCAGGAGCTCTCTACTCTGCTTTGTCCTCACAAGCCACATAAAAATTTTTGCTTGTGCCCATAAAAGGCAGAACATCCTCCAAACACGGGCTCCACCAGCAGAAGTTGTTTTACGGCAGAGAGTAGGTCACTGTATATACACAGGGGTAGAAGAAAATTTTGGGCAACTGCAGCAGCATTGGACTTTGTTGAAAGCTTCTGCTCTTTCAGAATGCAAAACTGAAGCCAAAGCCTATAAACTGTTGGACATTTTGTGTGGATTAACCATCATTTTGTTTATTTTAGCTGTAATTAGACCACATTGAACGACATCATCACACAAGCCGATTTATATTATAACTAAAGATTACTTTTTAGGAGTTTTGCAAGCCTATGATCATTGTGGAGTGGCTCTACTTCCACAATATTGAATTATTAAAGAACTATTGATGGCATGTGGACGTTTTGTTTATTGTTATTCTCCTGCAGAGCTATTTCCATATGATTTTCATATTGTGCAATAAAAAAAATAGCTCCATCCCTGAAATAGCTCTATTATGGAAGGTTAAGTATCAAATGTCTTTCTATTGCTCAGGCCAATGTTAAAATATTCACCGTTAGAGCCAAGCTTTAGTTAGCACAAAACCATCAAACTAAACCTTTCATTCCTTAAGTGCTTTTCTTTATCTGTGAGACTAAAAAATGTCTTTTTAGCTGGCACCAGTGGCTTTGGGGAGTGTTTTGCAGCACATTTTTGCAAATGCTTATTTCAGGTTTATTGGCCTCACCGCAGAGATTGAAGAAGACCACACAATTGGAATGATCATTTTTCTTTGCATTAGCAGCATTCATTTAGAATGGCAGCAGCTAACCTTAGAGGAACCTGGACTAATGAAAGATGCTTCATGGAAAATGATTCAACATTTAAGAGGGAGTATGGAGGAGAATCTTCAAAAGTAAAAAAACACAGTGAACACCAATCAAACTGTGCTCCTTTTTACCGGTGTTTGGGTTTTGTTCTAATTAGGCCCATTTCCCAGACTTTAATCATTTATAACATTCTATGGATAAAAAAAAATCATTATCTAATAGGTCATGGATAGAAAACTCTTTAGATGCAGTGAACCAGATATTAATATATGAGAGAGGCTTTCCGTGCCCTAGTATTTGGAAAAATATAAGTTTAAGCAAAGAACACATCCAGCACAAATATGGACAATAGAATCCAAAAACTTCAGAGTTTAAGAGAAGTTTGTTGTGTTATCTTGAATTGATGGGTATGCATGAAGTGATGTGATTTATTTTTCTTTATTCTTTAAAAAAGTACATGAGCAAGAGCTGTTCCTTTAAAAGCTCATCTTTTTTTTTTATCTTTTGGCAGCTCACTTCATAATCACATCATAAAGTATCATTGAACTAGAGTTAGAAAAACTATTATATCATCTCTTTAATCCTCTTTCAAAGTTAGCATATGATACAGTTCTCCCACAGACACCAGCATAGACAACTGTCTTTTGCAGAAATTATGTGAAAGTATAGGAACTTGGGTCAATCTCATCCATATTCATTGCCTTTCTAGGCACATCTTACACAAGGAATGAATTTGGATCCATAAACAGTAGTTAAAAATAAATGCTTAAAATCCAGCCCCATATACTGTTTTCATTACATGCCTGAATAATACAAAAACAGGGAATGAAAATGCAAAGCATATTGCCCTGATCTGCAAGTAGCACTGCTTATTAAGACAGTAGTTAAAACAGTTCAAATAAACTGTCAGCCAGCCAGGAACATCTTCTGTGAAAACACATAAAGCACATACCATATTTTAAATAAAACAAAAAATTACTTTATGCGTATGTTCTATATGATATCACACAAGACGGATTAATGAAAATCAAAAGCTAAAGAATTGAAATCACTGATTTATATGAGTTTGCCCATCTAGAAGTCTCAGACACACAAAAAAAGGAAGTAAGCTAAATCTGGAAACCAAAGACTTCATCAACCCAGTGTTTCACACCACAAAGACTGGATAATTTCCAGAGCGTATAGGCCTGTTTTGTATGTTCTGAAGAGTCAAAAAAGCATCTGAAAAACTTTGATATTTGCTCAATTAAAGCGCTTTTTCCATGTTCAGAATAAACTAACCCTAGTACATACACAGCTCTTTAACAAATAGATCAGAAACATTCCTACTGTAATCATCTAAAAATAGTCCATAGTCTCCAAGTGATATCACTCCCTTGTGCAAGTCAGTTTGAAGGTTTGGAGTAAAGACATATTACACACTAAATTGTGTAAGAAGTAGAACTTCCACTGACTCCACATTGTAGTATTTTTTTTTTTTATACAAGTAATTTCATGATGATTCCAATTTGATCACGCTGAACTCTTAGAAATCTTTTCAAATGGGGACCGGTCATCTTTACAGAATAAAAGATGCCTCGGTTTTTATGTCAAATTGTTCCTTGCTCTCTGCTGAGGCTAGGACGATGATAGTAGCTTGTACTTCCATTTAGCTCCCATTTGCTTCCTTTTGAAGATTAGGAAAAGGGATTATGAGAAACATATTGTCTAGATAATGATTTTGAGTAATGAGAGATATAGATTAAAATAAACAAAACAAAAAACCCACGACAGAAACCTATGAATTCAACATCAGTCACTCTTAGCCGTAAGAATTCAAGAAACATTTTAAAAGCACAGCACATGATTTTTATAAACTTAAAAAAAATATTTGTACCGCAAAATTAACTCAGCTTGTGGCTTTGCAACTCTATGAAAACTCCATTTCTGTTAGTTAGAAACCTATAGTTTCTTACTTATAGTTTATTATTTCTTTAAAATACTAATGCCATGCAATACCCATCCAGGCCATATATAAGTATTTGATATAGATCCATCTGGCAAAATATAATCATACTAAAATAAACTCTCAAACCCTAATACTCAAGGCATGTTGAAACCTAAAATAAGAAGAAATTTATCTTGTGGTGCTATATTTTAGGACATGACCAGATTAATATGACACAGTAAGATTTAATTGTCTGTTTCCTATAAATGGCAGCAGTTGAAGAAACAAAAGTGAGTTTACAACTTTCTCTGATTTTCTGTATGCTTGGGACTGATCAAGTTAGGATTATCAGAAAAATACGGCCAAATGAGAACAAGTGTAATTCCCTTAACTTTAGGACCATGAATTTAGGTCATTAATGAATTTGAAACACATTTGAAACAGAAAAATTCTTGTGTTTATTGTGGAATTATTTTTGTTCCTATTTGCATAGCACTAATAAGCTCTGTTTATAAACTGAAGAAGCCATGAAAAAAAGCTTCCATATTTCTCAAGCAAACAGTAAATTAATTTATTTCAAAAATTTAAGTTTTCTCTATCATTGGAAGGCATAGTTAACCAAAATTCTGGAGTTCTTTCTTTAAATCCAGGAATTATAGCCTGATCTTTTTCCTTATGCAAAATATTAACCTTTGCCAAGTAGATAAGATGGTAATTAAAACCAGGTCTAAATCCTTTATCAATCAAGATTTCAAAGATGTTGCAGCAGACCAATGCTATTTCAAGCCAAGATGAAAGTGTCACATTATCACGATCAAAATTTATGCCATATATGGCTCTACATCCATAGTTATACTGAGGGAAGATTTAAAAATTGTGGCTTTGTTTGAAAAAGGAGAACTATCTCCCTGCTTGCAATTAGTAGGTGAAAAGCCAGGAGAAGAATTTCACTGCTACATGCTTTGAAAAGGTACCTTACATCTGTAGCTGATAGGCCGGAAGTGAATCAAAGAGCCTCCAGAGAGAACAGTGGTTGTGCTTGAAAAATGATTATGATACCTCCAGGGAATGAATCTCTTCCAAACGCTCTTTCAAACTGGGGTGGCCAATAGGCAACAGAACGCAGAAATACAGAGGTATATATGTTTGGGGGTTTTTGTTTGTTTTTTTACTGTGGCCTGTATGACCTTCTAATTTAAACTGCATATCAGGAGAAGAAAAAGAGTGCACTTCCCCTTCAGAAATCAACATTAAAAAACTTAATGTAGCTCATCAGGTTATTTTATGTCCTTTAAGGTTAGTAAATATCTCCTTTATTAATTCTTATAAATTATGCATTTAAATACTCAGGCTATAGTCAAAGTCAATCTGGCCATGATGTGGTCATTTAGCTATTGGCTCCTCTGATTACTTGATTTAAACTGGGTTTCTTACTTCTCTTCAGCTTCTGTGGTCATTTATTGCAGACTTTAAACACAGTTTAAATAAAACATGTCTGTAAAAACAGATTTCAAAACCGTAGGGCAGATTTGTTAATCTGTCATTATAGTTCTCCATTCAAATGCAAAAGTAAGTCATTTATTTGCTTTCAAAATTTGTGGTTTATTTCAAATTATGAGATAACAATGACATTGACTAGGTTTTCTGAAAAATCCTGGAGCAATGTCTAAACTGCTGTCCTAAATTACCGACTTCTGATGATACCATGAACAAAGCATTGTATGTGTTGTCTCATCTCTCTCTGATAATTTCTGTGCTAATTATCTTATTACTATTTGAATGTTTATTGTTTTAAAACAGAAAAAAATATTTCTTGAAGTTTTAAAATTTCTTTTATAAATTTTTAATTCCAGAAGGAATTTATAACAGGATTGTTTCTTCATATTCAACCCTAAGCCCCAGTGTTTTGTAGGGAGAGGGAACATTTTTAACATTTACATTCCTAGAAGAACTTTCTTCTTCACCTAAATGTGATAACAATTTGCATGCCTATCAAAGCTGCTATATACAGGTTGACATTATTCAGTACTCAGATAAGGTAAACCATTTATCACATTGTTGAGCTCTTCAGTCAGTCTACAGCTGAGCAAATTTCTTTGGCTTGCATTTCCCAGGACAATTATTCTAGATATATTGCCTTCATGGGAGATGTTAACCAAAAGCACTGCTTTCTTTCAGCCTTGCCCTGAAAGTCCCTCTTGGCATATAAGAAATATGAAACACATTGTTTAGATTTCACCAAACCTAAATCACCACAAGAAGGATAGAAGGGGCAACTCAAACATTGACTAGAAATTTAAGTTAGGAAAAGGCAAACCACCCAGGAGGGAAGCTTTCCTTAGATATTTTAAAATAATAAATAAAGAACTACTCTCTTATCAAATGCAATCCTTTCACCTTGCCAACCTAACAAAGCATAAGAGTTGACACTTCAAATCTCAAAAAAATTTGAGAGTTGTTTAATTCAAGCTTTCTAATCCTTTCTATAGCTGCTGTCTACCTGTGAACTGGTTATTGAAAGGAGATCTAGAGGGACCACCCATCCAGAGTCTATATCACCAAGAAGGGAAGTGCCAAGTTGAATTCTTAGGGGAGCTTTTTACCCCCAGAGCATATCCAATGCTTCCATCAACCTGCAGGATTGAGTGACAAGAGATTTAATGTTTTGTAATGAGAGGCTAATTTTTCAGGAATTATACTTGGGGGGCAAAGGGGTCTCTATAGCAGAGCTGTGTCAATGAAAATGCCACAATGGTGATATCACATCCAGGTTGCTAAGATTACCACCTACTGATGTCCCAAAGGTGGAGACTAAGGAACGGAGTTCATAGATTTAGCCATGAGTTCATGTTACAGAATGCAACCATATGTTGGCACTTAGGTTGAGGAAGCAAAACTCCCAGCCATGGAAGGAACTGATGAGACAAAGTGGGGAAGACAGAGATGTACAGATATAAGAATATCATTCTTAAATTTACCTAAAGGTCAGGGGGTAAGATTCATTGGATTTTTCAGAGTAAAATAACTTTTCACTTAAATATGTTGAAACACCCACATGCTAGATATGCTACAGATTTTAATTTGTAATTTATTATTCAGTAGTATAGTTTAATGTGGGTAAGCAAGGGCTAGAAAATAAAGTGTAATTGCCTGTAATTGTTTTTAGTATGAGATTTTTTTGCCTAGATTAAACATGTAGAAAATTATTTATGATTAAAAATGTGTTGATGGTAAGTTAAATCCATGAGTACTCTGGTTGCCTCAGGGTGGGAAGAATGACTCTATTCTCACACACAAAAGTACTTGACCCAGGGAACACATTCAAAAATTGGGGTCAAATGTGCACCAGCTGAGTTAATTTATAAAAGCCTCATTTATCAGAAGGAAAAAAAAAAGAATCAAGAAAACGATGGGAGAAAACCCCCAAATTGGTGAGATCCTAGACTTTTACGATAGCTTCAGGAGTAAACAACAGCTGCTAAAGCAAAGCATTTCACTTTGTCTAACACAACTTCGAATGTGCTTTAAATCTCCTCAAGTTCAGTTGGATACTCCAGTGTAAAATTCATTACTGAAAACAATGTCAAGCTTTTGTTTCAGTCAATTCTCCCTTAAATGTTCCATGAACCGTTCTCTTATTTGGTGTTTAAGTTTAGAAGAGAGATCTATAAAAGGTTGGTAAAGGTTAATTAATAGACTGATGTTGGCAACAGGGCAAATAAATGGAGCAAAGAGAAAGAATGAGCTTAGAGATTATTTTTGAAAGGCTTTGAAATTTTAAAGAAAGAAAAATCAGAGCAGCAGGAACAGTTACAGAATACTGAAAGGAAAGACACACTGGATAATCACAGTGACTCTTTTTCTGTCCTGTAGGGTTAGTGAGTCCTTATTTAAAATGGAAATATAATCATTACTACCTTATTTTTACTCTATGGAAAAAACACATCAACTACGACTCGTGTTTGTCTGTTTATATGTGTGCTTAAAGGCATGAGAGGACACTTCATGCAGGGAACTAAAATTCCCTTTGTAAACTTGATAACATTTTTTGTGACTTTTATTTGCCCTTCTGGGGCTATGAATGAAGAAATCACTGGCTGAAAACTGAAAAAATAGAGCTGAAATTCATGAGATCTGAGTTCATAACCTTCCCTAATGGTTTAAGGGAGTAATACTTTTCTAAAAGTACATGAATGCTGAGAATTCAACATCTTCTGGTGACCATTACATCCTTTGCTTGTGGAATTTATATCAGAGATTTAGCTAAATTCTTTGTGACTCTACCTTGTAGCATTTCCCATCTATACAATGAAGCCTACCCAGATGGCAATGCCCCCATATTACTGCCAGATAGCATGCTACATACAGTGAGGGAAATTTTAGTTAAAACAGCTTTATTGTTCCTAAATAGTGTGATGAAATCACACAAGAATCACTACGTGTGACTTTTTTCTTGTGAAAAGAGAATGTGACAGAATCTGATTATTTTTCTCCTACATTTTCTTACCTGGTCATAATCCAGTTGAAGAAGCATGAAATCAGTGCATCCAGCATTTTAAACACCTTTAAATCTAGCAAATCAAGGTAAAAAAATCTCATTTGATAATATAGGGTTCAACACAGGTAAATTAATGCAGTAGGTTCATGATTTACTTCATGTATATATATTTATATATACGTTTATATATATACTCACACACTACAACAGTTACCAACATGTTACAGCTAGATAACAGCTATACTGAAAATAACTGTATATATTTCAATCCTGCATCTAAATTTACTATGAACATAGGCTAGTACTTTCAACTTGTATATAGTTCTCATTTCTTGACCCTAATAAAATTTCATTTTTTGTCTCTTTTCTTGGGTGAAAATAGCAATAAAACTGAAATATAATGATATGCATTTGAGATTAGATGTGGGTAGTGTTGTTTTCACACTGAAATAAGACAAAAAAAATATACTCACGAGGACTTGATTTTATGAAGATAACTGTGCTATAACTCATGTCTTCTACAAATTTTACACTTTTCTCCTCTTTCTCAAGATATTTGTGATTTACAATGCACTGTAACTCCCTTTAGGTTAGTATACTTCCTAATCCACCAAGCTTGAGAGGCCGAATTTAATCCATTACTTCCAGACCCGGTGTATTCAGCATTTAAGTGGGACAAAAGAATGAGACAAAAGGAAATATCATCAGTGATATCATACAAGCAACTGACCTATAGCCTGGTCAGGGCGTGAGTGATACTGTCCTTCATCAAGCTGTTGAATAATATCAGGGTCAGTGCCCTGATTTAGAAAAAAATAAACATCAACAGTAAATATGTGTAATTTTGGGACAATGAAGGGTAGCACAGGTATTACAACTGAAACAGAATATGAAAATAAAGAAAACTAATCACCATATTCATGCTGCATTCTGGATTCCAGAGAGAGAAATAATTACTCTGTGCATCTGATTGTGATACCTTCTCATCAGAGATCTGTTGAAAGAATAGATCTTTATAGAGGAAAGCCATTAAATCCCCAGAACAATGCAAACGTCTTCGACACCACTACCTGTTTTACTATGAACCACGGCATTAAGGACTCAGTACATATACTAATCTTCTAATTTGACTCTGAAATTATTTCCTTTTTTACTAAATGTCCTAAAACTGTGTTAGAAGATTATTAACAATCTTGAATGTGTCCATGTTGTGTTTGCTGACCCTATGAGACTTTAGCCCTTTCTCTCCTCTGTTTGGAAATGCTTTTCAGAGTTCATGAGAATCTTGGTTCCTCAGAGCACCCTCCAAGGACAGCCAAAGTCATTGAGCTAAAATGGGCAAAGGGGAATATGTGCAGCATCTCTTCAGTAATTACCAAGATATCTTTCAGCCACAAATATAGTGTGAAATCAAATTTACTGTCTTATTAAGTACTATTTATATTTACTGTATATTTAGATTTAATATATGTTGATGTGAGAGGCTTTATTTGTATCTGTTCTGATTTTAAATAATTGGCAATGGCAGTTTGCAGAAACACATAAAAAGCAGTAACAATAAAATGATGAACAATAATTCAGCTTTGTAAAGTTAAAATTAAGAAACATCACTTTGGAATTAGAAATAAAATTTTAACTGTTTTAGAATAGCTCATAAGAAGCACCAGGTTTACTATTTTTTTCCTTTCTGTAGAAAAGCATGCTTACATCTAGATCTACAAGCCTTTTTCTATATTAATTTAGTGCTACCATCTGAAGGAAATGCAAAACTGAAGATAAAAAATTGTGAACCTTACTGGCTGTGTAAAATAAGCTCTTTTTTTAAAAAAAAGTATTTCACATTCTTGTTTTACCTGAATTAATTTATTAAGATATTAACTATTGTAGACAAGTACTGGTATAGCAAAATGTACAGGAGTTTTTTATTTAACCTCAATAACCTTTACTGCTGATGTTCTCCTTTTTACAGTCATATCTAAGAAAAATTCTCCTTACATCTTTCCTTGCAATAAGAGTGAAGAGAAGCAGAATATTACAAACAATTATAGGAACCCATTTTGAAGTCATAAGGTAGCTTTTTGAAGTCTGGTAAGATATAGAGTAAAGCCCAGTCTTGTTGAGAACTTTTGTATTTGGCTTCAGAAGGAAAGAATTTAATACCAGATCTTTTGCAGATGTTTATGTGTGTCACAAATAGAAGAGAGAATAAAAACATGGCATAACCCTTTAATAAAAATATTCATCTTTTGTGAAGGAATTGCAAAGTTTTATTTGTTAAGTTCCTTTTAAGTGTTCATATCTGGGCTTTGGAGGAGTGTCTAGGACAGTAAAATTTTGATCTGTAAATGCTGATGTAAAATTCATGGCCCTGTTTTTTGGGATTTTTTTCCAAAAAACACAAAATACATAAAATGGCGTAAAATCTAAACACCCTCTTGTTTTGCAATGGGATATAGTTTCAAAAAAACCCAAATCTGATTCCTAAACTGTAAAAAATAATTTGAGAATCACAGATCTGAGTCAAAACCAGAAGAAACCCTTCCAATTTGACCAAGCCTAGATTTGAGGTTTTACATTCAAATATGAAAATTGAAAAATTGAGGTGGTAGTCCAAGATTTTGAAGGAGAAACAAAGAAAAAGTTTAAAAATCCTGCAAAAAGCTTAAAATTTTCTAAGATCTGTAGCAAAGCAATTGATTCTTAACATTACAAAACTCCTATATGTAGCTAAGATATAGTGCAAATAAGGAATTTAACATTAGGAAAACTCCAGATAATTTAGCAACTATGCAAGTTTGCAAACTTTTATAAAACATGGATCTGTGAGGGTTTTTTTAAGGCAAGTGTAAGCTCTTTTCTTTCAGGAGTTTCATGCACACTGAACACTGCACAGCTTTGTTTTTCCTAATTACATTTTTTAGACCCCCAAAGTGTAGTCCACTTAATCTCTCTAAATCTAAAACTACACTGATAAATTAAAAGGTACCAAGAAACACTTCCAAGCACTGAGAAGCTCCATCATTCATACTGCTAATTTTTCAAAACTTGATATGGAAAAATTAGAACTGTCCCAAATATCTCCTGGGCACAGCTCAGAAGACAACAAAATAATGCAATACTTCTAGTTGGTATTTTACAATCAAGTACCTTAAGATAATGAGATTGTTTTCTTAGGATTGATGGAAATATTTCAATGCAGTTTGGACTTAGGACTAGAGAATCATCTCTCCACATATGCTGATATAGAGATAGACTCAGAGTCTTAAGATCAATAGTTTCAACTGCAACAGGGATATAGTAAAAACCAACTGATGCAAAAGTAAAACTAGCAGTCTGTTCTACATTGATGGAACAATGTCAAAAAAATTTTTAAAAATGAACATACAGGATAGTACAGAATGAGATAATGAAATTACTTACAAAATGGAATCATAATGTACAAATGCCAGCTTTTCTAGTTCTAAGTAAATTATCAGGAATGTATTTTGGAGAAACAGACTTTACATGGAATAAATTATGAGCAGGCTTAATATGAAACAAAATATTTTCCCTGTGCTCCAAGTTTTATTATGAATCTATTCATAATCATTGTTTTTATAGTCACTCTCAAGAGTTTGAGTGGATCTGGGTAGTTTTCAAGGGCTTGTGTACAGTAAGAATTTTTGAACAGACAGAAATTCCATGTGTATGTTTTTAAAAAGCAAAGAACTCAAACCTGGCATTTAGTATCCAGCAGAAACTAAAAAATATGCTGCATAGAAAGAAATCCTGTCACAGAAAGATGGCTATCAATTAAAAGCATTGAAAATGTTCAAATCAATTAAGGGTTCCAATTAGTGTCTAAAGGGTCACTGTACGCCCATCAAAGAAACAAAGAATTATCATGGAAAATATGTAAACTATTAAATGACCTTTCCCTTTGTAGTCTCCCAGCTTGTGGCCATCATCAGTTTAGAGAATTTTTCATAGGGCTAAGGTTTGGTTATAACTATGTTAGCTGAGAGTGCTTCTGACAGGATGGTGAACTGCAGTCAACTGCCAGATGTAGCATCTCCTGGTTTTGTACAGGCTGTTGATGCCTTCTCTGACAGAAATCCCTGACCACCAGCTAGAGCTCACAGCTTTTAGAAAGTTGTAGATGGTTCCAGACATTACTTGTATTTTTATTATTCTTATTTATTTTTATTATTTAAGGGGTTTTTTTTTTAAAAAAAGTCTGTGTAAGTGAATATGTTTATGTGTGCCTGCCTGTAAAAAATAAAAGATTTGAAAAACTAACTTGCTATTCAGTCACCTGCATTTTCTTGTTATAAGAAATTGGGCTCAATTTCCCATTTTTTCTTTCTGCATTCTAGACTACCAACATGAACTTAAAGGAGTCTTCCTGTAATCCTTCTGTACAAAGTCCCCATCTTAGGAGGAATATTCTCATACTAGAACATTTAATATAATGTATGACATTACCAGCTGGTGATCTTTAATATTTGCTGCTGAAGGCATTATGCCTAATGCAAATGAGAATAAGATCTTGACTTTCATTCTGAATTGAAATAATATAATGAAATTTCTGATCACTTTTAATTTTAATTAAACAAGTATAAGCAAAGGTGTCTTCCTGGCATCTATCTATACTTTAAAATTTACCATGACAGCTTACTGTGCTTGTATGTGGTTGGACTGAAGGATCCTTTCCAACCCAAATGAATCTCTGATTCTCTGCCTGACTCCTTGATTCGGAATTCAAATGATTTGCACATTGAATGAAAAAATGTTATGACATCTCATTATGACATCAGGCCAAACCCTGATTCTGGTTCTTTGTGAAATCTGTTCTCTCAGATGCAATGATCTGGAAAAGGAAAAAGTAGCAAGGTATAGCTTCTGATTATCACAAGAATGTGATTTTATTCTTTAACACTGAGAAGTTTGGATGATGCTACCTCAATTCATCATCATTAATTGAATATAGGCAATTCACAATGTGTTACATAAATAAAATCCATTAATGACTTTGACATAGATTCTTAAAAGCACTTAGGCAAGTTAAATCTTCTGGATTGTAGGGGGAACTGCTATTCCTTTTTATAGTGTTGCGTAAATAACTGTAGAGTTTGAATACCTACCCAAATTTAATTTGCTCTTTTTTCAAACCACATCTTCCATTAAGTCAACTAGAGATGTGCATGTGTAACTACATCAGTGGCTTGCATCTACACTATCAGATTAAGTTTGTACTGTGATGAATTATGGATTATTCCATCCTTAGATAAACGGATGCATGGAAATAGAATGTGTGAATCAAAACTGGTGTAATCTCTGACTAAAGCAGAATTACACAGTATAATTCATGTATCCCACATATGCTTTGTGGGAGGTTTGAGTGACAAACAAGAGTTAAGAATTGTATTACCAGAAATTAAACCGAGGCCTTTCATTCTTGTGAAATGATCCTATGGTACTTCCTCAACAGGAATGAAACAAATTGATGTTCAAATGTGGCAAAGCGGTTGTACATGAATGGACGCTGTGCTAGAAGAGTGCACATTTGCCAGCTAATCAGAATGGAGATTTTGATCTTGATATGCTCTTTCTAATGCAGAAAATAATGAATCTGTCATATGAACTTGAGTAGAGAGGTTAAATCTCAAGCTTATTCCATATGTTTGTTGCATATTCCAGAGGGAGTTGAGATAAGCAGCTTTTCAGCATATTACAGCCAGATTCCATTTCACCTAAGCCAGGTTTCTTTTGTGCTAAAATGAGAAAATCCACATCTATTTGCCCCGGTTGTCTCTAATTTTATCTGAATCTATTTTACTCTCATCATCCCTCTTCAATCAGTGCTCCCAAAGGCCAGAGCATATCAACACCATAAGAGCAGTGTCTTGCAAGGTCTACAATTATCCAATAACTTGGTAGAGCAGGCTAATCACATTAAATTGCAGCTATATCCTTTCAACTGGATTCCCCAGCTCCAAATAATCAACATCACAGAGGGTAAGGTTCTCAGTCTTAATTCTCTCTGGGCAGTCAGAGTGAGTCCTGTATCATTCTCACAGCACAATATTTAGCATAACTCCGTGTTTGAAAACCATTGTATTTTAAAATCAATTACTTTGATTCTTGGGCTCCTTACAAAACCAATACACTACTATCAGCCTTAAATTTAAAGTTAATTACAATTATGACTTGCCTAGGCTATAAAATGGCCATTAGAAAAAGGCTGCCTTATCCAGAGACAAGCTTGCCAGCAAACCCTTGAGGAATGAAAAGGAGAAAAAGAATTCATACAGCACCTGAGAAACTATCTTCCAGCTATTATACATATATCTTTAATTGATATTTTAATCTCTAAAACATTTTTTAGTGTCTGCTGTTGTTAATCTTTCAAAACATTCAATTATTATATAAAAGGAAGTAGTTACAGACACAGAAAAAAATTGCAATTATTGCAAGTGACATTTTTAATACAAAATAGAATCACACTGAAAATTTCCTCAAAATACTTGAACAACTTTGAGATCCAACATATTTTCCAGAAAATATGAAATGGTTAAGTGGTAAATTATGTTCCTTTATATTGCTTTAGTAGTCCCAAGCCTTATGCTTCATAAAATCATTCAGAACAACCTCTAATTGTATCGGATTAGTATTAAAAAAGTTCTGGATAAATTATGAGTATATATAAAAAATCATACAAATGAGTAGGGATCTATGAGCAAACTGTTAAACAGAAAGTTTCATTTAGGCAGACTCCAATGTACTAGAAATTTTGCAGCACACTTGTGATTTTTAAATTAAAATTTTAAGAAATAAATACACGCTAGAACTAAGGTGATTGTGGTAGTGATAATCAATTAAAAACCTGAACCACTGCCACACATGCAAAAATATTTTAGAATTTATCATAGAGAACACCCAGTGGTGTAGAAGTTACGGGCATTAATTTAGGGATACTCAGAATCACTAACTGAATGTCAGTCAGCAGTAAAAAGTTTAATGTTGTCATTTAAGTGATCATCAGACTACTGAAAAAAGTGAACATAACTTATGCTTCCAAAGATATAAGATGCCTTGAGGAAATATTATGTTTAAATCAGTTCAGAAAAAGTTACCACTTTCTTCCCCAAACCAACCTAAACTACTAAAAAGCACTACAATGGAACTGAAAGATTTGTTTAACTGCTCAGATATTCGACCTTACAGATGTATTTCCTAAACTGCTCAAAAAACTGTGCACAAAGTAAATCCATTCTGCATCAACAGCACCAAGCAGGAAGCACAGGACAGTAGCAGCATCATTTCTCTCACACACAGACATGCAGAAAAAGGCAATGAGGGTTTTGTTTCTCTTTAGCAAGATGAGGTCTTATCACTGCTGTAAGAAATGGGCATGGTCAGCTTCCTTTGGGCTTTATTGACCTCCAGCAGATGAACGTACATTTCTTTTACAATATGGGTGTTCTGCAGGTTTATGGGGGTTTTTTTCTGAATGTTCTAGCTGGATACCTCCAGTTAGTGATTAATCACTACTTAAAGAAAAAGAAAAAAAGTGCAGAGGGGAAAGGGAGATGAGCCTAAAACAGGAGTTGGAAGAAAACAAAGAAAAGAGGACACGTTCCTGCATCATCTTTAGCTTCTTCAGGGGAGACCTACCTTGATTTGGTGTTTTCTTGATTGCATCTTTTAAATCCAGAATACATAAGAAATCACTAAAACATAGACCAGAACAATATAGAGTGTATATATATAGCAAATAAAGGTCTCAGTGGGATGAGAAACGAAGCAGTAGTACAAACCAGTTGACACAATTTTTTAGAAAGACCTTAGTTTGTATGAGGGTAGGAAGCTCTAAAACAGTTTCATTTAAAACAGAGGTGATTCACTATGATAAAAGATAGGTTCACATCACTCAAGCACACATACATCTTCTAGAAAAGTAATGTATAGATGGCAGTTGTTGCAGCTGAATGGTATTGTGTCATTAAATAATAGACAATTGAATTAAAATATTTGTTATTCCCTTTTAGTAACTACATTGCTACCTGGAAAACCTCTCTAAGTGATTCTCTCATTAATCTTACTGTGAAAAGGGAGATAAGGAAAAAAAACAACCCATACACCTGCATTCTGGGATTGAGTTGTCTGAAAAAATAAAGGGAAGAGCAAACAGCAACTACAAAGAAGGAGAATTTCTCTTCAATTATGTAATAAATTCAAAGAAAATGACAAGAGGATGAGAGGCTGCACAACTGAGGAGGAAGAGATAAAACAAGAAAAGCAAGAAATAAAGACATTAGGTGACATCTAGGTACAGGTATGTTAACACCTTGGGAGGAGGAAGGAAACATTAAGAATCATTCCACCCACTAGCAAGTATTTCTCAAACTGCAGGTTTGGTGTTAAAGGAATTTAGAACATCCACTAGCCCTTCACAGGAATAGATAATGAATTACAACTGCCAGGAAAGCAGTGAAAGGAAACCAATATTTTTAGAGCTAATTTAAGGATTTATGCTCTAGTTCAGATCATAGAGCAACTTGTATTGCAATGAAATTATGGACATAGATTTTGGTTCTTCTTATTTAGGCTGATTAATATTGTCTCATTGAAATCTGTAGTGCTATTAGGAATTGTCATTTATGCTTTTAGAATCAAACCCAATAAAAACTAAATAAACCAGTTATTTTTACTCAAAAGGTGACCACAGATACTCTTCTTATTATACAACTTCTTTTAACATAGCAATGTTGGAAAAGCATACATAAATTTCACTTTTAAAGCAATTTTTAAGTTTTTTTTCTGTAAAACAAAAAATATGTCTCTAATGGCTCACTGTAATGAAAAATAGGCACATAAATAAATATTTGGCCAAATACTTCTGTCTGTCACACTGACCCCACACAGCTGATTCTAGTGGGGGTTTCTGCTGCAAGAGACAGAATTTTATGCATTACATTAACAAATGATAGAAATTTTCTTCCCTCCTCCCTCTCACTCTGCTTTTGTATTACTAGGTTTTCACTTGTGCCTTTTTCATTATTTTTTTCATCTTTGAAAACGCTGATAGAGTTTGCTGAGAAACAAAGTTCTGCAACCCCACTTCACTGTTCACAAAGAGTAGTTTTCTAACATCTCAGCGAATAAAGATTCAGTTTTTGGCTCAAGCTACAGAGGTTTTTTTTTTTCTAGTTCCTAATGTGCTGAGTTTGCTGCCTCGACTGGTGGCTGTCAAGCACATTGGGATTCAGCATTGTAAATCAGGCCCACAGAGAAAAGCAAGGGCTACTAGCTGGTGGATTGTATGAACAGAACTG
This sequence comes from Corvus brachyrhynchos, assembly GCF_000691975.1. Classification (NCBI taxonomy): domain Eukaryota; kingdom Metazoa; phylum Chordata; class Aves; order Passeriformes; family Corvidae; genus Corvus; species Corvus brachyrhynchos. The sequence continues at coordinate 275,110 of NW_008235964.1, read as the reverse complement.
TAGCTGCCCTAAACTCTTCAAAAGATATTTTAAATACAACCCCAGTTATGTGTTATCCCCACACAGAAGAGTGAATTTCACCCTCAGGGAGTGTATACTAGCTCATATAGTAGTCTTATTGTGGAAAGTTAACTTCAGACTCAATTTACAGTATTCCCCTTCTCTTTTCTTGTCTCCCCTTCCTATCCTCAGGCCAACAAAAGGAAATCTGGTTTATATTTCTCAGCACAAGATTTGTTTTCACCTCTGACACAGACTGAACAATCCCTCCATGCAAAGGCCTGTTACCAGCAGTGCCACACTTCTTGCCTCACGGACTAATCCCTCATGGTCTGCAGTGCCTTCTGCCCAGCTCACAACCAAATCAGACACACCTCTCCTGATAAAGGTTTATCAGTGGATTTTATTCGGGGAAATGAGAAAATGCACAAGATCATAATTCTTGACTTAAATGGAAGTTTATCTTCCCAGAATTATAAGGCACACTTTGCTGAAGCGGATGATTTCTGTTATACATCTCTGTATAACCAAATGTCAGAAATCAAAGATAGAGTATCTTTCTGTAAATGCTATGATTCAGAATCAACTTTGCTTCAGCAGTAAAACTTTTAAAATGTAACAGCTGAGTTAAATATAAGCAAATGGAAATTAGAAGTGAATTAAGCTTCCAGGACTAATCAGTGACAGTATGTTAAAGGAAACTAAAAAGTGGTGACAAACCCTATGAAAACTTCATTTTCAAAGGTGTCTGAGCCTGCAGAGGTGTGTTAACTGAAAATCATGTGTTTGGATCCTAATGGAATTTACCTTAAAGTCCATAATGAAAGTGGTGCTCCACAGGCCTTTGTTATGTGTTTGAATACCATAAAAAGCAAACACATTCATAAACCTCCATGTGATCCTGCAGAATCACAAACCTGTGTGTTAAAAAAACATTCATGTAACTAACAATTCAAGATAGACCCTATTTTTTGGTTCATTATAAAACCGTGCTTACTGTTGCTTTAACACAGAACCAGCTTCCAGATAACCTCAGTCCAGCCATTCAACATTTTATTCATTTTATGTTGCCTTTTCAGGAATTGGGAGGCTCAAGTCCCATAAATGTCTGTGCTCATGCATAGCATTCTGCAAATGGGTTTGCAAATGGCCTCTCTGAAACCATTCCTATATTTAAAACTGTGCATGGTAATGCAGTTGGATTAAATATCATTGTTCTAAACACTATACAGGCAGCTCCTCCTCAAGGGCATATAAGCCAAATAGACTAAACAGACAGTCTTGGAGGGGAATCAGAGGCATAACAACCTGTATTTAGCTTAAAACATTGCTACACTTCCATGTAGAAAACCTTGACTTGTTTTCGTAAGAATTTTTAAGCATTGGTCTAAAGCAGTCTGACTACTGTCAGAAAACTGTTTGAAAGCAGAATCAAGAGATTTTTCAAGTTGCTAAAGCAGCTCCCTGGCACAGCTGGGAGTAAGGCTGAATTTTCTGGACCTCTATTTATTAGTATGCTCCCAACTTTGACAAATTAATGTTCCGGTGATAAGCACTGAAATATTAGGCAAATGCATTCTTGTAGGAGAAAAGCCTTTTCATAATCTGAGACCTTCAGATATTAATCTTGCCACAGTGTCTCCAAGTCCACAGCATCTTTCAATTACCATTTTTGTCTCTCATTTTATGCTGACTATGCATAAAAGTGAGTCATCTTTTCCTACATGTGCTGGGTTACCTCTGGTTAACAAACTCCCACCCTGTTGCTTACTCACTTTCTCCCTCAGCAGGAGCAGGGAGAAAATGGGAAGAACATGGAAGTCCATAAATTAAGATAAAGATAGGAAGGTCACTTACCATTTACTAGCAAGGAAAAATAGATTGATTTGGGGAAAATTAACTTTATTGACAATTAAAAGTGATAGGTAATAAAAAGACAAGCATTAAACCAGCATCTTTCCTTCCCCTTTTCCAAGTCTCAATTTCACTCCTTCATTCTTGTCTCCTCTCAGCTCCTCTGAACAAAACAGGGTAATAAGAAACAGGGGGTCATGGTCAGTACATAAAGCTTTCTCTCACCTGCTCTTCTGCTTATCCATGGGCTCCAGTCCTTCAGGAAACATCCAACTGCTGCTGTGTGAGGTCCTTCATGGACTATGATGGGCACTGATGCCATGGAGCACCACTTCCTCTGACCATGGTGTTCCCTCTGCTGTTTCTCACTCTTTTGGCTTCTCCTGTCTGTGTGGCTTTTTTTTTTCTTTTTCTTTTTTAATGTTCTTAAATATGTTTTCCCTGATTGGCCAAGGGGCTCAGCTGTGCTCTGCTGGGTCCATTGGAGCTGACTGGGATCAGCTGAGTCTGGTGCAGGGCAACCCCAGCTTCTTCTCAAAGAGATTGCAGGCCTGCAACCCTGTTGAAGTTAACTTTGGGATGTGTTAGATGTACTACAAATTAACTGAACAGTACAAATAAATATGTTCTTCTAGCTAGTTTACCCCTTTGTACACTGCACAGTCAACAAGTTATGCTGAAATTGATCAGATAGGTTGCTAGGTCGTTTGAAAACCACCTTTTCATTCTACTTTTCTTTTATAAAAGCATTCAGAAGATCCCTTTTCCCCTCCCAACCCCCCCCCCAAAAAAAAAACCCAAGCTGAAAAAAAATTACCTCAACCAACCAAATAAAAAAGTCATGAACAAAAATCAGTTTCAAATGAGTGCAAATTAAAGGATTTTCACCTGTCTAAACAGACATCTACATACCAATAGCTGAAAACCTGGTAATGTTTTCAACAACTAAAACTTGCTGTTGTACATCAGATGAAGACTGACTAGATGTAATGAATAAATTATTCAGAAAGCTAAGATGGAAATGACAAAGAAGATCATTCAAAGGCTGAATATGATGTAAATTTCTTTCAACTATGTTTAAAAGTTTTAACAATGCAGTGTTAAAATGAGAACAATCTGATCTTACATGTGTTGAACTTTTTGAGATAATGAATTCAATAAACACAAATTGCAATACTGAACTGTTGACAAATGATCAGGTCATAAATTTGATGCAACTGAAAAGACACCATGACAAAGCTGAAAATAGATGAAAAGCTTCATTTAATTGCATACATCAGCTCACAAATACTCTAATTCATATCTCACTTCAGTAAACCCTGACTTGATTTCATATTTCATGTGAGAAATAAGTTGATTTTTCAGAAAAATTCCAGCATTTTCAAAAGACTTCACCAAACCCAGATATGAAATATTTGTTTGAAGGACACTGTATCTTGATTCAGTGACTATGAGTGTCTTCCAGTATAGGTATTAGGAAAGGAGATGATATGCTTTCTTCAAAACCTAGCTTTTTTTTTTTTGCTTTTTTTTTTTCTTTTTTTTTTTTTAATTTTATTTAATGGTGGTATTTATGTTATCTTAGATAAAGCAGGGGAATAGATATTTGCCTTTTATAAGTAGGCTTGAATAGATCTCAAAAGCCTTCCAAGGACTGAATTTGCTAGGCTAGGTTCTAAATTGAATTATGTCAGTTTTATATTTAAATCTATCAAAAATAAAGAAGCACTGAAATGAAATTAACTGTACTGCAAATGCTATTTTAGACAGAAGCCTGTCTGAATAATACTGTTTTGTCAGGCAAGCAGAACTATACCTATAAGACAAATATATTATTTATTACGTGTTTTCCAAAAACATTAATTAAAATACAAGTTTATTTCTTGTTTATCATTAAAAAAAACTCAAAAAAAGAGAACTTTCACAATTGTCAATTGAATCCAGCAACTAGACCCAGAAATACAATAATCTCCCCAAATGCTTTATAACTAATTATTGCAGCTATTTTACATCACACTGTTATCAAGGATTGAGGGGAGTTGCAGGGAGGAAAAGAGCAGAGATAAATGTTTGAGTAGAAGCAAGTGTCCAGGACTGCTTTTTCCCATGTCAGTGACCTCTTAGCTGTTCTTCTGACATCACAAATCTCATAGTCCTTACTGCAGAGTACTCCACCCAGAATGGGACCCTGCAGAATGTCCCTACTCAGAACAACCCTTAAATGTCAGCACATTTTACACAGATTTGGTCAGGAGGGCATCAGTCCCTTGTCTCAGTGCTGGATAAGGACACTGAACACCAAGCTATTATGGAGTAAAGTGGTGACTTGATAACATGTTTTAAAATAAACATCCTGGCCTTCACTTTCAAAACTTAATTGCAATTCTCTTTCCTCGGGAGAAATTTCCCTACTCCTATTTCCCATATCCTATTAGGCTGCATGACCAAGGGGGAAGGAACCAAGAATCAAGGCACATAATTTTGATGCTGTGAGCACATTTGATGTTTATCTTTTCATGAATGATCTTAAAAGGCAACTCTGCAAGGATGGCATAGCAAAGTGGAAGGAACACCTCTATGAATTTGAGATTGTGCTGCTGCAACTCACTGTGAAGGTAGTTCGGTCCAAATCCACAAGGGTGTTGGTTTGATTCCCATTAAAAAGCAACTGTTTTAAATGATGATAAAATGGTTGAATCCTTCTGTGGATTTGGGACCCCACTTCTTCTAAGGGTTTCAGCCTACTAAGCATTGATTTATGACAGCTGAAATTTTGTTGGATTTTAGACCTCATATCTTACTTATAGGATTAAATTTTGTCAATATATATTAATCCAAGTGGTAAATATCACTTCTATTTGGGGACCACAGAAACATGCTAAATGCTGTCATCACACTAAGAGTATTTTCAGTAGGCTTCTAACTTCTTTTACATAGCAAAAGATGCCTTTCTCAATAACTGGTACTATTTTTAGAGATTAGACCACCTGTATGTCTATGTAGGCTCAAACTTTTTATGCTTTCATTCTTCAGTATTAAAGGAGACATCTTCCAGCATGTCTTCTGCATCAGGAAGAAGATTGGGATAATTCTCCAGCAGAGGGAAAGAACTGGCAAATAACCACAGCCATGTCAGCAGATTCAAGTCCTAACTTTCCAGGCTGCTACAACAACTAAAAACAACATATCCATTTCACCCATGCTCTATCCTGAAGGTTCAGGAGGTGAGAGGCAAATCTTGCTATGTATAAACAGCCATCCACAGTATATTTGACAAAGAAATTTTATTGTCTTAACATGGCTTGGCTTCTACCACCCACAGTGTAGAAATACAACAGTGAAGCTTGTTAACCAGCTTCCATCCTGTTCTAATGATAGTTTAACAACCAGAAGAACTACAATGTTTAAATATAGAATTATTTCTGTTTACACGTTTAAATATCCCTGGTGTTATGGGGACTTTGGCAGTTTACATAATATCCTTGGAACAATAGATATGTGCAGTCTGCACTGGGTGAAATGATACAGCCATCCTTTAAAGGATTAAAAATTGTAGCATTTTTGTTGATTTTTTAAATGACAGTTAATTCTGTCTTTGATACGCAACGCCTGTGCTGGCAGCCTCTTGATGCTGACAGCATCTAGACTCAGTTCAGGAGCTCCAGCTTAAATTTGATGCTCCATCCAGACTTAGAGGCACCAGGCACTATGGTGATTCTGCTGGTAAATAAAACTGGGTACAATGCCTGCTGAGCAGTGGGTATTTAAATAAGAAACGCTAAGGTGAGTCATGCATTTGCAATGCTCCCTTTGCCTCTTGTGGATTTAAATTCTAAATATAAAGGCTCTTATATGATACCAGAACTCAGAAAGGGGATTCCCTCCTGGCATTTAGGTACGTCCTGTCCAAAATGAGTTACTTCCTTTAAATGTGACTGGCTAGTAACACTCATATTTGGCTAGTACTTAGCAGTTTTCCCTGAATATTGTCAATGGTTTGTTTTTTCCTTTGCATGGCACATGAAATATACTCACTGTTAGACAGAGATTTAAATTTACTCATTTTCTCCAAAATTCAAAGAAGAATTTGGGATTTAGTTTGACTTCTTTGAGCAAAAAACAGTCAACCCAAAATTAAATTTTTCAAGGAAAATTGTGCTCAGCTTTTTTAACTTCGTAGAATTATATTGTATTCTATTTATTTATAGCACTGACTGGATGAATGACACTTCTTCAATCTTATTGTCCTCAGCTCACAGAAGGGTTTTTTTTTTGTTTTGATTATATGTTTTTTTGTTTTGTTCTTCCCAGCTTTTATATTAATGCTGATCCTTCACAGATGCATTCAAAAGTACAACCAGATTATCCTATTGCTAAACTCTGACAGGAGAATAAAAGCTTTTATTGTTTTCTCACTTTTGAGAAAACCTTTATTGGATGAGTCAATTTCATTATTTCCTTGAAAAAGTATGAACTGTGATGCTTGAAATTTGGTCCAAGGTCATGTGAAGCACAGCCAAGCCTCACAGCCTAAAGGGTCAGAAGGTCAGTCCGAGTCTCCATCCTGCTCAACAGAGACCTGAAGACTCCTGGCTATCATTGAACTAAAACTTTGACATCTTTTTGACTCAAACCCCTGTAACTACAGTTGAAGTACACTGAAGTAAAGCCCTTTGAGAATTGGTTTTGCTCTCCTTAGTCACCTTTTCTAAACCCTTCTGAGGTCTCCTTGGAACACCAGGGGCACAGGTTGAATGCCACTATACTAAAACGAATCTTCGAGGTGAAAGGAAACCAGAACATGGACCAGTCTTGATTTAAAGAATATGCTCTCATTTTTCAGTTATGCAAAAAATCCCTGATATACAGATGATACTGCCTGCCTTCATGTTTCATAAAAACTTCTTCAGAGAGATTAAAAAGAAAAAAATATCTTTTCTAAAATTATATGTATTTTCTTCGGATTGCTAAAGAAAAGTCAATGTGTTTCCACAATTTCCAAATCAAAGGCGACAAAATTTTCTTTATAAATTAATCAGTTGGAGATCTGTTCAGAAACTGTGCTGTTACTACATAGCATGGACAAAACGCATTTGGCCTATGTGTGCTCTTGGTTTATATCAGCACATATATTCTCCAGCACTAAACACAGCTGTGAAGTAGTGAGTGAAGGAAGAAGGCTGTGTGGTAGTGAGAGCGTTTCTCCATTTCCTAACCCAAAGCACATGTTTGCATTCAGCACTGCTAACAAGCAACCACAGCTCCATTAGCCACTTCTTTTTCCCCATGCTTGTTAGGATTCTTAGGGATATCTGAGAGATGCAGCCTAATAAAACAAGCAGCAAAGAAAAAAGAAAGAAAACAATGAAAAAGTTTTCAAAAATTCAATAGAAGAAAATGCAATACTAGATTTCCATCTCATGCCCTAGTAAAGCTTATTGCCACAGGTCAAAGGCGGAGACATTTAAAATTGTGATTCTGAAGGGTGGTGACAATCTTGTATCTCTGTGTTTATCACTCATACATCTGGTTTATATCTGGGCATGGTTATAATTTGTTAGCATCTTGAAGTATTTTTCTTTTCTTTATTATACTTGAGTACACTGTGTCTAGATGGATGTCCTGGCAGTTAATTGACATAACAGAAAGGATTGCAAATATTAACATAAGACAAAGCAATATATAAACTAATCCTAGGAATGTAAGGAAGTTGTCAAAGATTGCTAAAATACAGGGTGAATATGATGATAAATAGACCATATGACACATATAATTTTGAGAATAACTTGATACAGAAATTATATAATTAATCAGTTGCAACTAAACTGCAAAAGTGGAGGTATATCTACAGCTTCTTTCTTGTAAAAATACTTACACTTTAGAGGCATCTACATGGCTGCTGTTAAGCTCAAAGATGGCAAAGAATGCATTACTGTTAAGGAAGGCTCAATTAGAATATAAAGACATGTAAAGCTAAATTTAGTACCTGGATCTATGAACATAACACAAACTCAACAAAAACTGTGTTGTGTTACATAGTATATGCAATGTGACCTAGTAATTAAGACACTGAAATTATGAAATTGGCAAAACCAGTCCACCTTTGAATTTGCGGCTATTAAGTCTCAGATCTAAACTTTCTGCTAAAGACTTATAAAGAATATCTCTTATTGTGCCCACTACACCTCTGAGCACCAGCATTAGAACCAATTATACCTCCCAGCTCTTTGAATTTTTGCGTTTGTCCAGTCTAAAAGCTCAGGAAAAACGATATACATTTTTTTCCCTCATATGCAGTCACTGTTCCTGTTTTTAAGACCGTGCAGTAACAGTACTGTTTATGATGCTTTTCTATACACCTTGAATCCAGTGGCAGGGAATTTAGTATTGATAAACCAGATAACATTCTGACACATTTCTGAAGTGGTTCTAGATTGTTTTAAATGTAGGGACAATATGTTCTAAAAATTGAACAGCAAATATAAAAGCGAGTAAACCAAAATTCTGTTAACTAGAAAAAAACCTTGTGCAACTAAATACACTTTGTTATAGGTAGTTCATCTTTATTTATTCCATACAAATTGATCTATAGAATGCAATAACCCAAACGATGTAATAAAAGTTTGTCCTGTTTTGGGGAAGAATTCAGTGATTATAATGAACTAATTTTTGTTTAAATATGTTTTCCCACAACATCAGGCAAGTTAAAAAAAGGTCATGCAGCTTGTCAAAAAAAGACATGTAATGGCTGTTGCTTTAAAATCTAAAGTACTGTATCCATACAAAGATTTAAAGTAAAAGCTGGAAATCCTGAGCTTTCTAGTAAGTAAGAAAATATAACCAAAACCACTGGCTCCTCATTAATCTGCCCTCAATGCCATTTTCTCTCACAGTTAGAAACTTCAATATATTTTTAAATAATGCCCCCACAAGAATTTATTGCTGTTTTGTCTATTCTCATTTCTAGACTGGTATATAACATATACAGTCTTAAAACACAGTAAATTTTGAAAAGAATATAGAACTCTTGCCTCTTATCAGAGAACTGTCTGCATGTTAGGTTTTTTTCCTTTCACTCACTGATACTGTATTGCCAGAAATGATGTCATGCTATTCATATCATATCTCACAATAACACTTTTCTAGAGTAAACCTTAATCTCCTAAATCCAGTGTACAGTGGCTGTCCAAACAGAATAGATCTCCCTCTTTTTTTTTTTTAATAAAAACCAGGTGATACAGTAAGTGCTTCTGATAAATGAGAACCCAGCAGTACTGTGGATCTAATCCTCCCATAGAGAGAAATATTTGACCAAGCACAATGTGTTTCTTATGAGGAAGGTATCTTTCACAAAGGAAACAAAGCATGGAATTTCTGTAACATTCCTTGCATAAATATTCTTATAAATATAATGCATATGGAAATAATAATAAAAACCCCAACTACTTTCATCACTCTTTTTGGCCCAGGAAACAATAAATAGGTAGGCATCCTGGCCAATTTTTTCAAAGCTTGATGTCTGAAGGTAGCCCTATAAATTGTACCTATGTGAAAGCAATTTTCAGAGGTACTGAGAATTCACAGTTCTCACTGATTCCCACATGGATATAGGTACTTATTTCTGGACACACAACTTTGAAAATTTTTGGCATGTAATTCAGCTATATAAACTCAGGATTTCACCCAATAAAAACATGAATGAGATTTATCATTGATTCTCCTGATATTTACTGTCTCTATCTAGCTACTAGTATGGTCCCATCAGCGTAGGTTTTGAGCACCACCCAAGATTTAAAAATTAAAACCCATAAATCTCTCTTTCTTATTTCCTGTCTTTCCAATCTAGAGAACATGATTTGATTCATTTATTTGGCTTTTTTTTTTTTTTTTAAGTCTGCTTGAATAAAAACTCAGGGAAGAAAAGAAAATATGCTTTTTGTGAAGAATTCTTTGGAGATACCCAGACTAGGTTTTAAAAAATCTGGAGGCTGTTATGCACTCCTGAGAAGCAAAGCTCATACCTCTGAGTTGCATCCTGCTGTGGTCATGCTGTCTCATGCATGAATTGGTTCCTTTACAGCTACCTTGGGCTAATCCTCCTCTCCAGTGTGGCCTGTAGAGTAGACAAGCCATAAATTAAATAGGGGAATTTCACTGTGTTGTTCCAAAAAGTGATGAGGCCTGCAGCCGTGCTCTCTCAGGGGGTCAGCTGCACACACACATCTTCTCTCCCAGGCTGCTCATGCCTGGACCAGATCCACTCAGCAGAGAGTCACATCCACCAGCTCCTGGCTGGCCAGCTTCACTTCCTAGTCCACACCTTTATAGTCATGTTTCAGTGATATTTCGTGTGCTGGGGATTAGGAAATATTCCAGAGGGCTGAAGGACATAAACCCCGAAGGAGTGTTCTGTGGCTAGGCAGAATGCTCTGAGATGAAGCAGCATCTCTTGCTACAGCCTGTCCCTTCCATCATCAGGGAGTTTTCCCAAATCCCTTTGGACATTTCATAGTCTCTTCTTGCCTTTTTTACTCCAGAGATTATAGTCTCTACTTTAGAAAATGAGTACAGACATTCACAGGTATATTATAGACAATTAATTTTCTGTGAAAATGATAATAATTAGAAAAAATCAACTATTGGTTTGTATGTGTACATGAAAACCTCATGAGAGAGGTCCTAAATATACCCCTGGGATCGGCATGGTCAGAAGAAGAAAGTCCTGGTGGTTTGTTCAGGACAGCAGGTTGCTAAGCAGAGCCTACTGTTGTGCTTCAAACAAATACTTTCTTGGTTTATGAAACTTCATTCCTGAAAATGGAGAAACACGTTCGTCAAGCCTAAGAGGGGATAACTTCTGCACCAGCAGTGGAAGGTGTATGTTCTGGTGAGGAGACTGTACTGGCCAAAATTGCCTTTTTCAGCTCTGATAGGAAGGACTCACGCTTTGTTACCGACTTCATTGTGAGTCAGTTCTCCAGACAAGACTGGAACGTTCATGGAAAACTACTTCTCCCAAGTGCTGCTCGCTCCTTCCTTCCTTCCTTCCTTCCTTCCTTCCTTGCTTCCTTCCTTCCTTCCTTCCTTCCTTCCTTCCTTCCTTCCTTCCTTCCTTCCCCATGACCTTTTAAATATCAGTTTATCTGAATCTGAGAAAGGTGGAGATGCAGTTTCTGCCTGATGCAGAGCTGACCTAATGGTGAATTGCCAGGGACATGGCAATTCCACATTTCTGCACAAGGTTTGTAGAGATGTTGAACAGTGCAGAAAATGTTAATGATATCTCCATGAGAGAGAAAATTTTCAGGAGAGATTGACAGTGAAGGAATGTTGGTGATGGAACACCTCAGATACTACATGACAGAAAACAAACCCGTTCAAGATTTTGCAATTTTTGCTCATCTCTGATTGTCAGGCAGAAATCACTAGCCTACTAAAAGGAAAAAGAAATTATTATGTTTCTCCATAATTCCAATGTGAATGCATTGGAATCTTGCTATCCTCTAACAAACCTACTCTTTTTAGATATTGATACAAAATAATAAATAAAAGGATGCACAGTTCAGAATTTGCTAGCACATAGCTATCTATTTAGCCATGGTTTGAAGAGGGTTTTTTGAGTAGCTCAACAGACATCTTTTTTCCATTTTTCAATAGTGATAATATGAAGACAATCTACTATATTTAACTTGTCCCTGAATTGATTTTACACCAATTTTTAGTAAAATGTAGAATTTTATCAGCAATATTTAAGTAAGAAAGGTACCGAAAGGCACTTTGCAAAACAATGAGAATAGCTAATCTGTGTCTTACCAGCAAAGCCAAAACAAAATATAGGTTAAAAAAAAAGGACAGGATATTTTATTTAAGTGTTGAAAAATTTAATAGAGACTGCACCACTGCAGCCATTAAGCATGTCCATGACACTTTAATAATTTTCTACCCTGTGAGGACAGGAGAGCTTGGCTAGATCTCAGGGACAGCCAGGACTCCCACACCTGGCTGCTAAGTGCAATACTGAGGTGTTTATGCAGCTACAGCTACGGGCAAGTCAGGGCTCTTAGGAGAAAAAAAACCCTAAGAACAATAACATTATTTCCCAAAGTTTCCCTATATTGTATGTGAAGCTTGAGGAAGAATCAAGAATTTTTATCTCAGTTCATACCTCTTCTTGCTAGGCATATAATTTCTTTTTTCTTTAACATCCATAAATGTTTCTGAAATGTACTCTGTACAGGACAATCAACGTCCTTTCAATGGAGTTACTTAACCTGCTACATAAGGTAAGTACCTCATGGATATTGTATAGTAAAATGCTTTGTATTTCATATTTTTGCCATATTTTAAGCTGTTTAGGTATTGCCTGGTATAAGAACTTGGACTTATTCCATATAGATTTCCACAAACTATTTCTCTCTTTTCCTATATTTATTTTTTTAGCCAGCCTAGAAATTTATAATATTTTCCTATCCATGGGATGTAGGCCAGTACTGGACGATATTTCATCACAATAGCAGATCATGAAAAATAATGGTTGTGTCAATGTTTGGAAATGGCACATTTGAAAGTGAAGTCATTATTTATAGGATCAAAAGGTGCCCATATACAATGATCTCACAGCTGGAATGCAAATTAAATAGGTATGGGGTGATTTTCTCTGATGTGATGCCCTGAAGCTCAGAGAGGATAAAGCAAGCCTCTTTCCTCCACACTGAAATGCTTTTAAGTAAAATTGTAGTCAAGATGCCAACTTAAAATTTTTCTCAATTTTAGTTAGACACGTCCTTGAGCCATGCATTATTCTAGAGTATGCTTTTGAAGATCTTAATGGTCTAATTGGCAGAGGCTCCACAATACATCATACCTGTATCTTCAAACACCTATCTCATTTCAACAAGCTTGGGGAGACAATTAGAATAAATATTTTACTAAAAATGTTCTAAGCTAAATAGCTGGCTCTCCACTATTCTTTCTGTTTATGGCTTCCTAATGAACATTAAGACCGTGCTGAAGGTATTCTAACGGATCACAAGGAAGTTCTGTACATAATTTACATTAGCATACTTAAGTTGTTCACAGCAAAGCAAAGATTTCAGAAAATAAAAGTATTTTTTTGGTTTCTTAATACAAATTTGTTGTATTTAGGAAAACGATCTTGCCACTTCTCATGATTTTACTTCATTTCTTGTTATAATTGTTGGTCACTCAAATCAGCAGCTCCTAAAACAGAGCTAAGCAAGAAACTCACCTTTCACTGAGAAGGAAATAGAGAACAAGGAGGAAGAGATAATTTTCCCTCCTTCTTGATCAGAAACAAACATCAAAGACTCAACAATCAGGCAACACGGTTTTCTATACCTTGAAAAATGACTGTAAAAGTCAGTATATTATTGCTAAAAAGATTTCAAAATGCTGAACACCTAAGAACATTTCATGCTTGCACAGGGTGGTAAAGATTGTAGAGTACTAGAGGTCTGCACTACTACAAATAGCAGCTTCATATCTTTAGGGAGTCTGAGTATGTGCCAAGCAGAGGAGACCACACAAAGTCTGTAATTACTGTCTTGTCTCTGGCAACTCTGATTTTTTTTAATTGGCCACCATCATACTTTGCTGTGGAAATATCCAGCATATAGGTAATTTGTGGAACTGACTGGAAAAGAAAGAAGATGCCATGAAAGCAGAAAAATAATAAATCAGCCGCCATTTTAATTTGAGAAACTTCTAATTGTAACAGTGACTCCCTGTAATTAGCAGCTTTTTCCTTAGATGCTTGAATGGCCTACAGGCAAGAAGACTGATTCCCTGTTCACTAAATCATCACACAGTGTATACAGTGTAAGGCTTAAGAAAACCCAGTGCGTTCCCTAAGCATAGAATTCCCTGATTCCCTCTTAAAATAGATGTCTAAAATGAAGCAGATGAATTTGTCCCAAAAAGAGCATATTTCTCTCCTCTCACACGACCTTGACCCCAAGAGGAGTGTCTGAGGAGGAGATGTGGGTGTCTGTAGTAGGTGAGACTGATCTTACTCTGGGTAGCAAAGTCCACTTATGAGAGAGACAGGCCTATGCAGGATACTGTGCCCTGTTTTTTTGGTGATAATGCTGCTTCTGGTATTTGAGTTAACACCAATAAAGCTGAGCTGGTCTACACTGGCTGTTTACATCAGGGATTGTCTTTAACTTTTCTGTGAGTAAAAAAAAGGGGATCAGTCTCTTCTCCCAGGTAAAACCTGATAGGACAGGAGGAAATTGCTTCAGGTTGCACTAGGGGACGTTTAGACCGAATATTAGGAATAATTTCTTCACAAAAAGGGTGGTCAGTCATTGGAACAAACTGCACAGGGAAGTGGTGGAATCACCATCTGTAGAAGCGTTTACAAAACTTGTAGATGTGATACCTGGAGATATGATCCAGTGGTGGACTTGGCAGTACTGGCTTGATGGTTCTAATGACCTTAAACGTGCTTTACAACCTTAATGATTTTATGATTCTGTGAAGGTGGAGAAACAGCCTCCACCTGTCAGGAGAACATGTATTTTCCCAGCAGGATATGGCATCATTCTAAAGGAGCCAGAGATTGAGTGGTTTCTCATGCAACTCTACACCTTGGAAACTCAGGATATTTTTAACGAGATACCAGCATTTTCAAATAGCTGTTTCATATCAAACACCTATCGTTTCCAAGTTGGCCTTAGTTCTTTCAAAGCAGATTGTGAAATAGAAATAGAGAATAAGTTTCATGCCAGCTAAAATGGCTGTTGACATAGAATAACTCAGGAATGTTCTTTTGGCCTCTGTTTTATGGTGCAAATCTGTGATTCATTTTGACAATCTAAGTAATCCTTTTATGATCTTAATTTTTTTTCCTTTATGAGACTGATCATCTTCTCACTTGTTTTGATCAAAAGCCTAAAAGGTATGTTCTTTATTTGTTTTAGGCAATTTGGCCATCTTCTCTAGTGGCATGGGAAAAAAGAAGGAAAATCCTAACAGTGCAGGGAACTGACAGATGGTTACAGTTTCCTGACAAATTATTTATTTGAATTCTTAAACACTCAGCTCTTACTTATAACTTTTTCACTTCAGTTTTAAGAGTCCATTTATCAACAAGAATGATCACATATTGACCATACCAGGACTCAAAAGCAAATGTATTCATTTGTTCACTATACGGAAATGAGTTAGTGACAAGTGAACTGATTCAGACAAAACACCCAAATTGAGGCTCCAGTCCAACATTTGCACTCTAACAAAAAGCTTGTCTACATCCTTTCTTTCTGCCCATTTCTAAACCTTGGTTGTAGGCCTTTATTTGATATCACATTCCCTCATGTGGATTTTTCCTTTCAGAAAACTGATTTTTAAAAGTCTGTGAAAATATAGATATATATATATATATATATATATATTTACACATCCCAAGAAAGACCAATTTTTTATCAAATGTGGTACTTGCAATAGGAAAATATTTCAACATGAAATGATTTTTCATTTAATGCGAAATTTTGCCACTGGATTTGAGGAAAAATTGGTGATCACTGGCTGAAAAGTTTGCAAACATTATTTTTAATAAAAAGGATTGTCTTTTCACACGAAAAATAAATTTTGACTGTTAAGACCAGTTTGAAAATTTCTGTTCCCTCCCTGCTCTCTGGTAAGTGACATCTTTGCACTCAGCAAGTCCAGCAATGCTAACTGGTCCCCTCCTTGTCCTGGTACTCACAACGAGTCAGTGCCTCAACCTATACTAAGATATTTCAGTTGAAAGTGGTAAAAGCTTTAAAGTAGCTACAAGGCAGGTTTTCTTTGTTATTTATTCTTCAGTTTAACGTGACCAAATCTCTCAGTTTCTTGGTGTGAAGATTTTTTTTAGATGTAAAATTTTATCTTTGCATTTATCTGTACTGGTATCCTAATTTTAAGTGAAATATAGTTTACCAGGCAATGTCCGCTATAGAACTGACACACAGATTTGTTGCATTTTCCTTGCCTTATTTCTCTTCCAGTACAGTAAAGTTTTGCTGCTTTTTGCAGACATATGGTTCAGTGTTTATTCTGTAAGTATATCCAAGACCCAATTGGACCTTCAGCTTGTATTTTGTCTCATTAGACAGTGGTTGCAATTACACCAAATTCTCATGCCACACAAATGGAGTATTTACTGTCTCCCAGTGGAAACATTTGGGGGTCCAAGTTGGAAGCAATCTCTCCTAAATGTAATGTTAGATGAGTGAATGTGAGTGTGTGTGTCTGTGTGTGTGCGTGTTGTCCTAGGTTGCTGGCTACCACAGGATGTGAGCTGTAGTCCCTTTGTTCCCCAAAGCCTCCGTGAAATCTGCAGTACCATGAAACACATGAAAGAGATTTCAGATTGAGGGACAAAAAAGGTGTTTCTCCCTCAACTCTGTGCACAGCATACTCACTCTGAGTGGGCCAGTATCTTGAAAACTAGGTCCTTCACATGAAAATTTGTCTCACATAGTGATGGCCATAGCAGTGAAAATTAAAGGCTTGTCAAAGACATCCAAATCCTCTCAGCCTGGTAACAAAAGTATCCTTTATTGATTCTGTGAGTAACCAGCATTTCAGTGACACAGGACCCTAGCTGCAGAATCAATATTTAGAACATGATGAATGTGCACCAAACTAAGAAAACACACCAATCAGCCCCACATCTGAAGGTCTTCTCTAATGGAAAAAATAACCAAGTGATGTAAACAGAAAGGGCAAACCAAGTGACAACCCACAAGACCACCCATCTGGGACAGGCAGTGTATTTCAGGGTTATCTGGCTGCTTCCTTTGTGCTGGTTCACACAGTGACTGTTGCTCTAAGTTTTGTTGACAGCAACCACAGTGCTTTCTTTCCCAAGTAAACATTCCCAAGTTTGAAGACATAGTTCTCAGTGAGTTTGCTAGAAAAACCCATATCCTCCTAGATGGCTTAACTGTTGCATTTCTACAACACAACTTTTGTTTGGAGTTTCCATCAGTAGAATATGTCTGATACATCCTGAAGCTGCACAATCACAGCTATTTGCATTATATTTCTACAGTATACTTTTATGAAATGACTTTTAAAACAGTTTTACATCTTTTTGATGAGATTTACAAAAGACGTCTAATGTCAATTCAAAAAAAGAAAACTAAGCAAAAGTTAAATGCAGCCAGTGTAGAAGAGGAACATCCTTGTAAGCAAAAATAAACACATTAAAATATTTAATTGAACATAAAAAACATTGCTAATCCTCTTTATGGTATATAGGGCCTTGAAATAGAATGATCAGAGGACTTGGATCATTTCTTTTTATTGTAAGCCATCAAAAATTCAACCATATGAATCAGACTCTTCTTCACAAGAAGTAATACTATGCTCCAGCAATAGCCCTTATGATTTCAGTGGCCTACTTTTTGAAGAAAAAAGTACTCAGCATGCATCACAAGCCCTAAATAATGCAAAGAGCTCAAGAGCTCTTGCATCTCCTGCTTTTAGGATTTTTTTCTGTTCCCTAATTTCAAGTGATGGCTGCTAGTTGCTGGTGAACACCTGAGCTATCCATAGCAGATACATCTGTTACCAGCCAAATGCCTCATTCCTTCCTTGAAACTGTTGAATTATTACCTTTACTTCGACCATCTGGTGTCCAAGCAACGTGCTAGAAGATAGTGATTGAAAGCTCCAACAACCTATTTAATTATTAAAAAGCACAATAATAAGGGTCTTGGGGCAGATAACTGCCTCTTTTTATCCAGTTTGGGAAACTCCTGGTTTAACAGGCTCCCAAACTGCACTGTTACTGACTATAGAGGGATGACCAATAAATAGTTTTACTGATCACTGGTTGAGAGCTAAGCTATATGATTATTCCTGCATCTCCAGAGGCAAGCACACAAGGGAGGGATCAGCAATACACTAGGAGCCAAAGTAACGCCCTTCTCCTTTTGAGAATGATATCCATCTCCGACAGCAAATATAAAAGCAGTTGAAACAAGATTTCATGGGCCTCAATTCCCACAGCTTTTTCCGGGCATCAGATTTGATCACCATTGTAAAACATTCTATGTGAGTAACTTGGACATTGTAAAAAGAAAAAAAAAAAAAAGAAAGAAAAAAATCCCAGACCCTTTAGTTCTGTTTAATTTAGAAAGTGGAATTAATCAGTTTTGTGGAAGACATTTTGATGTGAACCAGATAGCTTTTAAATCAGTTTTCTACTAAGTAAAGAAAGGATCCTACTCCTCTTTGCTGAGTTATTGCACAGTTCTTTTACCCTGATCTATTTATTGTGACTCCATTTCTTTTCAAGAAAGAGAATAGTGGCTACTATTTAAACCTGGTCCAAAATCATTATAGGGTTACAGAAAGAAGGGAGCTGCCTTAGTATAAACAACTCTCTAGAAATATGACATGAAAGAAATAAAATACCATGTAAAATAATTTTTCACATTCAATATTTCTGTTTGGTTTTTTTACCTTAACAAAAATGATGCTCACCCACAGCAATATTGGAAAACTTAGAGAATCTTCATGAATCTTTGAATTGTTCTTTCCTTTCAGAATACATAACACCAAAGTTTAACCCCACAGACTCCATATGTGTATTCATTCCTGGGCCAAAGACACAGATCATTTTTTATTGTTACCAACATTTATACATAATGGATGGCTACCAGAGAGTCTAGACTCATGTCACTGACAGATGCCAGCATAAAAATTCAACTGGGTTAACCTCACCACATTAAAAAACAATTTTTCAGCTTACAAAACATCACAACCCATAGGCACTTCAGAATATATTCCTGCACTGTATAAAGCAGAGTGGAGATGTATCAAGGCTCACACATAACTCTGGGAATGTTCTCCAATTCTAAATTGCAGACATTTAGTATGTCTGGGAAAAGGGGAATGTTCTGCAAAAGAAGGGTGCAGGGGATTAGAGGCTTTCACATGACAGGCATAGAAAATTACAGAAATATTTACTTAATTTATTGCTGAATAAAGAACTTCTGGGTACTCCAGGCAAATAGGCTCAGCTTGAACAGCTCAGCCAGGCTTAATACTTCACTGAGTCATATATAGGGGTTTCTATCATGGTGATACTGACCATCATCCTCCAATAACTACATACGTTTTACATCAAGGTCAACATTTCAGCTTGGATAAGATTTGGACTTACTGCAACAGTAAAAAAGAGGTTAAAGATAAAAGCTTTTCAGTCCTTAAATTAGTGCTATTTCCACTTCACATCCACTCAAGCACCAGAGACTTCTCTAAAGCTGCCAGTGTTATTCTGCTCTACTGACCCATAAGTAGCTGAAATTTGGTCCCACTCCAGTGTGTGATTTAGGGGTTACCCTCTCACAGAGGTAGCATGTGGTCTTTTTTTTGCCATACAACTCCCTTAACAACCCACACTTCTCCTTCTGCCAGGCTTTCTCTTGTGGATTGTGAGGTCTTCAAAACACACAACATCCAAAAGCTTGGAGGTCAGAGCTGACAAACTGTAGTCACCCAGAAATTATATTTTTTCTGGAACTCCAGAAGTAGAGGAGTTTGCCTTTTAAATTCCTTGAGTTCTTTTGATTTTTGTAGGGAGACAAGTCATTTCTCTATATTTGGAAAACTATAAACATATATTTTTCCTTTCCTCTTCGTGAAAGCCAAGTCTTATTATCTCACAAGATCTTTTGGGAAATGTTTCAAGGTAAAGGAAACATTTTGCTTCTTTGATGATTTCATAAAGTACTCATTATATTATTCCACCAGACAAATTGTCTGCTAAAACGCATAATTAATATTTAGACTGCCTCTGGATACCTTGCAGGACTTTGGGTGTACTGCACATATTCTTGGTAAGATATCATCCTTCAAGTGCAGAGAACAGACACTACCATAGCCATAGAAAGAACTACTGGATAAGGTAATCCTATTGCTCAGCAGATTCTGATTTTACACACTGAATGCATACCTAAACCTACCTAAGGAGGCATTTTCATATGCCCTGGGGTTTTTTTGTCCAGAAACTTCAGAGAAAGGCTGACAGAAAGCTTCCTTGAGAAGTCATCGGTCGTCATCAGTCAATAGTACTCAGTTCAGCCTGTCTGCAAAAACTTTACTTTTATTACAAAGAAAACAATCTCTGACACAAAAGTCTGGGTCCATATGCCATTGGCCAACCAAATTTTTGGCATGCACCAAGGGCTTTGCTAGCCCATATACCTGCCTAGGCACAAAGTCAGGGAGAAAAATTGGTGTTCTCCAACTGGTATGGAGCTGGAATGCATCTGAACACACAGCTAGGTGTAGCAACTGGGAACTGCTGCAGCATCTGATGATGTTAGGCAGAACACAACCATGTCTGCTCTGCATGTTTATTGCTTAAGGAAATATAAGAATGGTTTTAAGGCTGTTATTGTTTTGAGATTATCAAGACCAAAACTCTTCTGTGAATTTATCACACTCCAGTGTAATGGTGAAACATTTTTTCTCCAGTTGTGTGCACCTAGTGGTGCAGTAGCTGGCAATAAAGGAAACAATAAGCTATCTACATCCATACATCTCCAAATAGCTGAAGCCCCCATATGAGAACCACACAACCAGCATCTGCAAAAGTGATCATACTTAGATATGTTATAAAACATAATGCAGGCGATATGGTCAAGGGGTTATTTAAGCCTTTCTTGTTATTCAGAGCGCTATTATTGTCTTTAGTAAGCAGTTCATAATAAGAAAGCCTGCTTTTCTGAAAGCCATCAAAAACTGACTTTTGTACCTGTTGCATGTCTACTAGAACATAAAAGAAACCCAAACAAAACAAAACAACCAAACAAACAAAATCTTCCTCCAAATAAAAGTTAAATTATTCAGGTTAAATCCTGCCACAAATGAAGTCAGTAGCAAAAAAATTCTTGCTGACTTCTGGGTTTGTAGATCATACACAACCTCAATTTTCGAACATTTCTCAGTCTTCAATGTATTTAGCCTTACAGCCTCCTGGTGAGGCAGAGAATTGTAATTTTACAGATGGGAAAAGTCATGAAGGATTCAGTTAACTGATTCCACCTACTGAAAATTAGGTATTTAGTCTAAATTGATCACTTATGCTGCTCTAGTCAACATAAATAGATTTCTCCTTCTAGTGGTAATCTTAAAAAATATAACAATAATAACAACAATAAGAATAATAATAATGAAAACAACCAAAAAGACATGAACAGAAAGAGGCCTAGTTTAAACAGGAAGAATTTCCTTGAGGAAGTGATTCTGACATACAGAGCACAGCTATCCTGGGATGAGGTCACTCTCCCCTGGAGCTGCCTGTCTGTCTCCACTGATAATGGAAAGACCAGTTTTCAGAAAATAAAGTTAAAATTGAGAAATTAAGTTAAAATCTGAACCTTCAAAGGAACTTAGGGATTTCTACATGTGCTGATTCAACGCTTAACTTCAGATCACTGCATTTATTGGTACAAAACTTCTGAGTGTGTGCTCATGATGCAGTCTGTGGCAAGACTTTGGTTAGATATTTGAGTTCTGTGCTCCTCAAGGTAAGTGCAAAAGCCAGCTGAGATCACCAAGTAAAACAAACAGCAAGGGATATTTAGAAAGACCACCAGAGCCTACAAAGGAGGCTCATATTCTGTGTTCATGATGAAGGTCATTATAATGTTCAGCTAGAGTTCAGAGCTTGGGTTTGTCTCCTGGGGCTGGACACCTAAGTTATCTATTTCTTAAAGCATAATGTAATCTCTTCTATACATAATCTTCCAGTCCAGACAATTCAAGGGGGGAACCAGAAAACCTGTGTTCAAAGCTCATCTTTTCTTAAAAATTATTAATATCAAATCCACACCTCTCACTCCTCCAGGTAAGAACTGTGAAACTGTGTTTCAGGTGAAAATATTGACTTTGTTCCACTCCTTAAAAAAAAGATTCATGAACCAGTGAACAAGAGTCATTGGACAGACATTGGGCAAAGTGGAGACCTGTACTTTGGTCCCTGCTCTCTGACTTATAGGTAGTCCTGCTCCAATCAAGTTTTCTGTCTCAGATACTAGTTTGCAATTCTCTCTAATATTGCTCCACATCTAAGGTATTGTTAAACTTTCTGGGGTTGATTACAGGTCTCTGAGATACAAAATATAGAACTATGTGCCTTAGAAAACACCCTGAAATATTAAAAATGTCATTAAAGTGTTTTGTCTGGGAAATAATTTGCTGAACCTCTCTCCTCTGCCCATAAACCTTTCCAACAGTGCAAATGCTTGTAATTTTAATGCTCCAATATAGAAAAGAGCAACTTTTTCTTCCTGAATTACATGTGCTTGCTAACTGGTGGCTGCAGGCAGATGTGCTCACCCCATCAACAAACCAGTGAAAACTAGCCTGGAGGTTTATTTTCCAAGGTGATTGATAACCACAAACACCTGTATTTAAGCCAATAGTCATCTTAAGAATTATGTGAAGTAATGAAGAGGCAACAAATCATACCCTTTCTGCTGAACTCCTTGACAATTTAATTCTCTGTGATATTTTAATCACAAGACTGGGTGAACCTGGCCAGACAAAGAAGAGGGTCATCTTATGTCAGTTTTATTCATCTATGACACCAAAATTATGGGTTTCTTTTTACCTGTACAGGTATGGTAGCTTCCTAGTATTTAATTTGACTTGAAAAACAAGAAAGGAAAATCTAAAAAATCACATATGACAGGCTATGTAGACGAGTACACAACCATCCATGGCTGTGAATTCAGAGGCATTTGTCAATGGGGAAAAGGTGCAGTTCGACTATTCATAAAAATCCTAGGATTAGTGCCCTATCACTCATGGCACATCTTTTAATAAGGAATAAATTAGATTTCTATCTTCTCTTTTTTTGCTTTATCATGCATAAATGTTACATATACAAAAGATCATGTAAGGCTTACGTTTTAAATAGAAATGAAACTGTGCAGTAAGGTGACTTTCTTGTATTTCTGTTATTTAACAGCAGGAGGAACATAGCACATAAACAATCTCACTAGCATAGACATATCAAATTTTTGCTTACAGGACAGTTATGGAATGGTGAAGGTTCTTTCATTGCAATTTGATATTGAAAGAGCATTAGGAATGCGAGGCCTATCCAACTTAATAACTGGAAAACCTATGTGTTACTATGATCCATAATTATCAGTGCAATCAGAGCTTTAAATTAAGATATTCTAATTATAAGGCAAGTACATAAATAACATAATACAAAGACCAGACACTAGGATGCAATACAAATGCTAAGGTTATTTGTCACTTCGAAAATTTCCCTAGGATTGCAGTAAAGTTACCAGAACATTAAATATAAGGTATGACGAGAAAACCATGTGCTTGGGCTGGACATAGTGGACTTTGCAGGGCAATTAGTAAGTAAAATGATGTAGCTTGTGCTGCATCAAAATCAGAACCACATGATCATAACTCCTCTTTCTGGTTATAGGTCCAGGAGCCAGTAGACATCCATTCTTGCTGGACTGCTCTTAGATGAGGATGCTGCCTTCATTAATTGCTGCAAATGGGATAGATTTTTTTTTTTTTTTTTTAACCTAAGTAATTTGCTGGTTTGGATCTCTTAATATGAAGAACTGAGCAGGGATTTTACCATTGCCACACAGACTTTTAAATAGACACTGAAGTAAGAACCAAAAAAATCCACTGTCTGTCACTACTGATTTGGTTTAGAGTTGAATTAATTATCCTTTGTATAATTCATAAAGTACATTAGAATATTAAGTTAATGTAATGCTCTGCTTTCCTGATTAGAATATTTTGTCAATCTTTCCTTCATCTAGGTTTACAGAATCAGGTATTCCAATCAGTGACATTTAAACACAACTAATTTCAACTTCGAGGTGCAATCAGTAGTTTTTCACAAGCAATCACACTAGTAGATTAAAGAGGTTGACTCTCTTTGGGAATTCATTTCCTTCTCCAGCATTTTCTGGGAAACAATCTGGTTTGAGAGTAAAGCAGTATTTTGAATAAAACCCAGTAGTCTTGGCCTCTGGTATTTAACTGGAGTGTTATAAAAACAGGTGCTAATGCCAAGCACATTATGTACTCACTCCCCTGCAGTTGTTAAGGTGATAGATAGTGTGGCAGAAATCACCTCTTGGCAGATGAAATTTCCTGAAATGTCCTTGTATTCTACACCAGCTGTGTAAAAGTGGGGTCAACAGCCATGCCCTCTGGGCTGAGATGAGCAATTCAGTTAAGAATTTCTCAGCTACAGAGCTTGAAGGCCAAAGTAAGAATGTGAGAGAGAGGGTGGAATCCTGGCCCTGGAGGAGTCTGGGGGAGGGCTGCTAACAGCTTTAGGAAAGACCAGGATTTCATTCAGCATGTTTTAGAAATAGAAGTCAGGTAAGGGGTTCCCAAAAAAGACAGAAACTAAATGAACCATTCTGTTGGTTACAGAGCAATAGTGTTTCCACCAAAAACTGCTCAAAGCATT